>NC_051403.1:22697127-22717127 GCF_015228065.2 Penaeus monodon
CCCCCCCCTCCCTCCCCATTCCCCCCTCCCACTCCCCCCTTCCTCCCTCCCTCTTCCTTTCCTCCTCCCCTTTTCCCTCTCTCTTTTTCCCTCCCCCCCCCCCCTGCGCAGAACCAACACCCCCTATGTTTTTTATTCTTTTGTCGGAAAACTGGCCTGCTTCATCTAATGTCTAATTCATTCTTAATTTATGCCCGCGTACCCACTTTGCTGGAGGGCTTCGTAATGAACATGTATATTTTTTCTTTCTTGCATTCAAGATTACGTTTTATTTTTATTTCCTTATTTATTTTAATTCACTTTATTTTTTTTTTTAAGGGGTGGGAAGGGGGTATGGATGTTTTTAAATTGGGGGAGGGGGGGAGGTTTTGTATGGGGTTGTTTTGAGAGAGAAAACGGGCACAACCAAGAAAGAGATGATAATTGTATAAAAAAAGAAGAAAAAATGCTTGTTGATGTGTTGATTGCGACGATAAAAACACGCAAACGTGTCTGTGCCTTGCCCCAAAAGTAATATGTGTTAATAATGAGAAGATAAAACTTTTTTTTTTACCTTAAATTTGTCATGTTTTTTAGTGATTATATATAAATATTATTTTATATAATATATAATATATTAATATATATAATAATATATTTTAAATATATATATAAATAATATGTATTATATATATATATACATATTTTAAATATAAAATTTTATAAATATAAATTAATATATATATATATATATTATATATTATAATTTTAATGATATATTTATACACACACCACACACAACATATATATATATTTATATATATATATATATATTAATATATATAATATAATAAAAAAATATAATATTGGGGGAAAAAAATAAGAGATATGTTACCGCAGTCCGCAGCGCGACCTGCAACGACTTGAGATGATGATGGCGATGGTGATGATGATGGGTGATGAGGTGATGAGAGGCATGTGATGGTGATGTGAGGGTGATGTGATGTGATGGCGATGGGATGGTGATGGTGAGGGTGAGATTGTGAGGGTGTTTTGATGGTGAGAGATGATGGGATGGTGAGAGGGCAAGGGCGAGATGATGATGAGAGATGTGTTTGATGAGATGATGATGATGATGATGAGATGATGTGATTGAGAGAGATGATGTGTGATGATGAGACGATGATGATGATGATGTGTGAGTGATGATGTGATGATGATGATGATGATGAGATGATGACGATGGATGATGATGTATGATGATGTGAGATGTTTGATGATGAT
The DNA here is from genome assembly GCF_015228065.2 of Penaeus monodon. Classification (NCBI taxonomy): domain Eukaryota; kingdom Metazoa; phylum Arthropoda; class Malacostraca; order Decapoda; family Penaeidae; genus Penaeus; species Penaeus monodon. The sequence goes on from NC_051403.1 coordinate 22,698,391, forward strand.
AATGTTCATTGTTACCCTTGTATTACGTTGGTTTGTTTTTAGTTGCTTACTTTTTTAATTTTTTGTGCAACTTTTTTATCAAAATCCCCTTTTTTTTGACAGGGTTTATGGCTCCCCGGTTTACTCATAAAAAGTTAATTTCTTTATTTTTGGTCTTTTGTCATTGCTCCGGAAGCTTTCCCCTTTATCCCCCTCTTCCCTATTCTTCTCCCCTTCTCTACCTCCTGTTTTCTCTTTCGACTCTTCCCTAATTTTCACCGCTCTTTCCCTCTTCCGCCAGACTTTACTCTCACCTCATCTTTCCCATTTTTGATCTTTTTTACCCCTCCCCTTTCCTTCTTCCCTTCATTCCTTCGCCCTCTTTTCCCCCTCCTCGGTTTCCCTGTGCTTCTCCCCCATCCCTCTTTTCCCCCTCCCCCCTTTTACCAAAACCCTTCCCCTTTCCCCAATCATTGGGGCTTTTGCAATTCTTCAGAAAAAGAAAGAGAGGAGAAGAGAGGGAGAAGAAAAAGAGAGGAAGGAAAAGAGAGGAGAGAGAGAGAGAGAGAGAGAGAGAGAGAGAGAGGGAGAGAGAGGGACAGAGGAGAGAGAGAGAAGGGGAGAGGAGAGGAGGAGGAGAGAGAGAGAGAGAGGAGAAGAGAGAGAGAGAGGGAGGGAGAGAAGGAAGAGAGAGAGGAGGGAGAGAGAAGAAGAGAGAGAGAGAAGAGAGGAGAGAGAGGAAAGGGAAGGGGAAGGGGGGAAAAGGGGAAAGGGGGAGAGAAGAGAGAGAGACCAAAAAAAAAAGGGGAGCGGGGGGGGGGGGGGGGAGGGAGAGAGAGGAAAAAAAAAGAGGGGGGGGGAGAAAGAAAAAGGGGAGAGGGGGAGAGGAGAGAGGAGAGAGGAGAGAGAGAGAGAGAAGGAGAGAGAGAAGAGAGGAGAGAGAGAGAGAGAAAGAGAAAGAGAGAGAAAGAGAAAGAAAGAGGAAGGAAGGAAAAAAAGGAGGAGAGAGAAGAGGGAGAGGGAGAGAGAGAGAGGGGGAGAGAGAGGAGAGAGAAAGGAGAGGAAGAGAAGAGAGGAGAAAAGAGAGAGAAAGAGAGAGAAAGAGAAAGAGAAAGAGAAAGAGAAAGAGAAAGGGAAGAGGAGAGAGAGAGAGAGGAGGGGAGGGGAGAGAGAGGAGTAGTGAGAGAGGAGAGGAGAGAGAGAGAGAGAGAGAGGAGGAGAGAGAGAGAGAGGAGAGAGAGAGAGAGGGAGAGAGAGAGAAGGGAAGAGCTGAGAGAGAGAGAGAGAAAAAAGGGAGAGAGAGAGAGAACGGAAAGGGAGGAAAGAAGAGGAAAAAAATGGGATGGGAAAAAGGTAGAGAGGAAGTAATGACAAGGAAGGAAGGAAGAGAGGAAGGGAGGAAGAGAGGATGGGAGAAGATGATTGGGAAGGAAGGGAGGAGGAAGGGAGGAAGAGAGGAAGGGAGAAGGGGAAGGGATGAAAAGAGGATGAGAAGAGGGGATTTGGGAGGAAGGGAGGAGGGGAGGAGGGCAAGAGAGGAAAAGGGGAAGAGGGAGAATTGGGTAGCGGAGAAGGGTGAAGGAGGGAAATGAGGAGGATGGAAGGGGGGGGGGGGTGAAGGAGGGTATAATGAGGCCTTGGATACAACAATGATTTTTTTTTCATTTCTCCCCTTTTAGGTTGGGGGAAGGGGGCGGTGAGTCATATATAATCAAGGACAATAGAAGATTCACCCTTAAACTAAGAATAAGAGATGAGGAGAAAAAGAGAAGAAAAAAGAATGTGAGAAAGAGGGAGGAGGAGGGGGAGGGGGAGTAGGAGAAGGGTGAAGGAGGGGGGGGGGAGGAGGAGGAGGGAGGGGAAGGGAAAAAGGGAGAAGGGGAGGAGAAGGGTGGAGGAGGAGGGGAGGAGAGGAGGAGGGGGAGGGGGAGGAGGAGGAGGAGGAGGAGGGGGAGGAGGAGGGGGAAGAGGAGGAGGAGGGGAGGAGCAGGAGGGGGAGGGGGAAAAGAGGGGAGGAGGGGGAGGAGGAGGAGGAGGAGGAGAAGGAGGGGGAGGATGAGGATGAGGAGGAGGATGAGGATGAGGAGGGAGGAGGAGGAGTAGGAGGAGGGGGAGGAGTAGGGGGAAGAGGAGGGGGGAGGGAGGGAGGGGAGCAGGCGAAGAGAAAGAAGAGGAGAAGGAGGAGAGAAGGAAAAGGAGGAAGAAGAAGAGGAGGAGGAGGAGGAGGAGGAGGAGGAGGAGGAGAAGGAGAATTAGAAGGAGAAGGAGAAGGAGAAGGAGAAGCAGAAGGAGAAGGAGAAGGAGAGAGAGACGAAGGAGAATGAGGAGGTAATAGGAATGAGAGTGAAAAGGACGAATAATAAAAAGGTAAGGAAGAGAGTGAGAAGGAGACGAAAAAGTACCAAAAAGAAAAGAAGAAATATGAAGAAAACAAATAACAAGAAATAAACAGAAGAAGAAGGAAAAGAAAAAACTAGAAATAGAAGAAGAAGAAGAAGAAGAAGAAGACGAAGAAGAAGAAGAAGAAGAAGGAGAAGAAGAAGAGGAAGAAGAAGAAGATAATAATAATAATGATAATAATAATAATAATAATAATAATAATAATAATAATAATAATAATAATAATAATAATAATAATAATAATAATAAAAGAAGAAGAAGAAGAAGAAGAAGAAGAAGAAGAAGAAAAAGAAGAAGAAGGAGAAAAGAAGAAGAAAAGAAGAAGAAGAAGAAGAAGAGGAATAACAGCAGCAGCAGCAGCACAGCAACAACAGCAACAACAACAACAACAACAACAACAACAACAACAACAACAACAACAACAACAACAGCAACAGCAACAGCAACAGCAGCAACAACAACAACAACAACAACAACAACTACTACTACTACTACAACTACTACAACAGCAACAACAAAAACAATAAAAAATAATAATAATAATTATAAGAAAAGGAATAAAAGAGAGGCCCGAGAGCCCGCGCGCAGGCCCTTCCAATGACCCGCCATTAACCATTCCCCGCCAACCCAGGCCAACATGCTGAACCGCCTGCAGCATTTCTTTTATACATATAATAATTCCGACAGCGCAGCATTACGCCATCAGCAGCCAGCGAACAATAAAAGGCACGTTGCAAGAGCTTCTCATTGTTGCAATATCATTACTGGCGATATTGGGAGTCAGAACAAAGGGAAGCAGGAACAAAGACGGCGCTATTCTTACGTGGCATATGGAATTAAGTGAGGGAAAAGAGACAGCGAACGGGAATTAGAGAGAGAGAGAGAGGAAGAGAGGGCAGAGAGATGGAGGGAGGGAGAGGAAGGGAGAGAGGGAGAAAGAGGAAGATAGATAGAGAGAGAGGAAGGGAGGGAAAGGGAGGGGGGGAGTGAGAGAGAGAGAGAGAGAGAGAGAGAGAGAGAGAGGAGAGAGAGAGAGGAGAGAGAGAGAAGAGAGAGAGAGAGAGAGAGAGAGAGAGAGAGGAGAGGAGAGAGAGAGAGGAGAGAGAGAGAAGAGAGAGAAGAGAGAGAGAGAGAGGAGAGAGAGAGAGAGAGAGAGAGAGAGAGAGAGAGAGAGAGAGAGAGAGAGAGAGAGAGAGAGAGAGTGAGTTAGAGAGAAAGGAGGGTAGATATTTAGACAAACAAAAATAGATACATAGATAGACGGAAAGATAGATATGAAGAAAGATACAAAGAGAGAAGCTAAACTATAAAAGAATAGAATGAAAGAGAAACACGGGAAAACAAGTTACAATAAGGCTTCACAGTATGTAGGCTTGCAACCTCTCCCCATCTATGTAGTTGATAAGAAAAGCGAATCATCAATAAACGAAGATCGAGTAATCAGAATTATTCCACTTTTCTCTGTCTGTCTGTCTGTCGGTCTGTCTGTCTGTCTGTCTGTCTGTCGGTCTGTCTGTCAGTCTGTCTGTCTGTCTGTCTGTCTGTCTGTCTGTCTGTCTGTCTGTCTGTCTGTCAAACACTCACATACATGTGTATATATATACATATACACATGTATATGAGTGTTTGTTTGTTGTGTGTGTGTGTTGTGTGTGTGTGTGTGTGTGGTGTGTGTGTGCGTGTGCGTGTGCGTGGGGGTGCGTGTGCGTGTGGTGTGTTGTTCGTGTGCGTGCGTTGCGGGTTGTGCGTTTTTGGGGTGCGGTGTGCGTTGTGTGCGTGTGCCGTGTGCGTGTGCGTGTGGGTGTGCGTGTGCTTGTGCATGTACATGCACATGTGCATAAGCATATGCATTTGCATGTACATTTGTATGTGCAGTTGCATGTAACCGTGCATGTGCGAATGCAATTGCATGGGCGTGTGTGTTTATGTGTGTGCATGTATATATAAGCACACTTTTACCGGTTATCCCTATCGTATTTTCTTATTCCGTTATCATCAGGCCGCAAAAGCCGGCAGGCAGAGTCGAGGGCCCATAACTCCGCGGGCGCGACTGCAAGCACGCGCCGGAATCGAGGGAATAACATTTAGGTGAAAAAGGCAAAACTCTACGTGTGGCAATACTCACCGAGTGTGATCTCAAGCAGCTCTTTAACGACGACCTCGGCTACGACCTCCCAGTAAGACGGCGCATGAGTGTCTCGAAAACGAGCGAGGAGGTCGTACCGGCCGGGATGAAGGTACGTGTGCTGGAGCGCGAAAGCTGTGTGCGTGCGGCTGTGTGTGCACTCCAGGCTGTACCCCGATGACGTCACTCCTTCCCGCCGCGTTGCTGATTCTTGTGACGTCACTCCTTCCCGCCATGGTGCTGATTCTTGTGACGTCATAGGCGGGTATGAGGTCGCACCAGCCTCTGGATCGCCACCGAGTGCCTCATCTTGCCCAGAAGTGTCAGCCTGGGTGAAAGGGGCGCTGGTCGTTCCATCTGACACCTCTTCATCCTCAAGCAACACCTGGCACCATCCTGGGCCGTCGGTGACCCCGTCCGGCGAGAGGTCAGAGGTTGTGACACGGAAGCGCGCTGTCGTCCCGTCGCCGGCCGAGATGGCGAGGACGCCGTCGACGGTTGAACCTGGAAAGACGAATTATGTTTAAGTTTATTTATTTTTTAGATTAAAAAAGAAAAGGAAGGAAAAAAATTGAGAATCGACATAAACCATTACAATAACGATTTGTATTCATATTACCAATTTTCTATTTTAACTATTTATTCACTCCTAAAAAGACAAAAAAAAAGGCTTGTCTCGAGACGCGACATAAGCCATTGCAATAACCGCTGCAAAGGAATTCACGCATCCACACCACCTGCGGCAACGTTGCATAATGCACTCTCGTGACGCTGGGGATGAGATGCGCTATCGTATCATCTCCGTTTATGTTCTTTTAAGTAATGAGGAAAAATATTATTAATGCGGAGGTGATTAGGAGTAAGGAAGAGTGAAAGAAGGAGGGAGGAAGGGAGGGAGTGGGAGGAGAGAGTGAGGGAGGGAATGGAAAGAAAGGGAGAGAGAGGATGAGGGAGGGAGGGTGAGAGAGGATGAGGGAGGGAGAGAGGGAGAGGGAGGAAGGGAGGGAGAAAGGGAGAAGGAGAAAGATATATATATATATTCATATATATATATATAAATATAAATAAATAAATAAATATATATATATATATGTATATATATATATATATATATATATATATATATATATATATATATATATATATATATAGAGAGAGAGAGAGAGAGAGAGAGAGAGAGAGAGAGAGAGAGAGAAAATGAGAGAATGAGAGAGTATATCGAAAAACAAATAGAAATTTAAATAGAGCGCTAGTAGGTAGCTAACTAAATACATAGACTAACCGATAGATAGATCGACAGAGTTAGTGGAAGAAAGAGAAAGTTACCAAACGCAGATCGATGAAGACGGAATACCAATTATCTATCTATTTTCTGTTATCTATCTGTGTCCTTCGTGTTTTCTGTGAATACCACTTCTGTTACAGTCACCATTCTCATCCTTAACATTATTGTCACTAACTTCATCTTCATCGCTTTTAATCCCATCGATGAGATAAATTCGTTGTTTTATATTTGTTATTGTCATTAGCATCATTTTCACCATCAATTCCATCCCATCATAATCACTATCATCACCATCATAATCACTATCATCACCATCATAATCACTATCATCACCATCATAATCACTATCATCACCATCATAATCATACACCATCATAATCACTATCATCACCATCATAATCACTATCATCACCATCATAATCACTATCATCACCATCATAATCACTATCATCACCATCATAATCACTTTCATTATCACTGCTCACCAAAGAAAAAAAACAAGAAAAACACTCACGAAAGGAAGATAGAAGAAGACGAAGAAGAAGAGGAAGAGGAAGAAGATGAAGAAGACGAAGAAGATGAAAGAAGAAGAAAGAAAGGAAGAAGAAAAAGGAGAAGAACAAAGAACAACAAAGAAGAAGACGAAGAAGACAAAGAGGAAAAAGAAGAAGAAGAAGAAGCAAAAACAAAGATGAAGAACAACGAAGAAAGAAGAAGAACAAAGAAGACGAAGAAAGAAGAATAAAGAAGAGGAGGAGGAGGAAGAGGAGGAGGAGGAGGAGGAGGAGGAGGAGGAGGAGGAGGAGGAGGAGGAGGAGGAGGAGGAGGAGGAGAAGAAGAAGAAGAAGAAGAAGAAGAAAAGGAAAAAAGAATAATAATAAGAAAAGAAAACAGAAAAAAGAAGACTAAGAAGAAGGAAAGGAAGAAAAAAGCAACACAAGAAAATCGGAACCTTCCGGAAACGAGACATTATGATAATCCAGATTTCCAAAGGCGACAGATTTTCTCCCGGTTGGACACAAGATGGGCTGATTTTTTGGTCCATTTCTTTCTTTACTTATTTATCAAGTTTTTTTTTCTCTCTCTCCTTGTCCTGGACCGTCTTCGGAAAGTGTCAGATTCTTATGATTTATTCATTTATTCATTTTATTCATCTATTCGTCTATTTACTGGTGTGTAGGTTTTGTTTGAGACAGATGACTCGAAATTTCGGAAAATGAATAATGATAATGATGATAACGACATCAATAGCAATGGGGATAACAGTAGTAGCGGTGAGGATGACAAAGATAAGGATAATAGGAGTAATAGTAATAATAAAATAACAGTAATAATAATAATAAATAAGAATTACGATAATAATGGTTAGATACATACGTAAATACATACATACATCTATACATACACATTTATACACTACACGTGCGCGCGCGCGTGTGTGTGTGTGTGTGTGTGTGTGTGTGTGTGTGTGTGTGTGTGTGTGTGTGTGTGTGTGTGTGTGTGTGTGTGTGTGTGTGTGTGTGTGTGTGTGTGCATGCATGCGTGCGTGCATGCGTGAGTGTGCGTGCGTGCGTGCATATATCTATGTATGCGTGTGTACATCGGTTCCAGCATATTGAGAAGAAAACGAGGAAGGAGCAGCAGACGAGGAGAGAAATAAAGAACAAACTGCCAGCTGTTTACATTTACACATCTCGAGTGGAAAGTGGAAGTGTTTGCGAGCGGGAAGCAAGGCAGCCAATTTTCCCTTGTCATTCCGCGAGGAGAAGGAAGCAGAAGATAGGAAGAGAAAGTTGCATTAGAATAAAGGCAAAAGAAAGCAGAAGAGGGAAGAGTAAGATAGAATAAAGCAGGGGAGAATGGAATGAATTAGGATCAAAGGAAAGGAGGAGAATGAAGAAATCATGATAAAGCAGAAGGCAGGAAAAGAGAAGAGAATAAAGCAGTAAATAAGTAAAAGGGGGTAGAAGAAAAAACAATAAAAACAGAAAAAAAACGCAAATTAAAACAAAAGAAAATCAATGAAACAGAATATAGCAAATAACATAGAAAATAAAACACAGATCACAATAAAACGAAAACAACAGCAACAATAAAAAGTAACTATCATAAAAAAAGACAAAAAAAAACAAACAAAAAAAAACGGTAGTCAGAGAAAGGGAGCACAAGAATATCCAAGAACCACAAAAAAAAAAAAGCCCAAGAAAGGCCAAAGAAAGGCCAAAGAAAGGCCAAAAAAAAGCCCAAAAGGCCGCCAAAAACCCAAGAAAGCCAAGAAAGTCAAAGAAAGCCAAAAGCCAAGAAAGGCCCAAAAAAGCCCAAAGAAAGGCCCAAAAAAGCCCAAAGAAAGGCCAAGAGAGTCCAAAGAAAGGCTCAAGAAAGCCCAAGAAAGGCCCAAGAAAGGCCAAAGAAAGGCCAAAAAAAAACCAAAGAAAGGCCAAGAAATGCCAAAGAAAGGCCCAAGAATGCCCAAGGAAAGGCCCAAGAAAGTCCAAAGAAAGCCCAAGAAAGCAGGTTATCGCAAACCAACTTCCCGAAATCCCGTTTTCTATGACAAATGCCTCGCAGAGCCAGCATGGCATCGAACGGAGGAAGCAAGCTGGGCGCGAACATTTCTGGCACGGGGGAACGTAACTCTTTTAACAAGTAAGAAAACGGGAAGGAAAGAGAAAAGGAAGAAGGAATTAGAAAGGGGAGGAGAAGGAGGGGGGGTAAGGAGCAGGAGGGGGGAAAGGGAGGAGGAGGGGGAGGGGGAGGGAGAGGAGGGGGAGGAGGAGGGAGAGGAGGAGGGGGAGGGGGAGGGGGAGGTAGAGGAGGAGGAAGGAGGGAGAGGAGAAGGAGGGGGGAGGGGAAGGAGGAGGAGATGGAGGACTAGGAAGAAGAAGAAGGAGGAGGAGGAAGGGAGGAAGGGGCTACAGAGGAACACAACTCTTTTAACAGGTAAGAAAAGGGGAAGGGAAGAGAAAAGGAAAAACAAACAAAGTGAAGAGGAAGAGGAAGAGGAAGGAGAAGGAAAAAGTACGTGGGAGATGGAGGAGGAGGGGGAGGAAAATGACGAAGAAATCAAAGACGAGGACGAAGAAAAAGAAGAAGAAGAAGAAGAAGAAATTATATCTCAGAGGATTTCGAAGACAGCAGATAATGCAAACAGGAATTGGCGAATCTGGATTATCTATATTGCGTAGCTGTGCGTCTATTGATTTGGATTATAGAAGAAGGAGAAGAGAGAGAGAGAGAGAGAGGAAGAGATGAAAAGAGGGATAGGAAATGAGAAAAAGGAAGCAGGGGTGAAGGAAATAAGGTGAGAGAGATTGGAGTAGATAGTTGGTAGGTAGTTAGGTAGTAGGGAGGGAAGGAGGGAGGGAGGGAAGGAGGGAGGGAGGGAAGGAGGGAGGGAGAGAGGGAGGGAGGGAGGGAGGGAGGGAGGGAGAGAGAGAGAGAGAGAGAGAGAGAGAGAGAGAGAGAGAGAGAGAGAGAGAGAGAGAGAGAGAGAGAGAGAGAAAAAAGAGAGAGAGAGAGAGAGAGAGAGAGAGAAAGAGAGAGAGAGCGAGAGAGAAAGAGAGAGAGAGATAGAAGTAGAGATATAGATAGATAGAGAGATAAAATAAGAAAAAAGTATATTGACCCCCGCCCCCCATTAAGAATAAATAAATACATAAACAGAGGCGTATGCAAATAATCTCATCCAGACAATAAAACCAAGGATCCAGGTTCGACGGATAATCTGTCGAATATTCCAAACTAGTTTCCACGCATTCGGACGAAAACTCCCACCAAACGCATACACTTTTCTTCTCTCCGAGTTCGAAAGCGTCGGCGCCTCTACTCGGCTTTTCTTCTTATAAAGATATTCGTCAAGATATCATAAATAATGCAATTTTATTCCGGTGTTCTCTCTCTCTTTTTCATTCGTTTCTTCCTTCGAGTTTTGTTTGGGTTTAAGTTTTTCATTTTCGTTTTTTTTTTGTTTTTACTTGATTGATTTTCTTAAATAATAAAAGGTGATTATATTTCTTGTAATTTTATTTATTTTTTCTCTGATTTGCATTTCATCCTTAACTAAAATCAACTGTTTTCTTTGGTATATTTTTTTATTGTTTGTGTAGAAAATTCATGAATAAAAAAAAATATATTTTTAATATGAATCTCTTCTTCCTTTCTCCGTTTCCTTCCATTCGTTTTATCCGTATTCTCTCTTTCCCTTTTCCGCAGTTCATAATTTCAATGAACATCTAACCATCATTCTATTCAATTTTGCAAAACTCTTTTTACATTGTCTTAATTTTTCTTTTTCCATTTTTTTTTGTATTTTCTGGTTCTTCCTCTTTTTTATTTGATTATAATGTTAAATTATTATAGTCGCTGTTTTTCTTATATGTTATTGACGAAAATATAAAAAATTCTAGTTAATTTTTTGTTTCTTTTTTTCTCTTTCTTTTCCTTATTTCCCTTAACCTGTTAACCCTTTCTCTCCTCCTTTCCTTTTCTACCAACTTTTATCTTCACTTCTCTTGCATCCCCCTTATTCCAGTTTCCTCATCTCCCAAATTTATCACCAGTTCTCTTCTCATTTCTTCAGTTCGGTCTTTCTTCCTCTACTTCTCCCTTCATTCCCCTCCCCCCTCTCTCCCTCTTTCTCTTTTTCTCCTGTTCTCCCTTTCTACCCCCTCCCCCTTTTCTCCTCTCTTTCTCTCCTCCCCCACTCTTTCTATCTCTCCCTCTCTCCCTCTTTATCTCTCTATGCCCTTGCCTCTCTACCTCCCCCCCTTTTTCTTCCTTCCTCTTCCTCTTTCCCCTCCCCTCTCTACCCCCTCTTTTTTTCTCTCTTCCTCTCCCTCTTCTCATCGATCTCTATGTCCTCCCCTCTCTACCTGCCCCCTTCTTTTTCTTTTCCTCTTCTTCCTTTCCTTCCCCTCTCTTTCTCTCTCTACCTCAGTCTTCCCACCTTCGCCCTGCCCTAAAAGAGATCGATGGATGCCCGACCGCAGACGCTATCGAAGGCCAACCTGCAATTTGCAATCCGAGCAAACAATCTTTGCAAGACGCGTAAATCTCGAATTAGAAAATTAATGATATTGTACCATGTTATCCTCCGCCGCATCGTCACTGCTCATGCTCACCTCCGGCCCCGGCGCTCGTAAAGTGCAGAGGCGTGTGTGTGTGTGCGTGTACGTGCGAGTGGGGCGTGCGTGTATACATAGACACGCACATGCGTATAAGTATATAGACACCCACGCACGGACGAATGTACACGCAAGCACATAAGCCCGCATGTTGTACACACACACACAAACGCATGCACGCACGCATGCACGCACGCAGGCACACACACACACACACACACACACACACACACACACACACACACACACACACACACACACACACACACACACACACACACACACACACACACACACACACACACACACACACACACACACACACACACACACTACAAACTGAGATGACGAGATATATACGTAGATAGATAGATAGACAGATAAAGAGATAAAAGATATACAGATAGGTAGAGGGACAGACTGATCGAAAGATAGGTAGAGGAAGAAGGAAAGACATATAGGTAGACAGATAGACAAGTCAAGAGAGAGAGGGAGAAAGAGAAAGAGAAAGAGAAATAGAAACAGAAAAAGAAAAAGAGAAGAGAGAGTGAAAGGGAAGAGATTGTAAAAGAGAAGAGAGTGAAAGAGAAGAAGAGAAGAGAGAGAAGAGAGAGAAGAGAGAGAAGAGAGAAGAGAGAAGAGAAGAGAAGAGAAGAGAAGAGAAGAGAAGAGAAGAGAAGAGAAGAGAAGAGAAGAGAGAGAAGAGAAGAGAAGAGAAGAAAGAAAGATCAGAGAAAGTGTGAATAAGCGAAGAGGGAGGAAGGAACAAAAAAGAAGATAAAAAGAGTGATACAGAGAGCATAACAACAAAAGATATCAGCATTGACCAATTTTGAATCCTATTTCTTGAGGGGTGCAATAGGGTAACACCGCTAAAAACCGTCATTATTTACACTATCATATTAAAAAATTTCCATGCATCTTCTTTTAATTGACCAAAATTGAATGAAATGCTGCCCTTAAGACATCCCAGTAAAATCTTATCTTCCTATTCATCTCTGAAAAAATTACCTACCCCCTAATCCACCAAAAAAAAAAGAAAAGAAAGAAACAAAAAAAATCATTGGGAAGTAAACAAAAAAAAGGAAAAAGAATTGGTACGGCGAGCGAGGCGATACCTATCCTATGCTCACAGACTCGAACGTTATGGGGCAAAGCCTCTGTTCTCTTGCCCCTTGCCTCTCTTCTTCTTCTTCTTCTTCTTCGCCCTTTTCCCCTTTCTCTTTTCTTTCTTCCCTTCTTCTGCTTTCCTCTCCTCCTTTTCTTTCTTCCTCTTCCTCCTTCCCTTACTCTTCCCTTTCGTCCATATCTTTCTCTCTCCCGTTTTCTCTCCTTCTTCCTCTCTTTTCCTTCTTCACGTATCTCCATTCCTCTCTCTCCCTATCCGTAAATCTTTCTCTCCTTCCTTCCCTTTTTCTCTCCTCTTCCTCCTCTCTATCTGTCTCTCCTCTTCTCCTTCTCCATCTCTCCCTTCTTCTGTTGTACCCTCCTTTTTCTCTTCTTCCTCTCCCCGTCTCTCTATTCTCCTTCCTTTGTCTGTCCTTCCCTCCCTCTCTGTCTTACTTTCCACCCGATCCACCTTTCTCTGTGTCCTTCTTTCTCTTGTTTTCTCTTCTTTCAATCCTCTCTCTTTCTCCTTCCCTCTTTTGTTTTCCCTGCTTCCATTATCTCTCTTCTTCCCACTCTCTCTGTTTCTCGTTACCGAAACTGTACTGTCGAATTAGAGTCCTTTTTTCTCCCTCACCCTCTCCCTTCCTCTTTCTCTCTCCTTCTCTTCCTCTCTTCTTCCCTCCCACTCCCTCTCTCTTTCTCGTTCTCCTTCTCCTTCTCCCTCTTTCTCTCTTATTACCACCCTCTCTCTGCCCCCCCCCCTCCCTCTTTCCCTCCATCTCTTTGTTCCTCTCTCTGCCTCTCCTTCTTTCTCCCCCTCTCTTTCCCTCTTCCTCTTTCCCTCCTCTTTCCTTTTCGTCCTCTTGTCTCCCTTTCTTTCTCCTCCTCGAACATGTACTATCAAGCCCACCAAGTTTCGATACGAGGGATAATTGCATTAAAAACCGCGTCTGATGCATCATTCCGAAACCAGCCGAGCATGACGACCTTGCCCTTGCTATCCCCTGCCCCCTCCCCCTCCCCCTCCCCTTGCCCTTGCTATCCCCCACCCCCTCCCCTTCCCCTTGCCCTTGCTATCCCCTCCCCACCCTTCCCCCTCCCCCTCCCCTTCGCCTTTCTCCTCCCCACAACGCCCACCCTCATACCTACCTAAGCTCCTCCCTCCTGTGACCCACAGGCACCCCCTGTCCCCATCCCCTTACCTATCTATACCTCTCCTCCTATACCCTCTCCCCCTCCCACCTATTCTTATCCCCCTCCCCTATTACCCTCCAGATACTTTACCCTCACCTCCTTCCCTTACGGTCCCCAGATACTGACCCCCCCCCTCTCTCCTTCCCCTACAGCCCAGATCTACTCCACTCGCACCCCCTCCCCATACGGCCCCCAGCACATATATCCCCCGCCCCTTCCCCTACGGCTCCCAGCTACTCCTCCCCCACCCCTTCCCCTACTGCCCAGAGCAACTCTACCCCCCCCCCCTTTCCCTACTGCTCTCTGCTACTCACCCCACCTTCCCCTACTGCCCCTAGCTACTAATCCCCCACCCCTCCCCTATCACCCCCATCCTCTTACTATTCATCCCCTCCTTGCTTCCCCCACCGCCCCCCCTCCCCCCACTACGTTCACCTTCTTTTCTGTATATCTGCTCTTCACTTTCGTATCTTTTCCCCTTTTATTATATCCTCTTCTGTCCTCTATTTTTACTTGTATATACATATATATCCAAAACTTGACATATAATGAACAGATAACTAATTAAAAACATCTATCTCTATTTCTACATACAAAATTCATACATACATAAATATTCATATCTAATTCATTTTCCCCATATACTTCTTTCCTTTTAATATTATTTCTGTAAATCTAACTCATCTTTTTGGTTTATGTTTCGCTCATATTTTTATAGTTTGCGTTTCCTTTAATCCAGTTTCCTAACTATTTTCGTATATTTCCTCATTTCTCTTTCTCTTCACAAGTTCCCTTTGTATCGTTTCATTCATCAGATTTCCTTTTAGGACTTTTATATCACATTTCTTTCTTCATTTTTCCATCTTCTTTTATCCTTCTTTTCATTTTAAATTTCTTTGAAAATATGTACGTATATATATATATATATATATATATATATATATATATATATATATATAATATATATATATACAAACAAACATATATATATATATATATATATACTATATATATATATATATATATATATATATATGTTTGTGTGTATATATATATATATATATATATATATATCTATATATATATATATATATATATATATCTATATATATATAGTTAGACAAGGTATGAATGAGAATGAATATCTTCACAATACAAGATTTATGACGAAGACGCAGTCGAACCGGTCAAATACATCTCTTGTATTGTGAAGATATTCATTCTCATTCATACCTTGCCTACATTTGTCAATATGAATACGGTTCATATATATATATATATATATATATATATAATATATATATATATATATATTATATATATATATATAATATACATACATACATAATGTTATGAAAGGAAACAAAGACCCTTGTGCTGTATCCAGTGATATGAATTTGAGTTGCAACAAAAGTGAAAGTTGCTAAGCACTTGACTTATATATATCTATATATCTATATATCTATATCTATCTATCTATCTATCTATCTATCTATATACATATATACATATATATATATATATATATATATATATATATATATATATATATATATATATATATATATATATATAGAGAGAAGAGAGAGAAGAGAGAGAGAGAGAGAGAGAGAGAGAGAGAGATAAGTCAAGTGCTTAGCAACTTTCACTTTTGTCGTAACTCTAATTCATATCACTGGATACAGCACAAGGGTCTTTGTTTCCTTTCATAACATTATTTCTTTTACCTAAAATTTATTTCGTCCGTTTCTCATTTTCTGTTATTTATGATATTATTTGTCCGTTGCCACCATCATTATTTTCGCTTTTTCTTTCTCTGTTCGGGTTATTCAACTAATCCTCTTTCTTTCTGTTGTAATTATTTTTGTTCTTTTTTATTTTTTTTTTCTCTTTTTTTTTATTTCTCGGAGTTTTGCGTTTTTATTTAATATTGTTGGATGTTCGTTTCGATTCGTTCGATTTTCTCTTGTCTTTGTTGATTCTAATCTTGTCTTTTTATGATTGTTCCTTTTCTTGTTTCCACATTTTCTTTTCTTTTCTCTTTCAGTTTCTTCGATCTCCACCTCCTGTTTTCCTCCCACTTCTCATCCTTATCCTGTACCTTCTCCTCATGTTCCTTCTCCTTCTCCTCTACCTCCACTTCCACTTCCATCCCTTCTTCCACCTGTTCTTTCACTTCCCTCAACGCCACCACATCCTCTTTCTCCTTCTCCTTCACCTTCTCCTCTTTCTCCATCTGTAAATCTTCCTTACAACCACATCTATCTTCTCCTCTCCTTTCCCCACCAAATCTTCTGAACCACCTCCTCTTCCTTCTCCTTCTCCACCTCCTCTTTTTCCTCCTCTCTTTCTCCATCACCACTACCTCCTCCTCCTCCTCCTCCTCCTGTTCCTCTTCCTCTACCGCCTCCCCCATCTCCTTCTCCTCCGCTTCGTTCTCCTCCCTCCTACTTATGCTCCTCCTCCGTCTCTTCTTCCACCACCACCTCCTCATCTTTCTTCTCCACTTCTTCCTTCTCCTCCTCCTCCCCTTCTTCTTCTTCTTCTTCTTCTTCTTCTTCTTCATCCTCCTCCTCTTCTTCTTCTTCTTCTTCATTCTCCTCCTCCTCTTCTTCTTCTTCTTCTTCATCTTCTTTTTCTTCTTCTCCCTCCTCCTCCTCCTCCTCCTCCTCTTCCACCACCACCACCTCCCCCTCCTTCTTCTCCTCCCCCCTCCCCCCCCTCCTGCCCAATGCCAGCCGCCACAGGCTTCGTCACGCTCGGGTAAGAGAGAACTCCTTTGTGTGGTGTGTAGTACACGTCCCCCTCCCCCCTTCCCCCTTTCACTCTCCTCTCGCTCTCTCGCCTCTCTCCTCATCCTTTTCTCTCTCCCTTACATTCTCCTCTCGCTCTCTCGCCTCTCTCCTCCCCCTTTTCTCTCTTCTTACATCCTCCTCTCGCTCTCACGCCTCTCACCTCTTCCGTTTCATTTTCTTTTCTATCTCCCCCCTTTCTCTCTCCCTTACATTCTCCTCTCCCTCTCTCCGTGCCCTCTTTCACTCTCCTCTCTCTTCCCTCCCTCTCTCTTCTTCCTTTTCACTCTTCTCTCTCTTCCCTCCCTCTCTCCTCTCCTTTGTCACTCTCCTCTCTATCCTCCCCTTTCTCTCACCTCTCTCCTTCCTCTCCTCTCTCAACTTCCCCTCCCCCTCTCCCCTCTCTCAACTCCACCTTTTCCCCTCTCTCTCCCCTTGTCAACTCTCGCTCTCATCCTCCGGTTTCAAATCACTCCGATTATAGTGTTTTTCTCTTTAATTTTGTTCTATCTCTTTCTTTAGCATTTTGCGTCATTCATTATTACTTTCTCATCATTTTCGTTTTATGGGTACGACTTTGCGTGTTTTTTTTTCTTCCCCCTTGATCGTATGTTAGTCTTCTTCCATTTCCACTTTCCTTCGTTCCTTCATTCCTCTCTCTCTCTCTCTCTCTCTCTCTCTCTCTCTCTCTCTCTCTCTCTCTCTCTCTCTCTCTCTCTCTCTCTCTCTCTCTCTCTCTATATATATATATATATAATATATATGTATATATATAACCTCCTCTATCTCTTTGTTTTTCCTTTCTTCTCTTCTTTCTCTTTTCTTCCCCCCCTCCCCTCTCTCCTCTCCCTCTTTACTTCTCCCTTCTCCTTTTGTTCTTCCTCTCTTTTCTCCCCCTCCCCTCCCCTCTCCTTCTGTTCATCCTATCCTCTCTTCATATGCTCTATGCTCAGCTTTCTCCCAACATTCCCCCCCCCCATTCTCCTCCATCCCTCTGTTTTCCCTCTCCTCTCCTCTATTCTTCCTCCCTCTCTTCCTCTCCTCCCTCCCTCTATTCTCCCCTTCTCCTTCTATTCTTCCCTTTCTTTACTCCTCTACCATTACGTACATCCCGAGGCAAACACACGACTCTACTTAAACAGCGATTCGGGTACAAAGCAACAAAGGAATAAAGAGAAAGAGAGAGAGAGAGAGAAAGAGAGAGAGAGAAAAAAAAGAGTCCATCCTGAGATTCTTTGTGTGTGTACTCCTTCCCTCCTTTATCTGCGTTGCCTTGTTATTATTGTCTTATCTACAGCTCTCGACGTCTAATTCCCTATCGCTTTTGTCTTCGCTTGTTTATCATTATCTTTTTTCTCCTTATTCCTTGTATAGTTAGTTTTTATTTTTATCTTTACCTTCTCTTCTTTTCTTCTTTTTTTGCTGTTCGTATTTTTGGGTTTGCGCAGATTATCTATTTATTTTTGTTTCTTCATTTTTTTCTCTCTTTTTATCCTATCCATCTTTTTCTTTTTCTCTTCCTTTTCTTCCCCTTTTCTCCGTTTCTCTCGTATTTACCTTCACCATCATTTTCCGAGAATTGTTATTATCGTCCTCTACTCCTCTGCCGGTTCTATATAATTTTTCATCTTCTTTATTCTCTCATTCACTTCAATACCATCGCCGTTTTACTTCAGTCTCCTTCTATTTCCTTTCTTCACATATCTTACTTTATCAGCGTCATCTCGCTCACTCCGCCTTCTCCATCTTTATCACTCCATCACTGTCCTCCCCTTTTATCCATTTTCTCTATCTCTGTGACAGGCGAGTGTTCCTCTCTCTCTCCCACCTGGTTTCAACTTCATCTCCTTCATCTCCCTCACTCCAGCATTCCTTCTCCACTATTATCTCCCTCAGTGTTTTCATCTCCGTTATCATCTCCCTCACTCCATCATCTCTCGTAATCATCTCCATTTTCTTCTCTCTCTGCATTTCCTTCACTGCCATTCCTTCCCTCCCACACTTTCATCCCTATCATCTCCCTTCCCTAGCTTCTCCATCCTCTTCATCTCCACCTCCATCTCCAGCACGCAGCAACTCCCGCTCCTCTCATCTCCACCACCCCATCACCTCCCTCACCCCAATCATCCCATCATCTCCCTCCCCTGTCGCCTCCATCATTCCCATCATCTCCACCATCCATCACCTCCCTTACCCCACTCACCTCCACCCCCATCACCCTCATCACCTTTATCATCTCCCCCAACACCTCCACCACCCCCATCCCCTCCCTCCCTCTCGCCTCATTCCCCCGCCAGATTCCTGACAGGTGGCTCACCTCCCTCCCTCATCACCCCATCATCTCCCTCCCCCCTCATCATCTCCAGCACCTCTATCACCTCCCCCTCCCTCACCTTCACCCTCATCATCTTCTGACAGGTGGACCATCTCCCTCCCCCATCACCCTATCATCTCCACCTCCATCACCACTCTCCCCTTCATCCTCTCCCCTCCCTCACCTCCACCCCATCCTCTCCTCTCCCTCACCTCCACCCCATCCTCTCCCTCATCATCTCCCTCACCTCCACCCACTCCTCTCCCCTCCCTCACCTCCACCCCATCCTCTCCCTCCCTCACCTCCACCCCATCCTCTCCCTCCCTCACCTCCACCCCATCCTCTCCCTCCCTCACCTCCACCCCATCCTCTCCCCCTCCCTCACCTCCACCCCATCCTCTCCCCTCCCTCACCT
>NC_051403.1:22732127-22741713 GCF_015228065.2 Penaeus monodon
AGGGACCGGTATAGTAATAAATAATGTATTTCAGTAATGATAATTTCATTAATTGTGAATACAGTAATGAGGATACTGATGATGATGTTGATTACAATATAATTACTCTAAATATGATAGTTTCGGTAATGATAGGGATGGAGAGAGGGAGGGAGGGAGGGGGAGGGAGGGAGGGAGGGAGGGAGGGAGGGAGAGATGGAAGGGAGGGAGAGGGAGAGATGGAGGGGAGGAGAGGGAGGGAGGGAGAGAGAGATGGAGGGGAGGAGAGGGAGGGAGGGAGAGACAGAGATAGATACATAGATAGATAGATAGATAGATAGATAGAGAGATAGATAGATAGATAGAGAGAAAGAGAGAGAGAGAGAGAGAGAGAGAGAGAGAGAGAGAGAGAGAGAGAGAGAGAAAGAAAGGAAAAAAAGAAAGAAAAAAGAAACAGACAACTCCCCCCCCCCCCACTCCCAACTCACCCACCCTCCTCCACCCCAACAAACACGACAACAGACAACTGCCCATAATAAATGTAATAAACAAAACTGAAGACCCCATATTGATAAACTGCAATTTGTGTCGAGACTACAAGCAGTTATCTCAGATTCATGTATTCAGCGCCCCATTCACATGCCATAGAGGAGAAAATGTGAACCGTCGAGGCCGCAAGTTGTACATACTTATCGGCTAAAGCGACAAGGTGAGAACGTAAGGGGTTGGGATGTACGGCACATTCCGATTGGTGGTGGTACTGGGGTTGCATTATCAATGATGAGGTGTTGTTGTTGCTGTTTTTGGTATAGTTATTATTATTGTTATTGTTATTGTAATTGTTTTTATTAACTTTATTAGTGTTTGTATCATTATCATCATCATTATTATTATTATTATCATCACTACTATTATCATTATCATTTTGTTATGTAGCTAAAGTGAAGATAAGACAGAGACAGATTTATCCAAAATTAAGTGTAATGAATAGATGAACAAATAAATAAATGAATAAATAAATGATTGAATAAATAACTAAATAGATAAATAAATAAATGATTGAATAAATAACTAAATAGATAAATAAATGAATGAAAAAATAGAACCAAGACAAGACGAATAAATAAATAAATAAACAAACAAATGAACAAAAATACAACCAACACAAACTAAAAAGAAAATAGATACGCAAATAAGCGAATAAAAATAGAACCATGCTAAAAAGGATGATGATACAAGAGCTATGAAGAGGATATATGCTTAAGGACCTTTTATGCAAATGGTCGATAGGGAAGGCAAGAAATGGGGAAGGGGGAGGGAAGAGGGGGGTAGGAGGTGGGAGGGGGTTAAAGGGGGAGGGGAGGGGAAAGGGGGGTAGGAGGTGGGAAGGGGGGAGGGGGAGCATACTGTGAGTGAAGGAAAGGTAGTCGAAGGGGGAGGGGGGTGGGCAGGGGGTATGGGGCGGGGGAAAGGGGGAGGAGAGGGGAGGGGGAAGTAGGAAGGATAGAGCTGGTGAAGGGGAAGAGGGAAGGTACTTAAAGGCGGAGGTGGGGGAGGGGGAAGTGAGTTGAAATAGGGAGGAGGAAAGGAGAGGAGACGGGAGGAGAGGAGAAGAGAAGAGAAGAGAAGACAGGAGAGGAGAGGGGAGGAGAGAAGAGAAAAGAAGAGAAGAGAAGAGAAGAGAGGAGGGGAAGGGAGGGGAGGGGAGGGGAGGGGAGGGGAGGGGAGAGAGAGGAGAGGGGAGAGGAGAGTAGAGATGAGGAGGGAGGGGAGAGGAGGGGAGGGGAGGGGGCGTAGCGAGCAGGTGGGGAATATACAATTAGGGACGAGGGGCGCTGACTATGGGCCAGCTATTGTTGTCGGAGGAGAGAGCTCTATGGGGCCCAGGGATCAAGATGGGCGACTGATGCCCTTCCTTGCACGGTGCAATTGCTAGGATTGCTGGCACGGAAGGATACACGCACACGCCCTCTCTCTGGGTGTCTGAATGTGTGTGTGTGTGTGTGTGTGTGTGTGTGTGTGTGTGTGTGTGTGTGTGTGTGTGTGTGTGTGTGTGTGTGTGTGTGTGTGTGTGTGTGTGTGTGTGTGTGTGTGTGTGTGCGTGCGTGCGTGCGTGCGTGCGTGCGTGCGTGCGTGCGTGCGTGTGTGTGTGTGTCTGTCTCATTCTCTCACTCACTCACCCGATTACACATACATTCTTTCATGGGTACTTTCTCTCTTTCTTTTTTTTCTTTTTCTTCTACCTCTTATTTCTCTCTCTCTCTCTCTCTCTCTCTCTCTCTCTTCTCTCTCTCTCTCTCTCTCTCTCTATCTCTCTCTCTATCTCTCTCTCACACACACACACACACACACACACACACACACACACACACACACACACACACACACACACACACACACACCAACACACACACAGATCCCTTCCACACGCACGTATACACCAAATGCAAAATACATCCCACACATACAAAAAAGCAAATACGGAATAAAAAGGAATTACATGCATTGCACACACGCACTTTCATAATCGTAAAACAGACAGAAAACGCAGAATTAAGCAACACAGAAATAATTTGTTCATCAGGACTGCAAGTTTCAAGAAAATAATCGCAAATTTTATGACAGAAAATGGACAGGGGGGACTAAAGAGGATTTACCCTGACAGCGCGTAACCACGCTAAATTCATTTCGCGATGGATTTACGTAAAAAAATAATAAAAAAGGTATTGCCAGTATAAAAGGAGGAAGGACGAACCGAGTGGAAAATGCCGATAAAATGCCGATGTAAATATGTGAACACAATTATACGTGGCAATAAAAGGGAGAGACACAAGGACCATAATATAAAAGCATTGTTATGGAGAGCCAGATTATATAGATGGGTGAATAAATAGACAGTCATGCACAAGATAGATAGACAGATAATTGATAGACAGATACTAGATAGATAATAGATAGGTAGTTAGAGAGAAAGATTTTCGTATGAAAATTATGTTTGGATAGAAAGTGAGAGAAAGGTAAATGAACGTCTATGGCGTAGACACACACACACACACACACACACACACACAGAGCGAGCGAGCGAGCGAGAGAGAGAGAGAGAGAGAGAGAGAGAGAGAGAGAGAGATAGAGAGAGGGAGAAAAGAGAGGGGAAGAGAGAGAGAGAGAGAAGAGGAAGAGAGACGAGAGAGAGAGGAGAGGAGAGAGAGAGAGAGAGAGAGAGAGAGAAAGAAGAAAGAAAGAGAGAGAAGAAGAGAGAGAGAGAGAGAAAGAGAAGAGATGAAGAGAGAGAGAGAGGGAAAGAGAGAGGAGAGAGAGAAGAGAGAGAGAGATGAGAGGAGAAGAGAGAGAGAGAGAGAGGAGGAGAGAGAGAGGAGAGAGAGGGGGGAGATGAGAGAGAGAGAGAGAGAGAGAGAGAGAGAGAGAGAGAGAGAGAGAGAGAGAGAGAGAGAGAGAAAGAAAGAGAGAGAGAGAGAGAGAGAGAGAGAGACCAAAGTTGCACACGAATTCGAACGCAGATTTACCCTGGAATGAGATTTATCATTATTCTATCATGTAAAGGCAACTCATCACTATAATGACCATCAAAACCATTTTGCATTACACATTCATCAGCAATGGTTTTCAGGGCATTTTCGCCTCTGATGCAGCCACTTCGCAAATCCATCGCAGCCCAAACCCATTTCTCACTCATAACAACCCCTCATTAGGTCAATTAAGATCAATTAAATAACGAACGAAAGGCATTTATTATCATATTATTATTATTATTATTATTATTATTATTATTATCATATTATCAATAATAATATTATTAATATTATTATTATCTATATTACTATTATTATTATTAGTAGTATTATCATTATTACTGTTATTATTATTACTATTACTATTATTATTATTGTTACTGTTATCATCAACATTATCGTATTGTCACTATTGTCATAATCATTATTATCACCATTATTACCATTTTTATTATCACAATTATTATTATTATCAGTATTATTTTTATGACTGTTATTGCTATCATCATTAGTATTACCATCATTATCATCATCATCATCATCATCACCCTCATTATTTACTAAGACCGACTCTTAAAGGCTCGCTGACGTCTTGCTGTCGCCTCCGTCGTCAGCACGAGACGTCAGCCGAGTCTCCGCGACGTCGGTAATTGAATGCAGAAACTCTACGGGATTTTCACGTACAATTCGACGTTGTGAGCGCGTGAGGGTGATGAAATTGTGATTCGATTAATATCGAGCGTGGCGGAAAATTAAGGCAGGGAAGGGAGTGCGGGCGAGATGGAGAGGGAGAGGAGAGGGGGCGGTGAGGAGAGGCGAGATAGAAAGGAAGAGGAGAGGCGAGACAGCGAAGGAGTGGGAGGCGAGATAGTGAGAAGAGAGGAAGGGATGGAGAAGGGAAGGGATAGGTGAAGAAGGGATGGGGAGGGGAGAGGATAGGATAGGATTGGAGAGGATAAATGAATGAAGGAGAGAGGAGGAGGAGGAGGAGGGGAGGAGAGGAAGGGGTAAGAAAGGATGGGAAAGGAAGGGAAGGGAAGAGGTGGAGAAAAGAGAAGAGAGGCAGTTCGGGGATGGGAGGAGAGGGGAAGGGAAGGAAAAGGAGGGGAGAAAGGGGAGGAGAGAAGAAGAGAGAGAAGACGTGGAATGAGGCGAGATGAAAAGAGGAAAGTAGAAAAGAAGAAAAGATATACTAAGATAGGAGAGGAGAGGAGAGGAGAGAAGAGGGGGGGGGGGGTAGAGAAGAGAGGATAAGAGAAGTTAGAAGGGAGAGAAGAGGAGGGGAGAGGAAAGGAAAGGAAACGAAGAAAAGAGGAGAGGAGCAGAAGAGAAGAGGAGGGAAGAAGAGAGGAGAAGAGTTATAGTATAAGGGTTGTTGGTGGAGGAGGAAAAAGAGAAGGAGAAGAGAAGGAGGAGGAAGGAGCAAAAGCAGGAAGAAGATGGAAGTGGAAGAGTGATAGGTAAAAGACAAAAAAAGAAAAGAAAAAAAAAAGAAGAGGAGACGGAGGAAGTAGAAGTAGAAGTTGAGGAGGAGAAAGTGGAGGTGGCAAGAAAGGAGGAATAGAAAAAGATAAAAGAAGAAAAAGGGGAAGAGAAAAAAATAAGTAATAAGAATAAGAATAAGAATAATATGAAGAGAAGAGGTGAGAGAAGAGAGAGAATGAAATAAGAAGAGTAAGGAGGCAGAATACATACGAAAATATCTATCAGCTTTAACAATCAACATAATACGCCTTTTGAAAGAGCAAGACATCCATCCATCTTCTATATGTCCAAAAAAGTAATAAACTTGACCAAATACTTTTAAAAATCCTACAAACAAACACAAAAGTGAAACAGCAATTAAACATAAAAAAATCACGAAAAATGAGAATCATAAATTCTCTCATTCGCACAGGTACCAATGCGTGATTTTTCTCCCCCTCCTCTCCTTTTCTCTCTCTCTCTTTTGGTAAAAAAAAAAAAAAAATCTCGCTCTACCCCCCCCAAAAAAAAAAAAAAAAAAAAAAACCCTGACGAGCGACAATTGTTAAAATAAAACGATGTGAAAATTTTTCAACCATCGGAACTCATAATTTTCGCTCACATGTTCGAGATATGATTATTTATTGCATTCGCGAAGAGAGGGAGGAAGGGGGGGAGGGTGCAATGATTTTTTTTTGTTTGTTTGTGTTTGTTTGTGCGCGTGGGATTGTGTGTTTATATGTGTATGTGTACTTCCTTATTTATTTTTTTGTTTGTTTGTGTGTGTGTTTTTTTATTTGTATTCTTGTGTTTGTCTGTAAGCGTGAATATTCATGCTCATTTGTGAGTGCGCGTATCTTTGTTTGTTTGCTAGTTTATTGTGTGTGTGTGTGTGTGTGTGTGTGTGTGTGTGTGTGTGTGTGTGTGTTTGTGTGAGAGGGAGAGGGAGAGGGAGAGGGAGAGGAGAAGGCGAGGGAGAGGGAGACGGAGAGGGAGAGAGAGTGAGAGAAACAGAGACAGAGATAGAGGCGTGGCATAAACTGCAGAACAAATTCCTCTCATTTTTGCTTCAAATAATCAAGAGGAGGAAGAAGCTTGAATGCCTTTCTTATCATCAGAACAAGCTTAATGAGCGTTCCCCGGAGGCAGCGCTTGGCCGATGTACGGGGACGGGAGGAGAGGAGAGAAGAGGGGGAAAGAGGGGGAAGAGGAGAGAGAAAAGAGGAGAGGAGATAAGAGGGTTGAGGAGAGGAGAGAAGAGGGGGAAAGAGGGGGAAGAGGAGAGAGAAAAGAGGAGAGGAGATAAGGGGGGGGAAGAGAGGGGGGAAGAAGAGGGGGAAAGAGGGGGGAGAGGAGAGAGAAAAGAGGAGAGGAGACAAGAGAGGGGAAGAGAGGAGAGAAGAGGAGAGAAGAGGAGGAAAGAGGAGAGACGAGAGGAGAGAAAAGAGGAAAGAAGGGGAGAGAAGAGGGGAAAAGACGAGAGAACTGAAGAGAAAAGAAGAGAGAAAAGAGGAGAGAAGAAGAGGGAAGCGAAGAGAAAAGAAGAGGGACCCGAAGAGAAAAGAAGAGAGAAGAGAGGGGGAAAGAAAGAAGAGAAAACAAAATAGGAGAAAAAGGAGGGAATAGAAGAGATTAGACAAAAAGAAGAAGGGGGTGAAGAAAAGAAAGGAGAAAAAAGGAGAAGAGACGCGAACATAGAGAACAGAAGAGAAGAGTAGAGAAGAGATGAAAAGAGAAAAGGTGAAAAGGATGAAGAGAAGAGAGGAGAAGAAAACATAAGGGAAGAGAGGAGAATTAAAAGAGGGGGAGAAGAGAAGAAAGGTTAAGAAAATAGGAGAGAAAAGAAAGGAGGAAAGGCGAAGAGAAGAGAGAGAAAAGCAGAAGAGAGAGAGAAGAGAATGAGAGGGGAGGAAAGGAGAGATGAGATGAGAGAAAGGAAGGTATAAATAAATAAATAAATAAATAAATAAACAAATAAAGAGAGAGAGAGAGAGAGGAGAGAGAGAGAGAGAGGAGAGAGAGAGAGAGAGAGAGAGAGAGAGAGAGAGAGAGAGAGAGAGAGAGAGAGAGAGAGGAGAGAATGGGAGAAGAAAGATAAAAAATAAAATAAAAATAAAAAGAGAAAGAAAAAAAAAGAAAAAAAGAAAGAAAAGAAAAAGAAAGAAACAGAAAGAGAAGAAAAAGAGAGAAACCGAGACAGAGAAAGAGAAAGAGAAAGAGAGGTGTAAGAGAGAAAAAAAAAGAGACAGAGAAAACCAAGGAATGTCGCAAAATCTCCACGTTGCAGAAAGCAGTCGCGAATTCCCGCCTCGATCGCCGACCAAATATTCATCTTCCCATAAGGCCTTTTTCTTAAGCGACTCCAGACGCAAGCGGCTTTTGCCCTTTGAGGTGTCTCTGAGCGATCGGCAGATGCGGTTTCCGTCCTTATGGAGGGTTGTGGGATAGTTCTGTCTACGGATGGGTATGGTGGAGTAGGAAGTATGGGGAAGGAAAGGGTGAGAGAGGGAAAGGATGAGAGGAAGGAAGGGCGAAGAAGGAACAAGAGAAAATAGGAGGAGGAGACAAGAGGGCGAAGAGAGGAAGAGAGAAAATAATAAGAGGAGAAGGAAAGGTGGAGAGTAAGGAAGGCACGAAGGAAGGAGAGGAATGAAGGAAGGGTAAAGGAGAAAATAAAGGTGGTGGGGAGAGAGAGAAAAGAAAGGAAGGAGAAGAAAGGAGAAGAAAGAAGGAAAACAGCGGGAGAGAAAGAGTATAGCCTAAAACGTGAAAGAATGAAGAGAGAAGGGAGGAAGGTAGAAAAAGATGGAAAGAAGGATGTAGTAAAGCAAGAATAAAAGGAGAAAATATGATAGACGAGGAGAACGAATGGTAGACGAAGGAAGGGAAAGAGAGTAGAAAAGATAGGGAAGAAGGAGTGTGTTGGGGGGGTGGGAGAAAAGACAAAGGAATTAGCAAGGAAAGAAAGGGCGAATGTAGGAGAAGAGAGAAGAAAAAATGTGTGAGATGGAAAGGGTAAGTGGAAGGAAAGGCAAAAGAATGATAGAAGAGGGAAGGGAGGAGAGAAGGAAAGATGGAGGAAGGAGAACTGAGAAAGACATGCAAAGGAATTGTGGAAGGTAAAAAAAGGATATGGTAATAATATAAGAGGCACATACATACACACACACCGAGAGATAGAGATGGAGAAAGAGGTAGATAGATAGAGAGAAAGAGAGAGAAAGAGAGAGAGAAAGAGAGAGAGGAAGGAAAAAGAGAGAGAGAGAGAGAGAGAGAGAGAGAGAGAGAGAGAGAGAGAGAGAGAGAATTTGTGAGAAAAAATAGAGAGAGAGAGAGTGAATTTGTGAGAAAAAAGAAAAGAAAGAGATAGACAGATGAACAAACAGACAGGTAAACAAACAGAGACCAACAACTACAAACAACAGAGAAAAAACGGAGAAAATAAAAGACCGGCCAAAAGAAAGAACACAAACACGCGGGAGTGAATGAAGGAGAAAGAAAGCAAGTCCTTCGACCCTCGCAAGTTGATAACACTATTACTCTCTGCCTCACACAAAATCCATTCTTTTCTTCATGTGAAGTTTTTCTCCCATTTTCCTTTACACTTGTCCCCCCTGTAATTTATTTTATTCCCATTTTCTATCTTAGGCGTGAAAAAGGTGTTTTGTTTTCTTTGTACCTGATTTCTGATTTTCTATTTATCTATCTATTAATAACTAACATCATCATCATCATATTAATAATGTTGTTATTATTATTAGTTTCATCGTTATTGCTATTACTATAAGTATTATAACCATCATAATTATTATCATTATTTTCATTATTATTATTATCCTTATTACCATCATCTTCAGCATTATTGAAAGTGATTATGATAATGATTATTATAGTGATGATAGTAATGATGATGATGATGATGTGATAATAATTATATGAATAGTGATAATAACAGTAGTAATAGTAGCAATAAGAATGATAACATCGATAAAAATGATAATAACAAAGAATAACAACATAGAATAGTAAGAAGTAGAAGAACAAAAAAAAAAAAAAAAAAAAAAAAAAAAATCATAATGATTACAATGAAAATCAATATAATGACCGTGATAATGATAACTATAAAATAATGATAACAAATTCAATAAAAACAATAATGACAATAACAATAATAACAATAGTAATACTGATAACAACGATGATGATGATAATAATTAGGATAACAAAAACAACAACAACAACAACAACAGCAACAACAACAACAACAACAACAATAATAATAACGACAATAACAATAACAGTATAAAGTAATAACGATACCAATAATAACATCAAAACAAACTACAAACATTGCAACATATTCCTTATACTACTGCGAATCAGCTGCAGAGAGTGTGAAAGTATTATCACCACAGGAGACAGGACTTTTCCCTTCACAAAATAGTACCACATCTTTATATAAGAAATCATTATTGTGATCAAAGAATTCTAGACGAGACAGAAATAATTTCCATCGCAAGAGGAAGAAGAAGAAGAGGGAGAAGGGAGAGGAGGAGGAGGAGGAGGCAGAGGAAGAAAGGATGGGGTGGGGATGGTTGGGTGGGTGATGATGA
>NC_051403.1:22741813-22744313 GCF_015228065.2 Penaeus monodon
AAAACCCCAACTAAACCGAGCTCAAAAAAAAAAAAACCCAAAAGAGCTTTTTTTTTAAGAGAAATCACACCCAAAAAAAAACTCACAACATAAAGGACCCCACGGCATCCCATCACCCCCACCAAACCCTCAAAAAAAACCCACAAAACCCCCAAAACCCCCCCAAAAAACCCCCGAGTTCCAGAAAACCAGACTCCAAAAGACTCCCCCCAGCCAAAAAAAAAACCGACCCAGGCTCCAAGAATCACAGGCAGCCGAGTCACCGGACCAACCATCCACAAAAAACCGAAACACGGCCAAAACCCCCCAGACCCAAGGATTTTAACAACTAAAAAAAACCCACCAAAATAACCCAGCCCCAAAAAAAAACCCAAAAGCCAACCAAACTCCCCGGCTCCAAAAAACCCAACATAAGCTAACGAGCCACCGGTCCCAGAAATCCACAACTCCCGGAACCCCCCAAAAAAAATTTAAAAAAAAGGAATAACCTCCTTACTTGGGGAACAGGGATAAAAAACCCTTTCCCAACGCCAAAAAGTGGTCCGGGCCCCTCCAAAACCAAAATTTCCCCTTTAAATTCTTTTTCCTCGCGAAAAAACCCCCAAAAAAAAGAAGGCAAAAAAAAGGAAGAGGGGAAAAAAAAAGAGGGACCCCCCCCTTTAAAAAAGTGTAAAAATTAAAATAAAAAACAAAAAAAAAAGTTTTTAAAAAAAAGAAAAAAAAAAATTTTTTAATTAAAAAATTTTGTTCCCCCGGGTTTAACCCCTTTTTATGGTCATAGCCCCCTTTTGGGGCCCCGGGGGGGGGGGTTGGGGTGGGGGGTGGTTTGGGGGGGGGGTGGGTGGGGGGGGAGGGGAAACCGGGTTTTAAATTTTAAGAGGGGGGCAATGGGTGGTTGGGGGGAATTGGGGGTTTTGGGGGGGGGGGAAATGTGGGGGAGGAGAAAAGGGGGGGCTGGATGGGAGAAAAAAAGGGGGGGGGTGTTGGGGGGGGAGGGGCCCTTTCGGAGGGGTGGGGGAAAATTCGGGGGGAAAAAATGGGGGGAAAGGAGGGTTGGGGGGGAAATATTTTGGGGGGGAGGGAGTAGGGGATTTGGGGGGGGTTTTTAAATTAAAGCTTTTTTCGGTTTTTTTTATTTTTTTTAAAAAAATTTTTTAAAATTTTTGAAAAATTTAATTTAAAAATTATTTTTAAATTTTTTAAAAAATATTAATTAAAAAATTTTTTTAAAAATATTTAATAATTAATTTTTTTAAAATATTTTTGGGGGGGTTTTTTTTGGGTTCGTTTTTTGGGGGTTTTGGTTGTGGGGGTTTGGGTTTTTTTTGGGGGTTTGGGGGGGGGTTTGGGGGTTTGTGTTTGTTTTTTTTGGTGTGGGGGGGGTTTAAAAAAAAAATTTTAATTTTTAAAAATTTTTAAAAATTTTCTTTCTTTCAAATTTCTCAAATTTTTCTTTTTCTAAGCCAAAAACCCCCCAAAAAAATTTACCCCAAAGCTTAAAAAATTTTTGTAGTTTCTTTTCTTTTTTTGGGTTTGTTTCCCCTAAAATTTCCTTTTATTGGGAACCCTAGGGGCTGGCCCCCCAAAATTTTAAAAAAGTTTAGCAAAGGCAAAGTTTTTTAAAAACCTACGCTGAAAAAATTTTGTCAAAAAAATTTTTTTTTTTTTCCCCAAAACCTTTCCCTAAAACAACCCTTTTTTTTTTAAAAAAGGGGAAAAAATTTGCGTAAAACCCAAAAGAAAGATTTTTTTTTTTTTTGAAAGCTAACATGGCACCAAATTTTACCTCGGAAAAGCGGAAAGTTTAAAAGAAAAAATCGGGTGTGGGCGGAAAATTCTCTAAAAATGGATTTTCCCAAAAAGCCCCTTCAGGGGGGGGGGGGGTTTCCCCATCCGGGGGGGGGGAAAAAAGGGTTCAAAAAATGCCAAAAGGGCCCACCAATTGAAACTGACAAAAATTGAAAAATTTGGTAACTTGGTTAATTTTTTTTTTAAAAAGGGGAAAAAACCCTTTACCCGCGTAAAAGTCTTTTCAAACTTAGAGGGGGGTTTTAAAAACCCACTTTTTAAAAAAAAAAAACCCCTTTTTGGCCCTTTGGCAGGAAACCAACCCAGGATTTGGGCTCCTTGAAGAAAACCCCAAAAAAAAAAGCCCAATTTTCCCCTTTCACTTCCCAAAGTTTCCCCCCCTTAATGCCCCCCCTTTTTCCGCGAAAAAAAAATTCCCCTTTTTTTCCTTCCCCCAACCCCTTTTAAAGACTTTTTGGGGCCTAAACAATTTTTTAATGAAAAATTTGCCCTTTCAATTTTAAAATTTCACCTCATTTTTTAAATAAAAAACCCCTTCGCATAAACCTTCCCGAACCAAACAAAAAAAAAAAATGGATTTTTTGCCCCCTTTTTTTTTTTTTATTTTTTTTATTGATTTTTTTTTATTTTGAAAAATAAGTTTGGTTTTTAAAGTTTCAAAAAATAAACCTTTGAAAAATTTGAAAAAGAA
>NC_051403.1:22746813-22757548 GCF_015228065.2 Penaeus monodon
ATTGCTGGGTTTAAAACAATGGCAAAAAAAAGAGTCCCCAAACCCCAACGAAAAGGGGGGAAAACAGGAAAGGGGGGCCCAGGGCCCCCCAAAAAAAAGGGGGGGAAAAAAAATTTTTAAATGTCCATATTTCTTGTGAATTTGGGGAAAATGAAGGGGGGCAGGAAAAAAGGTTTAAAGGAAAAAAATTAAAAATGGGGGGGTTTAAAGATCCTTCGGATTTAAAAAAAATAAATTTATAACAAAAAGGGGACCTGATAAACCCAAAAAAAAAGGATTTTTAGGGGGGAAAAGGGGAAAAAATTTTCATGGTAGTACCGTTCTTTAACCCCCTTTAATATTATAATCTCTATTATTGACAGTTAGGGAAGGCATAACGGGGCATTCCATTTGATTAGGAAGTTTTTTTTAATAAAAATAAGAAAACTTATTTAAAATTTTTAAAAAAAAATTTTTAATGATTTAAAATTTTTTAAAAAAAGTTTTTATTTTTTTTTTACTTTTTTTAAATTAATGAAATGGTAATTAAAAAAAAAAAAGTCTTTCCGTTGATTTTGGGAATTTTTTTAATTTAATCCTTTATTTTAATAAATTGTTTTTTGTCTTAAAATTTGTCATGATTTGTTTTTTGCTTGTTTTTTTTTCATCAATCAAAAAAAATTGATTTATATTTTTTTTTAATTAATTTTTTTTTTTTAGGTTACTTTTCATAATTTTTTTCACTAAATGTTTTTTAATTTAAATATTTTCTTTTTTGTTTATTATTTTTGAAAAATTTTATTAAATTTAATACTATTAAAATTTATTCTTTTAAAAATTTTTTGTTTATAAAATTTAAATTAGAAGAATTTTAAATTTTTTTTTTTTTTCAATTTTAAAAATTTTAGAAAAAACTTTTTTTATTTAAATAAACCCAATAAATATTTTTTTTTTTTATAAATATTTTTAAATTTTTTAAAAAAATTTCATATAATATTCAGTTAAAAAGGGTTTTTTTTGGGTTTTTTTTTTTGTTTATTTTTTGGGGTTGTTTTTTTTTTTGTTTTTTTTTGGTTTGTTTTGTTTTTGTTTGTTTGGGGTTTTTTAAGGTTGTGAATAGGGGCCAAATTTTAAAAAAATAAAATTTTAAAAAATTATTAAATAAAATTTAAAATAAAAGAAAAAAAAAAAAGGAGAAAATGGGGGGGTTTTTTGGGGGGGGGGGGGTTTTTTTTTGGGGGGGGGTGGTTTGGGGTTTTTGGGGGGGTTTGGGGGTTTTTGTTTGTGGTGGTTGTGGTGGGGGGGGGGGGGGTTTGGTTTGGGGGGTGGGGGGGGGAGGGCCCGAGGGAAAACCAAAAATTTTAAAAAAAAATTTTAAAGAAGGGGGGAAAAAAGAATACGAAGGGGGTGGGGGAAAAAAAAAAGGGGGGGGGGGGGAAAAAAAATATTTAAAAAAAAAAAAGGGGGGGGGGGGGGTTTTTCCCCTGGGGGGGAAAAAATTTTTTTTTTAAATAAAAATTTTTGGGTAAAAAAAGGAAAAACAAAAATCTAAAAAAAAAAAAAAAAAAGGGGGGGGGAAAAGGGGGGGGGGGGGAAAAAAAAAAAAAACTCTTCTTTTTCTTTAAACTTTTTTTTTTCCCTCCCCCCCTTTCCTTTTTCCCTTCCCCTACCCCCCCTTTTTCCCCCTCCCCCCTCCCCTTTTCCCTCCCTTCCTTTTTTTCTTTTTTTCTTTCTTTTTCCCTCCTTTTCCAAATTTTTTTTTTTTTTTTTTTGCCATTTTTTTTTTCACCATTAACTCCAATTTCTTTCCTCTTCCTTTTCCTCCCTTCCATATCCTCCTTCTCTTTTCCTCTCTTAATCTTTCACTTCTCCTCTTTCCATTTCCATTTATATTCTCCTTCCTACTTTCTTTTCCTGCCCTTCCTCCTTTCACTCTTTCACCAGTTTCTCCTCTTTCATCGTTTCTTCCTCTTCTTTTCTTTCCCAACTTTTTCTCCTCCTCCTCTTCCTCCTCCTTGTTTTTTCTCCCTCTCTTCCTTCTCTTTGCTGTATCTGTTCCTCCCCTGCTTATTCCACCTCCTCCATCTCCTCCTCTTCCTTCCCCTCTTCCACCACGACCACTTTCTCCTGCTCCTCCTCTTCCACCATCATCAGCACTTCCTTCGTCACCACCATCATCATCACCTCATTTTTGTTTCTTCCTCTTGCTCCACCTCTTTATCCTCCTCCTCTTACTTCTCTTCTTGCTCTGCTCCTCACCCACCTCCTCCTCTTCCTCACCCTTCTTTTTCTCTAGTCCTCCTCACCTCTCCTTCTCCTCTTCATCCCCTCCTCCTACTCCCTTTCTTCTCTTCACGCTCCTCCTCCGCCTTCATCCTCCTCTTCCTTTCCCTGCCTCTTCATTCTCCTCCTCCTCCTCCTCCTCCTCCTCCTCCTCTCCTCCACCACCTCCTCCTCCTCCTGCTCCCATCCTCTTCATCCTCCCTCTCCCCTCCTCCCCTTCCACCGCGTTGCTCAACCCATACCCTCTGTTTGAAATATCATTTACTTGTGGTCGTGTGTGATTGATGGCCCCGGGGCAGAGATTAAGTGCATTCTGCATGACGGTAAAGCGAAATTCTCTCTCCATTATGGTCGGTGTCCCATTATTTATGTTAGGCATATGGCCCTTATTGGCTTGAGCATTTGTGCAACAGATTGAAATTTATGGCTGGGATATCTGCCCATGGTAGATATATTAATAAAAGCAAATTAAAAGTAAACAGTAATGGGTGTACCTGCAAAATCCTATCTCTCTAACGATTTATTATGTACTCGAAGTTTTAGATACAGAACATAGATGCACACGCTTACACACATACACACCACGCACAGAACCCCTTACTTATACAAATATAAATAATCACGCAAACACCACACACACACACAAGACAACAGACACATACACACGTCACACACACACGACACACACACACACACACCACACACACACACACACACATACACTATATATATGTATATATAGATATATTATATATATATATATAGATATATATATTATATTAGATATATAATATATATATTTAGCACCACACCACTATAATATATTTTATATGTGGTGGTGTGTGTAATATAGATCTATATATATATATATATATATTATATATATATATATATATATCTATATTATATATATATACATATATATATGTGTATGTGTGTGTGGTGTGTGTGTGTGTGTGTGTGTGTGTGTGTGTGTGTGTGTTGAACGTGTTGGTATGTGTCCGTGTCCTTTTGTGTGTGTTGTGTGTGTTTGCGTGATTATTTATATTTGTATACGTAGGGGTCTGTGCGTGGGGGGGGGGGGGGGGGGGGGGAGGGAGAAAGGGGGGGGGGGGGGGGGGGGGAAGGGGAGGGGGGGGGGGGGTGTGGTAGTTTACTCGTGTGCATCTATGTCTGTATTGAACTCGAGTACATAAATAAATCGTTTTAGATAGATATGATTTGCAGGTACACCATTTAGCTGTTTACTTTTAATTTGCTTTTATTTAACATATCTACCATGGCAGATATCCAGCCCTAACCTTCACTGTTGCACAAATGCTCAAGCCAATAGGGCCATCTGCCTAACATAAATATGGGACACCGACCCTAATGGAGAGAGAATTTCGCTTACGCTTCATGCAGAAATGCACTTTCATCTCTGCCCGGGGACCAATCAATCACACACGAGCCCAAGTAAATTGATATCAACGAGGGATGGTTTAGCATCGCGTGTGGAAGGGGAGGAGGGGACAGGAGGATGAAGAGAGGGGAGCAGGAGGAGTAGGAGGAGGTGGAGGAATGAGGAGGTAGAGGAGGAGGAGGAGGAGGAGGAAGGAGAGGAGGAGGATGGAGGAGGAGGGGAGGATGAGGTGGAGGAGGAGGAGGGTGAATAGAATTTGAGAGTAGGAGGAAGAGGAGGAGTATGAGGGGAAAGGCGAGGAGACGAGAAGACAAGGAAGAAAATGGGAGGGAGGAGGAATGAGGAGGCATGGAAAAGGAAGAGGAGGATGAAGGCGGATGAAGGAGCGTGAGAGAAGAAAGGGGAGTAGGAGGAGGGGATTAGATGAGAAGGGAGAGGTTGAGAGGAACTACGGAAAAAGAAGGGATGAGAGAGAGGAGGTGGGTGAGGGCAGACAGAAGAGATAAGAGAAAAAAAGAAGAGGAGGTAAAGAGGTGGAGCAAGAGGAAAAAACAAAAAGATGTGATTATGATGTGGTGACGAAGGCAGTGCTTGATGATGGTGGAAGATGAGGAGCAGGAAAGTGGTCGTGGTGGAAGAGGGGAAGGAAGAGGAGGATTATGGAGGAGGGAATAAGCAGGGGAGGAGCGAAATACAGCCAAAGAGAAGGAAGAGAAGGAAAAAGATGTGGATAGTGACGGTGGTTGAAGAGCAAAAGAACAGGAGGATGAAGAGGAAGGAGAGAAAAAGTTGGAAAGAAAAGAAAAGGAAGAACGATGAAAGAGGCGAAACTGTGAAAGATTTAAGTGAAAGGAGGAGGGCAGAAAGGAGTAGGAATGAGAATATAAATGGAAATGGAAAGAGGAGAAGTGAAGATTAAGATAGGACAAGAGAAAGTGAGGATATGGAAGGGAGGACAAGGAAGAGGAAAGAAATTGGAGTTAATGGTGAGGAAAAAGGAAAAACATGGAGCAAAAGAAATAACACAACCAAATGAAAAATGAAGAGATGAATTGGATGGAGAAGGAAAGGAGGTTGAGAGGAAGAAAAAACGGAGATTGAAACAGATGACTACAAATTAAATAACTGCAGAAAAGACACGTGCAGGAGAATGGTAAGAGAAAAGAAAAAAAAAAAAAGTATGGAGACAGAGGACGCGTCGAAAATGAAGAGATGATAAAATTGAAATGAAAGGAGCGGAAGA
Source organism: Penaeus monodon (assembly GCF_015228065.2). Lineage (NCBI taxonomy): Eukaryota > Metazoa > Arthropoda > Malacostraca > Decapoda > Penaeidae > Penaeus > Penaeus monodon. Next base: position 22,751,721 of record NC_051403.1, read on the forward strand.
AAAAGGAGGAGGAGGAGGAGGTGGTGGAACAAAGGAGGGGATAGGGGAAGGAAAGGAGGCAAGGGGGGGGAAACAAAAACTGGTTAAATGTAATTTAACTTTGCAAGCATCTCTCTCTCTCTCTCTCTCTCTCTCTCTCTCTCTCTCTCTCTCTCTCTCTCTCTCTCTCTCTCTCTCTCTCTCTCTCTCTCTCTCTCTCTCTCTCACTCCCTTTTACTCTTTTGTATCTCTCCTTGTCTCTCTCTTTCCTTCTCTTTCTCTCACTCACGCTCATACTTTCTATCTCTATGTCTATATACTATTTATCTATCTCTATGTCTTACCTCCGAGTCTGTTTACCCATCACCCTCTCCTTCACCCTATTCTCTTCCGCTCCTTTCTATCTCGCTCCATCTCTTTTCCCTCGCCCTTTTTCTTTTCTTTTTTCTCTCCTCTCTGCTTCTTCTTTTCTCCTTTTCCACCCCCTTCAGTTATTCATACTTTTCACCATCAAATGTCATATTAAAAAGTAATTGTGTATAAATTTTAGTCTCGACTTACTCCCAATCAAGGAGCCTAAACACACACACACACACACACACACACACACACACACACACACACACACACACACACACACACACACACACACACACACACACACACACACACACACACACACACACACACACACACACACACACACACACACACACACACAAAAACACACACAAACACACACACACACACACACACACACACACACATTTATACATACACATGTATATATATTTATATGCATAATGTGTGTGTATAGTATACTATATATATTATATATATAGATATATATATATATAGATATATATAATATTTGCCCCCTATTCTACAACAGTTATTAAATATCTTCATACATAACTTATTATGGTAAGACTGGATAAACTTTTAAATTTCTCATTATTATAGTGTAACTTTAAATAATTATCAATTGATTTCAAACTGACATGTTAATTTATTTAGTGCAATTCAAGATTTGAGTAAATTCTTTGCAAAAATCACTACATTTTATTAACTGGAATATTATCAGTGCAATATAATAGAATTACAATACCATACTTTAGTGAAACAAAAATATATGATATAATTTAGGTTCTTTAAACTTTAAATACAACAATACAGTTATGACTTACTGAAATATTATTATCAATCATGGAACTTGATGAGAGCAAATCAACAATATGCAAAACTACGTCATATCTTCCTGAATCAAATGTTATAAACAAATAGCAATTATTATAAAAGTACAATGAATTATTCAGTTCTCAATTTAATAATGAAATTAGGTATTACACAAAATAATCATGATCACCAGACAAGCACATAGTTAATTATTATAACATGTTTCAGTGGAATAAAATATTATGGCTAAAAGAAAAATAATCACAATAAAAAAACAATAGTTTAATTAGAACAAAATAAATCAAGTTTTGTCTTTCGATGTGACCTGTCATGAATCAAACATCAAGCAAGTAAGGTAATAATCATGACATACTTACAGACACAAAACAATCTTACGCTCCGCGGAAAATGAAAGGACTCGTCCACTGTCAACGCACTTCCGCTGAGCTGTTCAATCTTAGGAAGCACTTAAGTTATTTTAATACTCTATTCTCATTAACTGTTAATAAAGAAGCTATAGCTAACACAATAGATATATGACCTTAATGTGCTAAGTACATTATAATCTATTACACATATTACCGCATAGTTAAATTTTGATTCAAGTTGTTTTCATACATGTTCATTAAAATTTTTCCTTCCTAATCTTTAACTATGTTTCCCGAAATAGCACTCCCGTGTTTACTGCCTTCCATTTTCTAATTCCTGTCTACTATGTCCCCATCACGAATGATGCACTATAATACTTCAAACGGGCTTACCGAGATGAACATGGCTCTGGAAAGCTAGTCCGAAACCTAATCCACATTCCCCGAACACTAGCGTCTTTTTCTTCGATATGGAGCGCATCAGTTGCACGCCCTTGCTTGTTACACTTAATTATTTATGCGGTTTGAAGGATACCCGCATCAGGACTCTTTCTATATCCCGCACATTTTTAACATGTATTTTGTCAACTTCTAACTTTTCTACCTGCCACCGCGAGTTCATTTCCTGTTCCCAACTGATTCACAATGATCTATATTGCGATCGATTAGAACTGCTTGTTGATTTCGCACTCAGTGATTTCTTCTTTGCTCTGTTGGTCCATCACGTGGTGTCCCCTCTGTCACATGATGATCTCGCATTTGAGTCGTTGGCGCTTCTGTTTTTTTGCATCTGCGTCTTGTCCCTCTTGCCGGATTGGTTTAGTATGGAAGCACGACGAATCTTAGCGATGTTATTCTATTTTGGCGTCTCGCCAGCTTGTTTGTTTTCGCCCGTTCGTATGGCATCCGCTTCGGCTCTCGTGTTGTTCGCGTGATGATGACTAAAGCATTCAAGTGTCCTACACATATATATATATATATATATATTATATATAATAATATATAATATATATATATATATATGAATATATATATATATATTATATCTATGTGTGTTGTATATATAATAATATATATATATTATATATATATATATATATATATATTCGATATATACCCAACACAAACACATATACACACACACAAACACACCACAACACACACATAAACAACACAACCACACATCACCACACACACACCCACCCACACACACACCTACACCGAAAACACACACACACACACACACACACACACACACACCCATACACACACATATATACAACACACAAACACACACACCCACACACACACACACACACACACACACACACACACACATATATTATATATATACACACAGCAAACACCCCCACACACAACCGCATATACACATATGTGTGTTTGTGTGTGTGTATGTGTTTGTGTGTGTGTATATATTGTTTGTGTGTGTGTGTGTTTGTGTGTGTGTATATATATATTATATTATATATAATATATATATATATATATATATATCTAATATATATATATTATATATATATTTATATATATATATATAATATATCATCATCATCATAACGGTATTCGCATGTTTGAGCACCCGTGGACCTCTCCCCATCCTTCGCCACTCACTCGATCTTGCGCTTTTTCTTCTACTTTGTACCATGACAGCTCGCAAATATCTTTGATGTTGTCGCTCAGTCTTGTCTTCCGGTTTTGCCTCTTCCTCTGTTTTCCTATCAACCATCCCTGTCAGCAATTTTTCTCAATACTTTACTTTCTCATCACATGACCAATAAACTTTAATTTCCTTTTGTTCAGATGTCCAACCAGCCGGTCCCTTTTACAATTTATTTTTCTCAGCACTTCATCATTCGTTTTCTTCTCTGTCCATTAATACGTACAGTACTCGTCTGTCACACCACATCTTCAAAACTATTGATCTTTTTCTGTCTATCTTCTTCAGCACCCACACTCAGAACCCATATGATGCATTGGGAAAACTACTGACGCTCAATAACCTCAGCTTTGTCCGTAAGGTGAATTCTGGTGGTCTTTCACGATGTTATTTAGAGCAACTGTGGCGTTTTTTTGTGCAATGGTAATTCTTCTCTTTATCTCCGGTGAATCATAATATGTATTAGATAAAACAGCTCCAAGATAAGTGAACTCTTTCACATTTCCACAACCATATATATATATATATATATATATATATATATATATATATATATATATATATATATATATATATATATATATATATGTCATAGACACTTGAATGCTTAGTCACCATCACGTACATATATGTACGTGCATATACATACACACACAACCCCAAACACCACACACACCCCAACGCACACAACCCACACACACAAACACACAACACACACACAAACACAAAACAACACCACACCACCGACTTATATTATATATATATATATATATATATATATATATATATATATATTACACCACACACACAACAAACACACACACACATATAAAATTATATAATATATATATATATAATATAAAAATATATATTAAAAAAAAATTATTTGTGTGTGTGTGTGTGTGTGTGTGTGTGTGTGTGTGTGGTGTGTGTGTGTGTGTGTGTGTGCTTATTAATTTATATATATTATATATATATATATATATATATAATATCTATATAAAAATTATTATATATATATATATATATTATATATATAATATACTTCATGTACATACATACACATATGCATATATGTGTGTGTGTGTGTGTGTGTGTGTGTGTGTGTCAAAAAGAAAGATAATTAGAGAGGGTGTGCAGCGAAGAAAATAAAAGGGTCGGGAGACAGACAGACAGACAGAGGCAAGGGGGGGGGGGCAAGAGGACAGTAGTTCGTTGCAGAGGAATCCCCGCGGGAGAGGTCGATCGGAAGGAAATCGAGGGGGAATCACAGGACCAGGGTTTAGGAAGTCGAAGTCCTGGAGGCGAAAGGGAGATGCGGTAACAAAGGGGGGAGGGGGGAGGAAGAGGGGAAAAGAGTGAGAGGAGAAAAAGGAGAAGCAGAGGGAGGAGGAAGAGAAGGGGGGGAGAGGAAGGGGGGGAGAAGGAAGGAGGAGAGGAAGAGAGTGAGAAGAGAAAAAGGAGGAGGAAAAAGAGGAGAAGAAGGAAGAGGAAGAGGAAGAGAGTGAGAGGAAAGGGAGGAATAGGAGAAGGAGGAAGAGAGAAAGAGACGAAATGAGGGGGGAGAAGAGAAAGAGAGCGAGATGAATAAGTGGGAGTAGACGGAAGAGGAAGATTAGATGGAAGAAGAGAGAAAGAGGTGTGAAAAGAATTTAAAGGAGGAGGGTGGGGAAGAGATGGAAGAAAAGAGAAATGAAAGAGAGGCGAGGAGAGAGCGACGAAGAAAGGGGAAGGAAGAGAGACACAAGAGAGGGATGAGAGGTAGATGGAGAGACGAGAAATGGGAGGAGAAAAATATGAAACAGACGAAAAGTGAGACAGAAAGAAATGGAGATTTTTTTTATTGTTAATGTCGATTTTATGATAATTTTTTTATTGATTTTATTCTTATTATTATTATTCATTATTATTATTATCATTATCATTACTATTATTATTATTATTATTATTATTATTATTATTGTTATTATTATTATTGTTATTATTATTACTATTATTGTTACTATTGTTGTTATCATTATTGCCATCCCACATTACACATATTACTATTGCTTTCATTATCATTATTATCATTATCATCATAAAGATAGTAATTATTATTGTTATTTCCATTATCATTTTCATCATTATCATCACCAACAGCATCGTCATCGTTCTCTTTATGATAAGTTTTCATCACCAGTATCGCTATCATTATAACAAATAAGTATAAAGATAATAATAACAATAATAAAAAATGATAATAACAAAAAAAAATGAAGAGGGACACAAAAACCCACGTTAATTTTTCCTTTTGCTTGGCGCTGCGTGTGTCAAGAGATTTATGCAGATTAGGGGCTTCCTTATTATGTCAAGACAATAGACGCTGTCACTGCAAATCTTAATTCAATTCGTCATAGTCGAGACAATTTTTCATTAATAGAAGTGGATCGAGTGAAGAAATTAAGGATCAAAACAATGTGCATATGTAAATGGGATTAATGGGGAGATTTGTGTAATATACAATGGGGAATTGTGTTGTGTTATCGCAGGTGAAAGTGGAATTCTGATTAATGATAAGTGGTAAATCATATTTAGGATGGAAGATGATGAGGATGAAGTGCTTATGACAAGGGAACTGGGGAGGC
>NC_051403.1:22757648-22762648 GCF_015228065.2 Penaeus monodon
GGAGAAAGAGAGGAGAGAGAAGAGAAGAGGAGAATGAGAGAGAGGAAGAGGAGAGATGAAGAGAGAGAGAGAGAGAGAGAGAGAGAGAGAGAGAGAGAGAATCGAGAGAGAAAGAGAGAGAGAGAGAGAGAGGGATTGAGAGAGAGAATCGAGAGAGAGAGAGAGCGAGAGAGAGCGAGCGAGCGAGAGAAGGCAAAAAATGGCGGTTCCTCCCTCTCCTCTCCCCTCGCCGCTCCTGCTCATCTAGTGCGTAATTCCATTTGCCACCCAAGTGACTTCGCGACTCTTGGGGACTACGATCCTTCAACTTTCTCATATATATAAACCTTCCATTTACTCTCCTTTTTTTCTGTTTATTTATTTTCTCTCTCTCTACCTTTCTAATTTTCTTATTTTATCTTTCTTATTCACTTTTTTTTCGCTCTCTCTACATTATTCTCTCTTTTTTCATGATTCTTTTTTTTTTTACTTTCTTATTCTCTTTCTCTTTCTTTCCGTGCCTATTATTTTACTCTACCTTTCTTATTCTTTACTCTTGCTTGTTCTCATTCTTTATTTCATTCTTTCTTGTACTTCCGTTTCTATGGGTCTGGTTCTGCGCCTTTCTTTCTCTCGTTTTATTTTCTAATCTCTCACTCACAATCTTCTATGGTTGTCTGTCTATCTGTTTGCTTTCTTCTCTCTCTGTATGTCTCGATTTTATTCTGTCTGTCTCTCTCTCTCTTCGCCTCCCTCCTTTCACACACTCTCCCTCTTTTCCCTCCTTTTCTCTCTCTGTCTCTCTTTTTCTCTTTTCGACTCCCTCTTTTCTCTCTCTCTCTTCTTCCTCTTTCCATCTCTCTCTTTCCCTCTTTGCCTCCCTTCTTCCTCTCTCTCTTCTTTCTCTCCCCCCCCTCTCTCTCTCTTCTCACTCACTATTTCCCAGAAAGGCTGGAATAATGGACACCGCCTCTAATGTCGACATCTTTTAGAGATATTAGATTTCATTTTTTCTATCGTCCTTTTTTTCCTTGGTGTGGGAGAGAGAGTAAGAAAATGAAGTTTTAGTCGTGATCTAATTTTTGGGTGAGATTCCAGAAATGACGAGGCAAAATAATAGGACCGCATTACTCTCTTTTATAAAAAAATAATAATTCGGCTCATATTCAGAGTGACTAAAACGGGGAAGTGTGAAGGGAAGGAGAGGAAAAAGAGCGAGCCACATTATGAAATTTCAAGAAAATGGAATATCATCATGAAAATAAGCCCCGCCCCCCCATAAAAGGGAGACAAATGCGGAAAACATATGAAAATTAAATAACTTTGGATACTGCAAAGCCCAGTAAGTAACTCGCCAGGAGGCAAATCAAAACAACAGAGTTAACTTTTATTCAATTCAATTTGACCTAACATAATGTAAGATTCATATTTTACGAATTTGGCGGTAAAAAAAAGCGTTTATTTGATTGCGGCATTACCTGACTTCGAGGACAAGTATGAAAGTCCAACAGTGAGGAAATGCCACGCGATATTAACCAATGGGATTACAGCATGTCACTTAGCTGACTTCTGATTGGCTAGCTTACGTCGCTCTCTCGGAAGTCGAGATGTTAGCGGCAAGTTTCCTCGTTGATTTACGCCATGCTCACTTAAGTGTTAAGGTGAACAGGATTTAGTTAGGCAGCCGTCACATAAACCGATCCGGCGCTGAATCCGAGCGTCTCGCAAACGAGCGGCCAGCACGAGCGCGTCCGCGAACGCCATTGTAAAGTCTGACAGAAGGAGAACGAGCGGCAGAACGACCTGTTGAACGCGGCCGAATGTTGCTCAGTTGGCGGGCTCCCCCCTTGGCAACCCGTGTTCGATTCTCTGCGATTATATTGCACCAGTCACGTTAGGCTTGGCTTAACATGGCCTAAAATAATGACGATGAAGAGGACTAAAAAAAAAAAAAGATTAAAAAAAGAAGATAGAAAAAAAGACAGACCTCGAAGAAGCTACATGATCTGAAACTAATCTCGATGATCTATAAAAAAAAAAAAAAAAAAGTTGCCGGCGATAGCTCCTCACCAAATTTACGAGGAAGCCAGTGATGCACGAACACGGATGCAGCCTGTTGGTGACAATTTTAACTGCACGTCCGTCTCCATTCGAGGGGAAAATTCGAAAAAGGGGAAAAAAGAAAAGAAAAAAAGGAAAATCGGCTCTCGCATTAACTTCGCTCTCCTCATCTCCTTTCACCTACGCTAACTTGATCCAACTTAACTAAAATAATCCAATTTCGAGCGACGATCTAGGGCCGAGAGGTGGAGGAGAAGGAAACGAACGAGAGAGGGAGAGAGGGGGAGAGAGAGAGAGGGAAAGAGAGGGAGAGAGGGAGAGAGAGAGAGAGAGGGAGAGAGGAGAGAGAGAGAGAGAGAGAGAGAGAGAGAGGGAGGAGGGAGGGGAGAGGGAGAGGGAGAGGAGAGGAGAGGAGAGAGAAGAGAGAGAGAGAGAGAGAGAGAGAGAGAGAGAGAAGATAAGATAAGATAAAGATAAAGATAAAGATAAAGATAAAGAGAGAGAGAGAGAGAGAGGAGAGAGAGAGATGTAGACAGATAGAAAGAAATATAGATAGATAGACAGCTAAACAGAGAGATAGAGGAACCTCACGCGGATAAAAGTATTATCCACCTCCCGTATTTTCCTCCGAGTCATTGTAAGGATATTAGCCGGCGCTGTGTCTGGCGCGTTGCCTCCGTCGGGTCCGCCATTTGCCTCCTTATTGTCCTCGCGTTAAGTTCGAGCTCTTGGTAATTCTATCTGTGCGGAGGATTACCCTCTCGAAGGACCATTGCGAGTTGGACCGTCATTCATTTGGGTCAGAATTGGGTTTATTAGTATTATATATATATATATATTTTTATAGAAGGAATTAGGTTTGTACGAACGGATATAGTCGGTGAGATTTCGTTATTTCGATATAATTTTTTTGTTCTTGGTGTGGTTTTCTGTGTTTGTTTGTGTCTTTTTTTTCTGTCTGTTTGTATGTCTGGCTCTTCCCCTCCTCCTCTCTCTTTCTTTTATTACCCCACTCTCTCCATTCTCTCTATCTTCATTTCTCTCACCTTCTCTCTTTATCCCTCTCTCTTTCACTCCCTCCCTCCTCTCTCTCTCTATTTCACTTCCTACCTCCTCTCTCTCCTTCTCTTTCTCCATCTTCATACCTCCTCTCTCTCCCTCTTTCTCATCTTTCTCTCCCTCCCTCTCCCTCCTCACCAAGCTTTATCACCACCCTCCCTTCCCCCCCTTCTTCTCGTAACTCATCTCCCCCCCCTCCCGCGCAGGTTGATAAGTGCGTGCGTTCGTGCGTGACGCAGTTAAGCGTGGACTCTATCAATGTGATTTGCGACTGATATCAAATAATCGTCTACGTCATCATTATCGCATCATTTGTTACATTTTCTTTCTGTTGTCTTCACCTTTATCATCTTCTTAGCTGTTAAATGCCATTGTTATTTTTATTCAGTGATTAGCATGGCTGTTTATTCCTCTCCATACAGGCGTTATCTTTCATTTTGAAGATAGTGATGATGCATATATATATTTTTTTTCTCCCCAAAACGGACGTGAGATGGAATGTAAATGATATGAATAAGAGTATATATGAAAGAGAAATAAGAAGAGAATGATAAAAGAACGGATGTAAAAAGTACCCCGCATCATTCGAACTCCCCCCCCCCCTTATTCCCTCCCCTCTCCTATTCCCCATTAAAAAATAAGGGAAAAAAGACTGGCGTTCATTAGTCTATTTCAAAGGATAATGGAAAAAAAATCACGCACACACGGCTGAGAGAGAGGAGAGAGAGAAAGAGAGGAGAGAGAGAGAGAGAGAGAGAGAGGAGAGAGAGAGAGAGAGAGAGAGAGAGAGAGAGAGAGAGAGAGAGAGAGAGAGAGAGAGAGAGTGAGAGAGGAGTGAGAGAGGAGTGAGAGAGAGAGAGAGAGAGAGTGAGAGAGAGAGGAGGAGAGGAGGAGAGGAGGAGGAGGAGGAGAGGAGGAGAGAAGGAGAGAGAGAGAGAGAGAGAGAGAGAGAGAGAGAGAGGAGAGAGAGAGAGAGAGAGAGGAGAGAGAGAGAGAGAGGAGAAGAGAGAGAAAGAGAGAGAGAGAGAGAGAGAGGAGAGAGAGAGAGAGAGAGAGAGAGAGAGAGAGAGAGAGAGAGAGAGAGAAAGAAACGTTCAAAAAAGTATCTATTGCCAATTTTAAAAGTTAATCAATGCGCTGATTTGATTAACCACGGCGCCCGGGGTGATTACTACTTTCTGATGGGGAGGAAAAGAGGAAAATGGACGGACGGGGTGAAGGCTGCTTAGTGTTTTCAGTCAGAGTCTTTTTCCTCTTTTGGCCGCTTTACTGATTCCAGGAACATCCCATGGGGGTAGGGAAGTTATAAGAACATTATTAAAGAACATGAACATAAATATGATACAAATACACACGGACATGCACACACGCATACACACAAACGCACATACTCATATTCACATTTACTTTCACAGACTCACAAACTCTCACATACATACAGACATACATATATACACACACACAAACACACACACACACACACACACACACACACACACACACACACACACACACACAGTCTAAAAAATGATTGCTTTCAGAATCGAGACATGCTAAATTCACGTTAATATCAAATGACACAGGAATCGAAAGGAAAAGTTAATGCGATTTAATTTCTTTTTCATCTTGATACCTCGTGGTACTGATTTTCATTCATAGTATTACTTTCTAACATTTTTAACGAAACAATTAAAGAAACAGTTGTTTAATGAAATATCTACTTCACATATCCAACGGGCACCATCGTAGCATTTAAAAGCTCGATTTTATCATTGTCACCATTATGTAACATTTATTTACACCCAGATCTAGTCAACAAAGAAAATTAATAAAACAGTAAAACCATCTCCCTTTTCCTACCCATATACACGCACATACATCTCTTCACACACGCACCACCC
>NC_051403.1:22765148-22780148 GCF_015228065.2 Penaeus monodon
GTTCGAGGAGAACTTCACAAAATTCACGAAAACGTCGTAAAGCGCGGACCCGACCAGCAGCCGACTTCGCCGTTCCGCTCTCTGCCGTTCCCGAAATCGGTTATCGGGCCGACGGAGGGGGGCGGGGGCGGGCGATAGGGTGTGCATACACAGACGACAAACACACAATCATACACATATACATATATGTGTATATCTATATATTTACTATTAGACTATATTTATATATTTACATATACACATATATAGACATATATAATATACATAAATGTATATATATATATATATATATATATATATATATATGTATGTATATATACATATATGGTGAGAGTTCTTGTATGATGCTGCGTGGTGACCGGTGGTGATAACTCTTGCATGGTGCTGTGTGGTGGTGATAACTCTTACATAATGGTGTGTGGTGATAACTCTTACATAATGGTGTGTGGTGGTGAATACTCCTGTATGGTGATGAGAAATCTTGCGTCGTGGTGCCCGGTCGTGAGAGCTTTCGTATGGTGTTGTGTGGTGGTGCTAGCTCTTACAAAGTAGTGTGGTGAGTGAGTGAGAAATCCTGCGTGTCGGTGATGATAAATCTTAAATAGCGATCTGTAGTAATGAGATCTCTTGCGCTGGTGATGAGAAATATAGCGAGAAAAGCTGCGTGACGCTGTGTGGTGATGAGAGCTTTTGCATAGCGTTCTGTTGATGGTGAGAGGAGATTTCCATGCGTGGCAACTTCTGGTCAGAGCTCCTTGTCTTATACTGTTCAGATGAGTCTCATAGTGCGTGCCCTCACCGCCACGGCGCTGTACCCACTGAACTCCAACGGCGATTATACCCCAGCGCCGTAACTAGTGAAGAGGAATTTATATGGACGTTCAAGATGTACCCTTCTACTGTGGCCGAGACTCGGGCTGTCCAAACACGCAAGCTGAGACAACCTAACGTATGCGTGGAAACTCTCAGACACACACACACATATATGTTTATGTATATATGTGTGTGAGTGAGTGAGAGTGTGCGTGTGTGTGTGTGTGTGTGTGTGTGTGTGTGTGTGTGTGTGTGTGTGTGTGTGTGTGTGTGTGTGTGTGTGTGTGTGTGTGTGTGTGTGTACATTTTCAATAAATCTAGTTTTTGCATTGTGGGTTTTTCTACCATATACATATATATGTATATATATGTATATATATATATTGTTAATATATATCATATATATATTGCTTTTATATTGATATTATAATATATACATATATATATATATATATTATATATATGTATATGCTTATATATATATATATATATATATATATATCTGTATATGTATTTGTATACATATGTGTATGTATGAATATATGTATATATACATACATACTTATGTATATATATATATATATATATATATATATATATATATATATATATATATATATATGTATGCATATCCATGTATATATGTATATTTATATATATATTTATATTTATATATATGTATAATGTATATACATATATATAAATATAAATATATATATAAGTCAAGTGCTGGTCCCAAGCCCGGATAAATAGAGAGAATGATTACCTAAACACCGGCACTCTCCGTGGAAAGGAACTGGAGACCCTACCACGTACTCACTCCAATATCATCACAACATGAAAACTACAATTAAGTATATGCTGTGACCACGGTGGCTCAAACATGAACCTACCGTAAAAAAAAAAAAAATGTATATATGTATATATATATTTTATATATATATCAATTATATATATTATAAGTATTATATATAAGCACATACATGTACATACATATATATCTACTTCTTTTGCTGTGCATTCTTACATGGGGTTCTGGCAGAAACTTTTTATGGCCGGATGCCCTTCCTGATCCTCTCTATTTACCCGGGCTTGAGACCGGCACTGACAGGGGCTGGTTTGTATGTATATATATGTAAATAAATGTATATCTATCCATATATACACACACATATACACACAATGAATTTGTACTGGCCGCCTTTCGGTGAGTGCCCAAGCCGCCAGCGCCTGGCCTTTCCCGCACGCCTGCATGGGTATGAACTGATTTCACCTGATCCCGTTTTCACTGAGAGGTTCACCCCGAGTAAGCAATGTTATTTTTCATTCCAGGGATCCATTTTTCATCGTGTAATTGAACTTTAAGTGGGCGATTGGGATCTTAATAGAAGCTTAATTTTATTTCCAGTGGCCGAGCGTGCTGCCATTAGATCGGAGTTAAAGTTCAGTGTGTGATTGAACTTAATTTTACTGTTAAGAGGTTTGTTCTTTTTCCTTATTTTTTATCTTCTATTGATTATAAAATACACACGTACAAAGACAATGGGGGTTGTGGGAATGATGGTAGTGAAGTTAGCATTGCTAATACGAATAGTGATGCTAAACAGGATTATTTTCTGCTGTTCAAGATCATGACGATGATGGTGGTGATAAGAACAACAGTAACAAAAATAATAATGGTGATTATGATAATGATGATAATGGCAATAATACCAGCTAGAAGAATGGTATAATAATTATAATAATATTATAATAGCGATAATGATGGTGATGATAGTAATGATAATAATAATAATATCAATGATAATAATGATAATAAATAGGTACTGCATAAATAATATGCACACGCAAACACACGGACATATATTCATGCAATCACACACACACACACACACACACACACACACACACACACACACACACACACACACACACACACACACACACACACACACACACACACACACACACACACACACACACACACACACACACAACAACACTCACCCCCCCCCCCCCCCCGACCACCACACACACACTCTTAACACCGCTCGTTCCTACACTGGTGTATCAGTCCATCTCTGTTTGCTTGTCTTTGCATGCCTTTATATTGTGTGGTACAAGTGCACTCGCCTATGTAAATGAGCAAGTCTTGAGTGGATATGTGCGTGTCCGTGTGTGTGTATGTGTGTGTGTGCGTGCGTGTGCAAATAAAAATCGACCTCAGCAGAGGCTACAATCAGCGTGTCGGCGAGTGAGGGATTAGTCGCGATAAGCATATATGATTGGAGGAGGGAAGGGAGGGAGGGAAGGGAGGGGAGGGAGGGGAGGGAGGAAAGGAGTAGCGGGAGGGAAGGAGTAGCGGGAGGGAAGAGGAGGGGAAGGAGAGGGAGGGAGGGAAGGGAGGGATGGGAAGGAGGGGAAAGGATGGAGGGAGGGAAGGGAAGGAGGGGAAGAGAGGGAAAGGAGGGAAGGAAGGGAGGAAGGGGGAGGGGAGGGATGGAGGGAAGGGAGGAAGAAGGAGGGAGGGAAGGAGGGAGGGAGGGAGGGAGGGAGGGAGGGAGGGAGGGAGGGAGGAGTGGGGAGAAGGGACAAGGAATAGTAGATAAAACAAAGACAAATTAAAAACAAAATGACACTTTTTCATTGTCAGAAAATTATAAAATACTAAAATTGCTTCATCATTTTCATTGTTGTTATAGATATCTGATCATCATCATTATTCTCATGATAGTAATAGTAGTAACAACAACAATATAATAACAATAACAACAACAGCAATAATGATGATAATAATAATAATGATGATGAGAGGATGATAATGATAGTAATAATGAAAATTATAGAAATAATAACAACACTATAACAAAAGAGATAACAATAATATTAAAAATAACAAATAACCATCGCAATAATGACATTATCAGTAATAATTATGATGACAGTAACAATGATATTTATGAAAATGATGACAATATCAATAATATTGATGATGATAATAATATTAGCAATAATGATAATAATAATAATAACGATGATGATCTCAACACTGAATTTTATCCTAACATTTATCATTATCACTATTATAATTATTTTTGCGCTTTTCTCTCTCCTCTTTCTCTCTCTCTCTCTCTCTCTCATTCTTTCTTTCCTTCTTTCTTTCCTTCTCTTTCTTTCTCTTTCTTTCTTTCTTTCTTTCTTTCTCACTCTCTGTACCTTGAGATAAAAGGTCAGTCTCTAAATGCAGCACAATAAATTATTTATTTGCAGCACATATAATTACATTTCCTCATCCATCCTTACTCCTTCTTTCTTCTCCCTTGCTCTCCTCCCCTCCTCCCCACATACATTCCCCCCCCCCTACCCCCTTTCCTTATGTATTTCCTTCCTCGTTCATCTACTATTTTCTTTCTTCTTTGATTTATTACATTCTTTCCATCTCTCTTTCCTTAAAAACTCAATCACTTATTTTCTTCTTCAGTTCTCCTTCCATTTTCTTACCTGCTCCCCGACACCATTTTTCTTAACTCCTACTCTTTATTCCCTCTTACCTTCCACTCTCTCTTCTCCCCTATCACTATTCTTTCTTCTCTCTCTTCTCTCCTCTCCTAATTCCCATTCTAACCTACCTTTCACTCCCCCTTCCTTTTCTCCTATTCCCCTACCCACCTCCTTTATCTTCTCTCTTCTCCCCTCTTCCTCCATGCCTTCCTTATCTCCTCTCCTCTTCTCTTCTCTCCAACTTCCCCCCCAATTTCTTCTCTTTCTACTAACCCCTTTCTTCTCCTCCTGCCCCCCCCCCCCACTCCTTTCTTCTCTTCTGTTTCCTAACTCTCTTCCGTCACGTCATTACACCCACCCTTCACCCTTCATCCTCTACTTTCCATCCACCGCCCACCTTCCACCCTTCAACCACCGCCCATCCCCTTCCCTCCTACCCTCGACCTTCCACCCATCCTCCACCCACCTCTCCACCCAGCGCCCATCCTTCTCCCTTCACCTCTATCTTCCACCCACCTCGATCTTCCTCCCCACCCCACCCACTCCCCCCCCGGTTATCCCTCTACATCAGTTCTTCGTGTGTGTAAATAACTGAACCCCATGTTTGATAATTCGGCAGGTTCATTCAAGCGAAAATAATCGGGTTCTGGTGCCGCGAGCCTCAAATTATAGAACATACAGTCAATTATTATTTCCTCTACTTCTTTCCTCTCTCTTTAGCTTTTCTTTCTTTATCATTTTCTTCCTATTTCTCTTCTCTATTAATTCCCCCCCTCCTCTCTTAGTTATCTTCCTTTTCTTATTATTACCTACCTCCCGCTTCTTTATCTTCCTATTCCTTTCTCTTTCCTCCCCTCGTTCACTTTAGCTCACTTCCTCTCTACACTATTTACTCTTTCTCCCTCTCCTTCCCCTCCTTCTCCCCTCCCCCTTCCTCCTTTCTTCCTTCATCTCTCGACATTCATACCTGGAAAGATTGCCCCCCCCCCCCGCACCTAGTTCTTTGTTATGTGAAGTCTTAGTTTATGTCAGTCTTTCTCTATTTCTGCTGAGGCATTAGGTAAAATACAAGAATTTTGCCTGTGTTGGATAAAACTTAATTAATTTAATTAATACCATTAAATTACATTACCTCACCTACTATTTCCTCTGGAATAAAAAAACACACACGTGCCTTCATATTAATGATTTTTTTATATAAGTTCCTACCGGTATAGTAATTGATATATTCATCAGCATCATCATGAAAATAGAACTTATTTATGACTATTCTGTGAACTACAGTTTGAACCGCAAAGGCATGGTTGCTATGCTTATCCACGGGTATACGTTGTATATATAACGAATATTTTTTTCAAAATAATCTCAATGTTATATCTTTCTTAATATTCGCTCATTATTTTTTTCTCATATCTGCACTTGCACTTCATTTTCTAGTGTAATATTTACGTTGATTTTTAGTTTGTTATCTTTTTATATTTGAATTATAAAAAAAAAATTATATATAATATATATATACATACATATATATATATATATATATATATATATATATATATATATATATATATATATATATATATATATATATATATATATTGTAATTCTACGTTTATTTATTATCTTTAATCTTCTTACAGTGCACACGCACATTTCGTCTCTCTCTTTCTCTCTCTCTTTTCCCCTTCCCTTATTTTCTCTATCCCTATGCCCACCCTTTCCTCCCTCTCTCTTTTCTCTTTATCTATTTTTCCCTCTCTTATTCTCTTCATTCCTCTCCTCCCTCCCCTCTCTCCCCCTCCCTCTGTTTTTTTACTTCCTTTACTCCCTCTACCCCTCTGCCTCCCCCTTTCCCTCCCCCCTCTCTCTCTGTTCTTTTCCTCCCCTTTCTCTACCCCTCTGCCTCCTCCTTTCCCTCCCCCGTCTCTTCTTTCTTTTCATGTATTTTACTACTTGCACGCTCACCTCCCGCCCGTGTTTGCTTTCTTAGTCATCGCCAATTTTCTTCTGCAAGGAAAAGCCAATCCTCCTCTTATCATCCATGTTATTTCTCTCTTTATCACCGTATTTCCCCTCCCCCATTTCTTTGCCTCTATTTCCAAGCCCTTTAATTGTCTTTTTTTTCTAATTCTCTCCCAATTCCTTTTTCGTGGGTCGTACCATTCTATTAAGTGTTCTTAACCTCTGCTCTTGCACATTCTTCTTTGTTTTTCATTTATCTAACATTTTCTATGTACGTTTTCTTTCTCTCTCTCTGTTCTCCATTATTTTCTTCTGGTTTAAATAACACTTATTTCCAAAAAGTGGAGGATGTAAGAGGAACAGGAGGAGGAGGAGAAACAGGAAAGAGAGGAGGAGGAGGTGGAGGAGAAGAAATAGGAGAAACAGGAAAGAAAGGAGGAAGGGAAGGAGGAGGAGTAAGAGAAAGAAGGGGAAGAAGATGAAGAGGATTAGGAAGAGGAGGAAGTAGAAGAAGAGGTGGTGGTGGTGGTGGAGGAGGAGGAGAGGAGGAGGAGGAGGAGGAGGAGGAGGAGGAGGAGGAGGAGGAGGAGGAGAAGGAGGAGGAGGAGAAGGAGGAGAAGGAGGAGGAGTAGATGGAACAGGAGAAACAGGAAAGAAAGTAAGGTGAGTAGGAGGAGTAGGGGAAAAAGGGGGAAGAAGAGGAGGAGGAAGAAGAAGAAGAAGAAGAAGAGGAGAAGGAGGAGGAAGAAAAGGAGGAGGACGACGACGAAGAAGAAAAAGGGGAGGAGGAGGAGGAATAGGAGAAAAAGGGAGAAGTGGAGATATAACAGAAAAAAGGGGAGAAGGTGGAAGGATGATTTTTTTTTTTTTTTCTTTTTTTTTTTTTCTTCACATTTCTAAACTTATTAGTCTCCCCATATCCCACTCTTTTATCATTCTTTCACTCTTTCCTTTTCCATTCCTCATGACAGTAAACACCATTTCTTCCTCCCTTCTCTTCCCCTCGCTTATCATTCTCTCTCCCCCTTTTCTTCTTCTTCCTTTATTGCTCTTTCCTCTTTCTTTCTTCCCGCTCTCACCATTTGCTTCTTCTGATCTCCATCTCTTGTCACTTCTCTCTTTTCCTTCTGTTCCTCTCTTACCCCATCTCCTTTCATTTTTTCCTATCCCTCTTACCTTTTCCCTCTTTTCTTCTTTCTCATTTACCGCCCTCTATACCTCTTCTTCTTCTCCCTTTACCTTTTTCCCTTTCCCCTCTTCCCTCAAACTCCCTTTTACCTCCTTTCTTCCTCCTCCCTTTTTTTTTCTTTCCCTTCTTCCCTTTTCCTCTCTTTCCCCCATCCCCTCCGTCTCTCCCTTTCTTCCTTATATCCTCTGTCCCGCAATTCTTTCTCTTCTCCCCTCCACCTGTTATCTCTACTCCTTTTCCTCTCCCCCTTTCCTTTCTCACTCCGCTTCCGTATTCCCTTTTCCTCTCTCCGCTTCTCATCGGTTCCTTGTTTCCTTTCCTCTTCTCCTCCTACTCATTTTCCCCTGTATCTCCTCCCCTTTCTCCGATGTGCTTTCTCCTCTTTACCCTCCCCCTCTTCCCTTTTCTTACGCACCCTATTCCTCCTTTCCCCTTCTCCTCTCTAACATACCTCCTCCTCTCTTTTCCTCCCCATCCCCCCTTTTTCCCCCTTTAATCTTTCCCCTACCTCCTCTTTCCTTTTCCTCCCCTCTTTCCCCTACCTTTTCCTCCCCACCTTCCCCTTTCCCCCTTCCCCTCCTTCCCTTACCTCCTCCTCCCCATTCCTCCCCCCTCCCCCTTCTCCTCCTCCCTCTTCCTCCCCCTCCCCCCTCTCCCCCCTACTCGCCGAACACGCCCCTTGCGTCGCCGAACTGCGGAAAGTTAAAGAGAAATTGTCCCCCGATGGCACCTTATCATAGAGAAGTTTGACCGGGAGGAAGGCTGGCGGAGTGGGAGGAGAGGAGTTGGGGGAGGAAGGGAATTGGCGGGGAGGAAGGAGGAGGAGGAGGAGGAAGGAAGAGGAGGAGGAGGAAGGCTGGCGGAGTGGGAGGAGAGGAGTTGGGGGAGGAAGGGAATTGGCGGGGAGGAAGGAGGAGGAGGAGGAGGAGGAAGGCTGGCGGAGTGGGAGGAGAGGAGTTGGGGGAGGAAGGGAATTGGCGGGGAGGAAGGAGGAGGAGGAGGAGGAAGGAAGAGGAGGAGGAGGAAGGCTGGCGGAGTGGGAGGAGAGGAGTTGGGGGAGGAAGGGAATTGGCGGGGGGGCAGTAGGAGGAGGAGGAGGAGGAGGAAGGTTTGGGGGAAAGTGGGGAGGGGATTTGGGGGGAGGAAGGGAATTTGGGGGGGAGGAAGGAGGAGGGGAGGGGGAAAGGAAGGTTTGGGGGAGTGGGAGGAAAGGAGTTGGGGGGGGGAAAGGGAATTGGCGGGGGGGGAAAGGGAAAAGGGGAGGGGGAGGAAGGAAGAGGAGAGGGGGAAAGGAAAAAGAGGGAGGGGGGAGGAGGAGGAGGGGGGAGGGGGAAAAAAGGGGGAAAGGGAAGAAAAAAGGGGGGGGAAAAGGAAAGGGGACAAAAAAGGGGGAGAAGGGGGAAGAAAAATTTAGGAGGGGGAGGAGGAGGAGGAAGACGGGGAGGATTAGGGGGAAAGAGGGGGTAGGAGGGGGAAGACGAAGGAGGGGAGGAAGCGGAGGGGGAAGGGAGGAGGAGGAGGGGGAGGAGGGGGGAAAGGAGGAAACAAAGGAGGAGGAAGAGGAATGGGATGGGGAAATGAGGGGGATGATGATGAGGGGGGGAGGAGGGGGGGAGGAGGAGGACGAGGAGGATGAGGATGAGGATGAGGAGGGGAGGGAGGAGAGGGGGAGGGGGAAAGAAGAGGATGAGGATGAATGAGGTGGGGAGAGGTTTAAGGAAAAAAGGAGGACGGGGGGAAAAGATGAGGAGGAGGAAGATGGGAGGAGGAAGACAAAGGGGGGAGGAGGAGGAGGAGGGGGAAAGGAGGGGGAGAGGAGGAGGAGGAGGAGGGGGAGGAAAAGGAGGAAAAACGAGGGGGAAAATAGGACGGGGAAATGATGATAAATGGGGAGGGGGGGGGGGAGGAGGAAAACGAGGGGGGGGAGGAGGGGGGGAAAGAGGAGGGGAGGAGGAGGAAGACAAAGAAGGGGTTTGAGGATAGAGAGGTTTAGGAAGAGGGGGAAAGGAGGAGGGGAAAAAGGGGAGGAAAAAGGAGGAGAAGGGGGGGAGGCGGAGGAGGGGAGGGGAGGGGGAGGGGGAGGGGAGGAGGAGGAGGGGAGGAGGAGGACAGGATGAGGATGGGGATGGGGAGGAGGAAGAGGAGGAGGAGGGGGAGGGGAAAGGGCCCAGGGGGAAGGGGGGGAAAAAGGGAAGGGAGGAGGAAAGAAAAAAAAAAGAAATAAGAAAAGGCGGGGGGGGGGGGAAGAGAAAAAGGGAGGGAAAAGGCAAAGGGGAAAAGAAGATGAAGAGAAGGGAAAGGAAAAAAAGGGGGAAAAAAAGGAGTAGGTAAAAGGGATGACGGGGGGAAAGAAGAGGGGGAAAGGGAACAAAGAAAGAGGAAGGAAAAAAGGGGAAAAATTGATTTTGGAAAAAGAAGGATGAATTAAAGGTGAAAGAGGAAAAGGAAGGCCCAAAAAAGGCGATTGGAAAAGGGAAGGGGAAGAAGGAGGAAAGGGGGAGGAAAAAAGCGGAAAAAAGGGTTGAGAAATTAAAAAAACTTCCTCCGGGGGGTTCCCCTTCTTTTTTCCCTTTTTCTCTTTTTTCCTTTTTCTTTTTTTCCCCCCGTTTTTTTTTTCCCCTTTCCGTTTCCCCTGTTTTCCTCTTTTCTCTTCCCTTTCCCCCCCGCCTCCCCTCTCTCTCCCCCCTCTCTTTTACCCTTTTTCTCTCTTTTCCTCTCTTCCTCCCTTCTCTTTCCTCTTTCTCTCTCTCTTTTCCTTTTTATTTCCCCTCCTCCTCTTTTTTCCTCTCTCTCTCCCTCTCCCCCCCCCTCTCTTTTCCCCCTCTTTTCTCTCTCTCTCTCTCTTCTCCCCCTCCCTCCCTTTTCCCTTCTTTTTATCCCTCCCTCCCCTCTCTCTCTTCTTTATTTTTATCCCTTTTCTCTCTCTCTCTCTCTCTCTCCCTCTCTCTCTCTCTTTATCTATCCCTATTTTCCTCTCTCCTTCTTTCTCTCTCTCTCTCCCCTCTTTTTCTCTCTCTCTCTCTCCACACCAACAAAACCCCACACACACACACACACACACACACACACCCCAACACACAACCATATATATATTATATATTATAATAAATATAAATATATATATAATGTTATATTTTATATTTTAATATATATATGTATATATATATTATTATTATATATATATAAAATAAAATATAATATATATATATATATATATAATATGTATAATTTTAAATTATATAAAATATTATATATATATATATATATAAAATTATTATATAATAAATATAAAAATAAAATATATATATATTTTGTAAAATAAAAAAACCCCAAATAAAAAATACATCATAATACATATATATATTAATAATATAAATAATTATTATAAAATATATATTATATATATATAATATATATAATATTGTATTTTATTTTAAATGTAGTGTGTGTGTGTGTGTGTTGTGTGTGTGTGTGTTTTGTGTGTGTGGTTGTGGGGTGTGTGTCATTGTGTCCTTATACGTCCCCAAATTTCCCTTATTTCCCCCCCTTTTTTTTATATTCATAAAGAGCTTGTGAAAACAGTCGATTATCCTCGTCTAGTTTCAGCAGCCATGGATGAAGGAGGGAAAGGCGGAGGCGAAGGAAGGGTGCGGGAACAGGAATGGGAGTGATAAAAGGTGGAGAAGGAATAACAGAAAGTGAACTGGGGAGATAGGCACCAATACAATAATGAAGATTTGGAAAAGCAGAGTCATATTTGTGCAAAAACTTCATAAGAGGATCAGTTGATAAAAAGGGCATTTCACTGACTCTTTCGGTCACTTTTCTCTCCGTTGTTTTGAATAAATAGACTTAGACTTAAAGAACACTCTTCTCTCCCTGATTTTGACAAAGAACAATCTCCTCTCCCTGAATATGACTGCAAGAACACTCCCTTTTTCCCGATTTTTAAAAGAAAAAAAACCAAATTTTTCTTTGTCTTCACTGAAAAAGCACTCTTTCCATTTTTACTGAAGATTACAAAGATGACTGATAAAAAGGAAAGAAAAGTGATAAAGATGTTAAGAGAGGAATCATGCCAAAGATTTAAAGAAATAAAGCTGAAGTTGTGAAAGCAAGAGTGTGCTTGTATGAAGTAAAAAAAGGAAAAAGAAGGTAGGACAAGAAGTATAGGAAGAGGAATAGGAAAAAATAAAGAGGCAAAGATGTGGAAAAAGAAGAACGAAGAGAAGATAATGAAGTGGAAAAAAAGGAAGAGAACAGGGGAAAGAGGAATAGGTGGATGAAGACAAGGGTGAAGGAGGTGGTGGAAGAGGGGAAGGGGAAAGAGGGAGAAAATGAAGAAAAAGAATTAAAGAAGAGAAAGATAACTATGAAGAAGGAAAGGGGGGAAAGGGAGATTGGTGTTGCCGGAGTGGTTGATGGGAAGGAACAGAGGAGGGGGGAGGGTAGAAGGATAAGAAGGAAGGAAGGAGGGGAAAAAGGGGGAGGGGGAGGAAATTTCGAAAGAGGGAAAGGGGGGGAAAGGGGAAAATGAAAGAAGAATAAAGGGAAAAGGGAAAGAAGGCTAGAGAGAGGGGGAAGTGAGGAAAAGAGAATAAGAATTAGATGAGGGGGGGGGGGGCAAGTACTGCGAGTAAAGGAGGTGAGAGAGGGAAGGAAAGGGAAGGAAAGGAAAAGGAAGGGAAAGGCAAGGATGGAAAGGGATGTCCTTTCACCCTCTTCCGTCTTCTTCTTTCCCATCTTCTTTTTTCCTTTCCCTTTCCCCATCCCCCTTTTATAAACCCCCTTTATTTTTCCTTCCTTTTCCCCCTTTCCCCCTTTTCCTTTTGCCTTCCTTTTCTTCCTCCCTTCATCCCCTTCCACCCTTTTTCCCCCCTTCCCAATTTTCCCTTTCCCAATCCTTTTTCCCCCTCCTCTTTGTCCCTCCTCCCCCTTTCCCCCTTCCTTTTTTAGCCCCATTTCCCCCTTTTCCTTTTTTTCCGCTCCCCTTCCCCCTCCCCTTTCTCCTCTCTTCCCCTCTTTCTTCCTCTTCGCCCCATCCACACTTCTCTTCACCCTAACCCTGTCCATCATCTTCATTTTCTACTTCACTCTTCACTTCCACCTTTATCCCCTCTTTATTAATACTTCCTTTTACTCCTATTCCTTTCTTCAACACCTCATTTCACTCTCACCCCTTTCGTCTCTCCCTATCAACTCCTCCTTCCCCTATCAACTTCTCCCTTCCCTTTCCCCTCCTATATGTTTTCCCCTTTTCCTCTCCCTATCAATTCTTCCTTTCCCTTTCCCCCTCTACCTCCTCCTTCCATATGTCTCTCTCTTCCTCTTCCTCTTCCCCTCTCCCCTATACCTCTTCCTCCCATATCTCTATCCCTTCTTCCCCTCCTTATCAACTCTTCCTTTTCTACCCTCCCCCTCGCTCCCAAATTTTTCCTTTTACTTACCCCTTCCCCTTTTACCCTCCCTCCCACAAAACCCCTTTTCCTTTCAAACCCCCTTTTAAACCCCTTTTATCCCCGTTTTTCCCACCCAAATTCAACTCCTTTCATCCTCCCCCCCCATCCACCTCCACGGAACCCTCTGTTTTCGTCATCTGATTAATTCCTAATTATAATCATACGCACGTTCATTAACTCACCGTCGCTGGACCGTCTAAATTTCACGCGTATTTTATTTCACTTTATTATATGAAAAAAAGGGGAACACTGCAGTTCAGTTACATCTTTGTCCTTATTTCACGCACACACACGCTCTCTCTCTCTCTCCCTCTCTCTCTCCCTCCCTCTCTCTCTCTCTCTCTCTCTCTCTCTCTCTCTCTCTCTCTCTCTCTCTCTCTCTCTCTCTCTTTCTCTTTCCCCCCCCTCTCTCTCTCTCTCTCTCTCTCTCTCTCTCTCTCTCTCTCTCTCTCTCTCTGTCTCTCTCTCTCTCTCACACACACAAAGAGAGAGAGAGAGAGAGAGAGAGAGAGAGGAGGAGAGGATGAGAGGAGGAAGAGAGAGAGGAGAAGTAGAGAGAGAGAGAGAGAGAGAGAAAGAGAGAAAGAGAGAAAAAAAGAGAAAGGAGAGAGAAGAGAGAGAGAGAGAGAGACAGAGAGAGAGAGAGACAGAGAGAGAGAGAGAGGGGGGGGGAGAGGGAAAGAGAGAAAGAGAAAGAGAAAGAGAAAGAGAAAGAGAGAGAGAGAGAGAGAGAGAGAGAGAATTCTAAGGAATGAACACGCCATTTCCTACAGCAAGTAGACGACCACGTAGACAAATTGGCGAAAGAAGCCTGTAGCAAAGATACTGTGAACACAGATCTTGGGATGCCTCTTGCTAGGGTTGCACATATATTGGAAAGTTCTCATAAAGAAGAACTAGTAGATCTGATTAACACTCAAAGGTCTGAAAGCTGTACCATAAGGCACTGAGATTAGCATAGAGATGGCAAGCCTTCCTGTGGGTGGCACCTAAGTCAAACCAGACAGTGTGACGTGGTTATTGCCAGAATACGTTTAGGTTACAGAATGTACTGGCAACTACACGGTGCAAGAAGTGCAGATGAATCGAGATGTAGACTGTGTAACGAAGAAAACAAGCGAACGCTTGAACACTATATCTCGGAATGTCATGTGATCCAGCCTTTCAGACCACCTAACATGAGGTATAAAGAGCTATGTGAATATTTCATTTCTTCTGATACATTGGAAGATACACTCGTACTATACCCTAAATTTACTATGTAATAACTACCGTAAGCAAATAACAGTGTTATCTAATCATAGTGGCAAAAGTATACGAAAGTAATATTTTTTGCATGATGTATGCTTTATATTTCTATTTTACCTTGTACAATTACAGTAGTTACAGACTACTGTACTATGCCAGATATATGTAAAACTGTAATTATCATAGTCGTCAGCAAAGATATCAATTTTCCACCCAAAAATGAATAGAAAACTAAAATTGTCATTATAGGGGGGGGGGGGATCACGAGAGAGTAGATATATCAGTTCGTCTATTTGCTTCACAAGTATTTTAAGATTACTTCTTGCAATATTTCAATATCTTTACCAACTGATTCACCCTTCTAATGCGACATTGGAGGACATTAACGAGAGATAACAACATTAATGATGATACTATTAACTGCAATATTCATGAAAATAATGACAGCAATAACAAAGATAAAAGCAACATTAGTAAACACAATAATAATAAGAATGGTAATAATAACAGTAATAAAGATAATACTAGCTACACCAATGGTCATAATGATAATATCAATCATAGGTGAATATCTACATAGATATACAGACGCAGATAAATCCCACATAATTTCTTTTCCTGTTTTATCTTCTGTCTTCTCTACCTCATCTTTATCATCTTCCCTCCTCCCCTTCTTCCATTTTCTTTTTTTTCATTTTCAATCTTCCATATCTCCTACTTTCTTCTTATCCACTCCCTCTCCCTCCCCATCTCTCACCTCTTCCTCTCCCTACCCTCTTCTCCCACCTCCTCCTTCCTCCCCCTAGCTCTCTCTTCTTCCTCCCCCCC
>NC_051403.1:22795148-22797648 GCF_015228065.2 Penaeus monodon
ATTCAGACAGCTGTTTATGGCACGGAACGCTTCGCTATTATAGAGAAGAGAGGATTTATTTGTGTAACTTCTGGTAATTATAACAATACAGAGTAAATTATACAAGTAATTATAAATCTAGTTATGTCTGATATCTTATGGTGAACTTTGATTAACTAAACACAATGACGTCATTAGCTCCGCCCCTTGTTTGCGCCGTCAGTCTGTTCGATTTTTTTACGTGTTTCTTCTTTGAAAAAAAAAGAGAAAAAAAAAAATAATAATAATAGGAATAATAATAATAGGGGAAAAAATAATAATGATAATAGTGACAATAATAATGATAAGGATAGTAATAAATAATGATAAAAAGGATGATGATAATAATAATGATAAAAATTATACTGATAATGATACTAGTTACAATCATCATCATCATTACCATCATCATCATTATCATCATCATCATCATTATTCTCCTCCTCCTCCTCCTCATCATCATCATAGTAATAATAATAATAATAATAATAATAATAATAATAATAATAATAATAATAATAATAATAATAATAATAATAACAATAATAATAATAATAATAATAATAATATAATGGTAAAAAATAATTGCCTTTTTAATGATTATCCTTGCTTAGGGTAATTTAAACTATGGCAGAATCAGAAGCTAATTAACAGAGAAACGAAAATTTGCGGACTGATTAGAATGCTTGATTTGGCTTTGATAATGATGGTTTGCGAATCATTTGTTCACATTCAAACAAAAAAGAATGATAAACGAAAATACTCGCACACATGCACAAACACACACGCACACACGAACACACAAACACTTACACAAACACACACACACACACACACATAAACAAACACTCAAACACACACACACACACATCAAACACACACAAAAACAACAATCAAACCACACACAACACACAACACACACAAACACACATCACAACAAACAGACGCATAACAACAAACACACAACACACACACACACACACAACACACTGATAATAATAACAATGCAAACAAAACATCACGAGATAAATCCAATAAACGACACACACTACACAATCAAAAGACAACATATCTAAGAATATCA
Source organism: Penaeus monodon (assembly GCF_015228065.2). Classification (NCBI taxonomy): domain Eukaryota; kingdom Metazoa; phylum Arthropoda; class Malacostraca; order Decapoda; family Penaeidae; genus Penaeus; species Penaeus monodon. The sequence goes on from NC_051403.1 coordinate 22,796,251, forward strand.
AACTGATGACAATATATATAACAAAAAAAATAGTAATAAGTATGAGATAAAAGTGATAATAACTTACAACAGCTAAAAGTAATAATGAAATGATTATAAATATAATGTTGGAAATAATAAGTAATTTTACAAATGAAATATTGAATGATAATGTCTGAATAATACAAAGTGATAATAAAACAAAAAAGTAACAATATAATGATAATAATGATATATTAATAATAATAATGATAATATAACATAGTAATATATAATAAGAATAATAATAAATAATGATTAATGATACTAATAAATGATAACAATAATGATAATAATCGTAATCATAGTAATATTATGTTAATGATAATGATGATATAATATAATAATAACAATAATATTAATAATAACAACAACAGCAACAAAAAAAACAACAACAACAACAACAACAACAATAATAATAATAATAATAATAATAATAATGGTAGCAATAATGATGACAATAATAAAGATAATAATAATAATGATAATGTTAATAATAATAACAATTATAATGATAATAATAAAAATTATAATATAATTATACTGCATATAATATATAATAATATTATATATATAAATATATATATATATATATACACACAATACACACACACACACACACACACGCATATATATATATATATATATATATATATATATATATATATATATATATATATATATATATATATATATATATATATACACATACATATGTATATATATAAACACACACACACACACACACACACACACACACACATACACACACACACACACACACACACACACACACACACACACACACACATATATATATATATATATATATATATATATATATATATATATATATATTATATATACATACACATACATACACATATGCATGTATATATGTATATATATATATATATATATATATATATATATATATATATATATATATATATATATATATATATATATATATATATATATAATGTTACGGCTGGTGTGTCAATAAGAAAATTCTGGGGAGAGCAGCTCCGTTGAACTCTTAATTCTCCTAACACGGTAGCCAGAATCATAAAAGGCAAGTCAAATGGCCTGATATGAATGGCTAAATACCAGTAACAACAAATGTCCTTGTGTTAAAAGTACTAATGGTGATTGTCAAGTCTTCTTGTTCATTCATTGATGTCATTCATCCTTCATTCTTTATTACGGTACACATTAATGTCGTTAGCTTGTTATCATTAAATTTGTTAATTAAATTCATTCATTTATCATGTCTTCCCTTATGTATTTTTATCATTCATTATTGTATTGTAATCCTTTATATAATAAATGTATTAAAGTCCTCTTTCATTATCAGTGATCAATTATCTTCTATTATTA
>NC_051403.1:22835148-22837648 GCF_015228065.2 Penaeus monodon
ATGGGGAGGGATGGAGGAAGAAAAGGAAAGGGAGGGGGGGGAGAGAGGGGGGAGAGGAGAGCAAAGGGAATTGAGGGGAGAGAGGAGAGCGAGAGAGAGAGGGGAGAGAGAAGAGGAGAGGGGGGGAAGGGGAGAAAATGAGAGAGAGGGGGGCGAGGAAAAGGGGGAGAAGGGGAAAAAGGGGCCCCCAGAGCGAAGAGAAAAGGGAGGAGAGGGAAGAGGAAGAAGAGGAGAGAGGAAAGCAGGGGGCGAGGGGGAGAGAGAAAAGAGGGAGAGGGGAGGGGGGGAGGAGAGGGAAAAGGAGAGGGAGAGGAGAGGGGAGAGGGAAAGAGGGGAGGACCCCCCGATGGAAAGGGAAGAGGGATAAGAGGGGGTAGAGGGGGAGGAGAGGGGGAAGAGGGGAGGGGGGAGGGGGAGGGGTTTGGGAAGAGAGAGAAAAAGAGGGGGAAAGAGAAAAGAGGGGAGGGGGGATTCGAGAAGAGAAAAGAAGACCGGGGAAAGAAGAGAGGGGAAGGAAGGAAGAGCGAAAAAAAAGAGAGAAAGAAAGAAAAAAGAGAGAGGAAGAGAGAGGAGGAGAGAAGGAGAGGGGAGAGGAGAAGGGGAGAGGGAGGAGAGAGAGGGGAGGGGGAGAGGGAGAGAGAGGGGGAAAAAAAAGAGAGGGGACAAAAAAAAAAAAAAAAAAAAAAGGTCACCGCTGAAAAAAATTCAAACCAAAAAATAAAAAATTCAGTCAATTTCCCTTTAGGGTCGACACAATTTTTCATAGGGGAAAAAAGGAAAAAAGAGAGAGAGAGAGAGAGAGAGAGATGAACGAACGACCTGCACTGAATTCTGGTCAGCTCCCTCTTCCATATTCATACAATCCTTGCAGTTCAGATATAATACAAACAGAGGGATGCAGTGAAAGAAAAGGGGGAAGGAAAGGGAGGAAGAGAAATGCGAGAGGACTCAAAGGGGGATCTATAAAATTTCTCCCCCTCTCTCTCCTCCTCTCTCTCCCCCTCCCCAATTTCTCTTCCTCCTCTTTTATTTTCCTCTCCTCTCCCCCAACCTCTCTCTCCCCTCTTTTATCTCTCTCTCTTTTCTCTCCCCTCTTTTCTCCTCTTCTCTTTTTTTTTCTCCCCTTTCTCTTTTATTTTCTCTCTCTTTCTCTCTTTTATTCTTCTCTCTCTCTTTTATTCTCTCTCTCTCTCTCTCTCTCTCTCTCTCTCTCTCTCTCTCTCTCTCTCTCTCTTCTGTCTATCCCTATCTTCCAATTTTGCCAATTGTAAATAAAGTCTTGTTATAAAAGTCCAAGCAGATAATGCCTATAGGTTATAGTTACATTCTAGTAAAATAATCCTACTGGGTTATGCTGACTGTGTGTGTCAGAATCCCTGGCTGGAAAGTTAGTTGCGTGTATATGGTATACGTTGCCCTGGTGACTCATATCTCATTTAAAAAGTGGTGTTTGATAATTCCCGAAGTTACCATTTTGTTTTGCCTTTTTAAGTACCAAAGAAGAATGTATATACACTTTCTCTCTCTCTCTCTCTCTCTCTCTCTCTCTCTCTCTCTCTCTCTCTCTCTCTCTCTCTCTCTCTCTCTCTCTCTCTCTCTCTCTCTCTATATATATATATATATATATATATATATATATATATATATATATATATGCATGTATGTATATATATATATATGTGTGTATATATATATATATATATATATATATATATATATATATATATATGTTTTTTTTTCTTTCTTTTTTCTTATATATATATTTTTTTCGGGAGGGGGGGGGGGGGATGACACTAAGATATATAAAAACACAATGCTATATACCGTTAGCGTTTTGTTTGGTTCTTCTCAATGTTCTCAGCATTTTAACATAAGTGCATCTACAGAAAAAGATAGTACAGATTACAGATTAAAGCATAAACTATGTTTATCTCGTATTAAAAATACTAAAATATCCGGGCAGAGACAAACTTATTACAGAAAATGACAAAGAAAAACAAAAAAATCTACATCTAAAAATAAAGTATTGGAAAGGGTGATAGCATGAAGAGGAACAAGGATAAAGATAAAATGTATTCACAAGCCTCTCCTCCACGCAGGTGTCGGCGAGCAGAGGAAGCGACAGTCAAATGAGAATTCAAGATGGATGGTGTCCGATGCTATTTATGATCTGTCACTATTCGAGAGAGAAAAAGTGAGATCTATTCCATACATTGATGCCATATATCATTGTCTTCATCTTCTTTGGGGGAAAACTGTAGTCAGCAGAGATATATTGTATATCAGAGTATGTTCTGTAGTTAGGATGATTGCAGCTCAAGAGTATGTGGGCTGATGAAAAATGATATGAATCATTGACTGGTTTCTGTACGTTTGGGCGTTTGTGTATGTGTGTGTGTTCGATTGTGTGTATGTGTGTGTGTGTACTTTCCTCTCTCACACATCTTGAAAAAAAGGCACTTTTAAATTTCTGAGCTTCCTAAAGCAACCCACCACACCA
>NC_051403.1:22852648-22865148 GCF_015228065.2 Penaeus monodon
TTGTCCATAGATAGATAGAGAGATTATTGGGTAAGGGGTGGAGAAAAAGCGAGAGAAAGAGACAGCTGGCTAGGCACAGGGAAAGAGAGAGAGAGAGAGAGAGAGAGAGAGAGAGAGAGAGAGAGAGAGAGAGGAGAGAGAGAGAGAGAGAGAGAGAGAGAGAGAGAGAGAGAGAGAGAGAGAGAGAGAGAGAGAGAGAGAGAGAGAGAGAGAGAGAGAGAGAGAGAGAGAGAGAGAGAGAGAACTATATAGAGCAGGCTTACATGTACATGCATAGATTGACTGATGGCCAGAAAGACAGACAGATAGTGAGAAAGAGAGAAACTGGGCCAGAGAAAGAGAGAGAGAAAGGAGCAAGTCAGAAAAAGAAGAGGAACTGGATAAAACCGAAAAGATATATGACATGACTCGTCCATTTGTTTCATATAAATCTTGAAGACATTAATTACAGATAAGAAACGTAATCGACTAAAATTAAGAATTCCCTTCGAAATTCGCCCCAAACAAAATTCCAACGAATTTCGTACCACGTTATGAGCAAGAAATATGCTTAAATTCATTTGAAAGAGGGACATTTTACACAGAATTTATCACATATTCCGAAATTGTTTAGTGACGGGGCCTCGCTAGTCGACCCTTGGGGAAAACGAGACTACCTCATATAGATATACAGATTTCCCTTATCCATCCGCCATATTTTCTCTTGCCTTCAACACTTTTCCATATCTATTCATCTCCAAAGTGGTTTCGTGAGATGTTTAAGAACACTTTAGATAAAGAGACGCGGTTCTCTTCGTTCCAAGGCTGACTTAGGCGAATCTTAAAGAGGGTTATTAATTAGCTCAAATGACTTCCCTTCTCTTCGTCCTTGTCCTCCTCCTCCTCCTATTCCCCCTACTCTTCCTCCCCCTCCTCCCCTTCCTATTCCCCCTACTCTTCCTCCCCCTCCTCCCTCTCCTACTCCTCCCCCCCACCCCCAACGTCCCCTCAACCTACACCTCCAAGTCCTTTCCTCCTCTTCCCCTCTCAACATCCTTGAAAATATATAACATTATTCTTTCCAATCTCTCTCTCTCTCTCTCTCTCTCTCTCTCTCTCTCTCTCTCTCTCTCTTTCCCTTTTTTTGTTCAAATTGCAATTACCATTATATTTTCCAGATAACAGGATTCAACCTTGATGCTGAAACTTTATTAACCCTTAAAGTTTCTTATCGTTGGTGGCCATTAAGGATGGTTTGGTCGTCCGCGTGGGATTACTGAAGGTGGGGGAGGGGGTGGGGGAGAGGGGAGTGGGGGGGGGTGTGGGGGAGAGGAGTGGGACGAGGGTGGGGAGAGGGGGGGGGTGGGGGAAGGGAGAGGGGGTGGGGGAGAGAGGGGGGGGAGGGGGTAAGGGAGAGGGGGTGAGGAGAGAGGGTGGGGGAGAGGGGGTGGGGGAGAGGGGGTGGGGAGAGAGGGTGGGGGAGAAGGGGTGGGGAGAGGGGGTGGGGGAGAGGGGTGGGGGAGAGGGGAAAGGGGGTAAGTGGAGGAGGGAGGGTGAGGGGAATGTGGGTGAGGGGGTGGGGATGAGGGGAATGGGGATGCGGGGAATGGGAGATGAGGGGTGGGGGTTAGGGAGTAGGTAGAGGAGGGAAGGTGACATGAATGGGGATCAGGGGGTGAGGGGATGGGGGAGGGGAATGTGGGTAAGGGGGTGGGGGTTGACGGGAATGGGGGAGAGGAGAATGGGGCAGGTGGAGAAGGGAGGGTGGGGGTAATGGGGGATGGGTGAGGCTGGGAGTGGGTGGGTAGGGTGGGGGAAGTAAGGGGTAAGGGAGGAGTAGGGATTGAAGGGGGTGGGATGACGGGAATGGGGGTAGCAAGGGGTAGGGTGGGGAGATTTAAGGGTTGGAAGGGTAATAAATTCTTCCCTCCAAATTCCCCTCTACGCTCTTACCCTTTCCCTCCCCTCCTTCCTTATACACACTCACACATCCCTCCCCTCCTTCCTTATACACACTCACACATCCCTCCCCTCCTTCCTTATACACACTCACACATCTCTCCCCTCCTTCCTTATACACACTCACACATCCCTCCCCTCCTTCCTTATGCTCTCTCACCTCTTCCTTCCCCTTTTCCTTTTTTTTCCTTTACTTCTTCTTCCCTTCTTCCCATTTCCTGCCCTCTTCCTCTATACTCCCTCACACTTTCTCTTCCCCCACACTTCCCCTCCCCTTCCCCCATTCTCCCTCACCTTTCCCTCCCTTATTCCCTTATGCTTCTCCCCCTTCCCCTCCCCATTTCCCTGTCCTCCTCCCCTATACCCACTCACATATCTTCCCTCACACTCCCTGATACTTTCCTCTGCACGAGCCATTTCCCTTCCCGTTCAGGGCTGATGGCTTGTACTTTGCAGGGATTTTAGTACCTATGTTCTTTCTGTCTCTCTCCCTTTCTTCCTATTTCCCCCTTTCTTCCTATTTTCTCCATTTTCTCTATTTCCATCTTTTTCTCTTTCTCCCTTTCTTCCTATTTCCCCTCTTCTATCTATTTCCCTCTTCTTTCTCCCTTTCTCCCTAATTCCCTCTTTCTCCCTTTCTTCCTATTTCCCCCTTTCTCTTCATTTTCCTCTTTCTCCCGTTCTCCCTCTTTCCTTCTTTCTCCTATTTCCCTATTTCTCATTTTCTCCCCTTTCTTCCTACTTCCCCCTTTCTTGGTTTCTTCCTATTCTTCATTCTCTTGCCGTTTGACTTCTTCCCATTGTAATTAAGGCTAGAATCATCATTATCGTTGGTGTCATGTTTGCCATTATCATTTTCGTGAGCATATTGATTGCCTTTATCATTGGTATTGTGATTGGTATTATTATTATTGTTATTGGGTCTAATGCAGTCTGTTTATTTTAATTAATGAAATTTCGACCACAAACATATATATATATATATATATATATATATATATAGATATATATATATATATGATAGTAATATAGTATAATACAGAAAAAAAAAAAAGAATAGTATATTATAATATAGATATATATACACACTACACAACACATATTATATATATATAATATATATATATATATATATATATATGATATATATATATATATATATATATATATATATACATATATATATATATATATATATATATATATATATAAATTCATACAAACACACACACACACACACACACACACACACACACACACATATATATATATATATATATATATATATATATATATATATATATATAGATAGATAGATAGATAGATAGATAGATAGATAGATAGATAGATAGATAGATAGATAGATAGATAGATATATGTAATTAAACATGCGTTAGTGTGCGTATGGATGTGTTGTACGCATTAGTGTGTAAGTGTTTGTGCTGATTTCTTGGCTGAGGGAGGGAGTTGCGTGAGCGGTTCGTGCGAGTGCGTGCGTGCGTGGTGAGTGTGTGTAAATCCGGTGTCGCGCCAATTCATCTCTAAAAAGAACGAGCATGTCTGCTCCTGATCTTGACTAATAGATTAATAGATTAGTATATTATACTTCGTCTTCGGATAGCCATAATTTTGCCGATAATACTGCGGGCTGTCGATAAGACAAATTATAGAAATAAATATAGGGAAGAAAATCCGTTATCTCCCATTGTGTCGTTTCCATAGAGCGTCCTTCAGCACTTTCTCCTTTCCCTTCTTTATCGTCTTTCCTTCTCTTCTTTTCTCCTCCTTCCTTCTACCTCGGTTTCTTCTCTTTTCCTTTTTCTCATTATTCTTCAATGTCTCTCTACTCCTCCTCCTCCCCATTTTTTTCCTTTCTCTCACCCTCCTTTCTTCCTTTATTCCTCTCCTCCTTCTTTTCCTCCCTCCCTCTCTCTCCCTGTCTTCTATCCCTCCCCCTCTCTCTCCCCTTATTCCTTCCCTCCATCCTTTTTTCCCCCTTATCACTTTCCTCCCCTCCTCTATTCCCTTCTTCGCTCCCTCCCCCTCTCCTTCCCTCCCGTCCTCCACCCCCCCCCCCTCCCCACCTCTTCCGATCTTTCTTGCAACTCCATCAACCTTTTCCCTCTTCCTTTTCCCCTCCCATCACCCCCCTCCCCCCGCTCCTCCCCGCCTCACACGGACCCTGAGAGTGACACACCATTAATCATTGGGTAGTTTAGACTTAATGGGTTATTTACCCCGGCAAACGACAACCATTAAACTGTTATGGGGGTTTAATATCACGCCATTTGTATTCCAATAGGCGGTGAGGAGGAGGGGAGGGAGAATGGGGGGCGGGGCGGGGGCGGGTGGCGAGGACATGGGGAAGGGGGAGGGGTGTAGGGAAGGGGTGGCGGAGAAAAGAGAGGAGAGAGGGAAGGGGAGGGAGGGGGAGGGCGAGGGGAAGGGAAGGAAGAAGGGAGGGGGGAAGAAGGAGGGGAATGAGAGAGGTAGATTGGGAGGGGGGAGGGAGAGGAAAGAGGGAGGGGGAAAGAGGGAGATAGGAAGGAGGGGCTGGAGGAGGGAGGAGGGAGGAGGGAGGGAGGAGAAAGAGAGAGAGGGGGGAAGGGGGAGACCCGGGGGATGTAAAACTGGGGAAAGATTGAAGGGAAAAGGAGAAAGAGATACGAGGTGGGAATGAGGTGACGCATGAATAGAGAGATGGGGGGAGGGGGTAAATGTTCCTGGTTTCATTATTCTAAAAGCTGTTATTATGATCATAATTATATATATATATATATATATATATATATATATATATTTTTTTTTTTTTTTTTTTTTTTTTTTTTTTTTTTTTTTTTTTTTTTTTTTTCTTTTTTTTTTTCTTTTCTTTTCTTTTTTATTATTATTTTTATTATTTTTTTTTTCTTCTATTAACTGCCATTTTCTTATAGGTCCTTTCGCCGACGTTGTTGCTGTTATTCTTATTATTCTCTCTCCCTTCCCACAACTTTTTTTTTTTTTTTTTTTTACTAGCAACTATTTTCTTATAGGTACTTTCGTTGTCGTTATTACAGTTATTTTGATCGTTATCATTATTATAGTCCTCTTCATTGTTGTAGTAAAGATTATGTTGATAAGTAATAATAACGACAGCTATGATAATAATACTGCCATAGCATCGATGAATTTGATGATAATAATGATGACAATAATGGTAGTAGTAGTAGCAGTAGTTGTTAGAGCAGTAGCAGTAGTAATTACAGTAACAATTATAATGATAATAACAAAAATAGTAATAAGGATGATGATAATAATACTGATGGTGATAATAATGATAATGGTGATGATGAAGATGATATTATTGATGATAATGATGATATAACAACAACAACAACAGCAGCAGCAGCAACAACAACAACAATAATAAAAGTGATGATTACAATAATAATAATAACATTAAAAAATAATGATGATGGTAATAATAATAATGATAATAATGATATTAATGATGATGATAATAATAATAGCAACAACAACAATAATAATGATAATAATAGCAGTAATAATAATAATAATAATAATAATAATAATAATAATAATAATAATAATAATAATATAATAATAATAATAATAATAATAATGATAAAAGTGATAATAGTAATGAATATAATACCGATAATAATAATGATAATGACACTAATAGTGATATTGATAATAATAGTAATATTAATATTAATGACAATAGTAATAATAACAGCAACAACAACAACAACAACAACAATGATAATAATAATATTGATAATAACAACAATAATAATAGTAGCAGTAGTAGTAGTAGTGATCATTATCATAGTAATAATAATGATAACAACAATAATATAATAATAATAATAATAATGATAATAATAATAATAATAATAATAATAATAATAATAATAGTAATAATAATAATACTGATAAAATAACATTAACAATAATGATAGTAATAACAAAAATAATAGTAGCAGACAAAGCAAGAGAGAACAAATAACCAAGCAGATAAACTCCAGTAAAACAAACAGTGAAACAGATAAGCAACTTTGGGAATAAATAATTTACATTTATCATAGAATTAGTATCACAGTCTTATTCCTCAACCCCTGGATCGCCCACACAGACACTGTTTATCTTTCCCAGTCAGAGGAAACCGGGCCAGTGGAGGGGTTGGGTGTGGGGTGTGTGGGGTGGGGTGGGTGAAAGGTGGGGGGGGGAGGAAAGCAATGTTTTATTCATGTAATAAGCGACCCATACGTAGGCGAGCGAAGGAGAACGATAAACTAAGTGGATTTTTTTTCTTTTTTATCGTAAGGCCTACACATATTAAATGTTACAGGGGAGGGACAGTGCGTGTGTGTGTGTGTGTGTATTCGATAAAGATATATACAATTATAATATCTTATATAGATATGCTTATATATATATATATATATATATATATATATATATATATATATATATATATATATATATATATATATGTGTGTGTGTGTGTGTGTGTTGTGTGTGTGTGTGTGTGTGTGTGTGTGTGTGTGTGTGTGTGTGTGTGTGTATATGTATGTATGTATGTATGTATGTATGTATGTATGTATATAAGTATCTGTATGTATATTTTTTTTATATTCATGATACTGTCGTCGTCGCCATCTATTTATTATTATTATTATTATTATTATTATTATTATTATTATTATTATTATTATTATTATCATTATCACTATATTATCATTAATGTTATTATCTATTATCATTATTATTATCATTGTCATTACCATCATTATTAGCATTAGCATTATTTCTATTATTATTATTATTATTATTATTATTATTAATTATTGATGTTATTATTATTATTGTTATTATTATTATTATTATTATTATTATTATCATTATTATTTATTATTATTATTATTATTATTATTATTATTATTATTATCATTATCATCATTATCAATTTCCTTAAATTTATGAAGATCTTCATCATTTTTATTGTTATTGCTCTTATTATTAACCATATTGCTGTCATCATCACTATTATCATTATTATTATTATTATTATTATTATTATTATTATTATTATTATTACATTATTATTATTATTATTATTATTATTATTATTATTATATTTTTATTATTATCATTATTATTATTACATATATCATTATTATTCATTATCATTATTATATTAATTATTTTCATATATCGTTATTATTATCATTTACCATTATTATTATTATTATTATTTTATTATTATTATTATATATTATTATTATTATTATTATTATTATATTATTATTTATTATTATTATTATTATATGTATTATTATTATTATTGTCAGTATATTAGTAATAGTATAGTATATGTAGTTATAGGCTTAGTATTTTTACAATTTATATTGCTTCCATTATTATCAATATTACTATTATCATTATCATTATTATTGTCATCATTATTTGTCATTGTTATTACTAATTTCATTATTATCTATTATTATTATTATTCATATATAATTATATTCTAGTCAGTATTATCATAGTAGTATATATATACTAGTATTTTACCAATTTATATTGCTTCCATTTTAATCGTATTACTATGTTCTTATCCCTATATGTCACATTATTATCATTTATATTCATATGTATCTTTATCTTATCCATTCTTTAGATAATCCGGTTATCATTTTTTAATTATTCTTCTCTTATTTATGTGCTTGACACTTGTTTTGGCTCCACATCGGTGTAGCAATCAAGTAAGTTTCTTAATATCACTGTATTCTAACCTGAATTATATTATGCTCTCTGACATCTATATACCATCTAACCATATTGCACCCACTTTACTACTACTGTAATTGATGATAATATAACTTTTTGACTAATGTTATCATCATATATCATCATGATCATAATATCCTCATTATTAGTATCGTCATTATCACCATCAGTATCATTATCATCATTACCATTTCTATTTGTACAATCATTGTTATCAATTTGACAGTTAATGTTATCGTTATAATACTTTTCATCGACTTGATTATCATGATGTATATATATATATATGTATATATATATATATATATATATATATATATATATATATATATATATATATATATATATATTATATATTTATTATTATTTATATTTATTTATTATTTCATTTTTATTTTTATTTTTTATTTTTTTCATTATCATCTTAGCAGCACGCACTTTCTACATACTAATTTCCCAATAACTATGTTAAATATGTATCATTACACAACAAAAGGGTTTACATTATGACCATGTAATAGATATAGTATATAAATGATGTGATGGTTACTCAATAACAAGGGTAATGATGGGGATATTAACAATACCATTTCTTCTTGATTTTGTTTACTACTAGTATGAAAAATCATAATCATGATAATTGCAATAGAACTAATAATGATGGCAATAATATGAATTATAAGAACAGTGATAGTAATGATAAGGCTGGCAGTAATAACAATAATATTGATTATGGTCAGAATGTGATTATGTTTATAATTTTGTAATGAAAAACCTGGTAATGGAAATAAGATGGGTACATTTGCCATATAACCGTGAAAAACAAACATACAAAATAAAATAAAATCAGAAAAGTTTAATAATACTTGTAACTGAACAGTCTGTTCGTAACATTACAAGAATCTTTGCAACAAGAATACTGGATTAATTCTATTACACTTAATAGCAAAAAAATGTTTTTCTCAAAATAATGCAGATATACGAAAAAGTAAAGTAATAGCAACATATATGGTAAAAAAAAAGGAAAACAGACAAACAAATAAAACAACAGCAAAATGAAACCAGCCCCCATGTTGTCTTAATTATATTGTCTCAATTATCGCGTCAGTAATGGGATAATAAACCATAATGATATAATAGACGAAAGCTCTCCCTTGGGTCAAATTTAGTAAACATTATCAAAAATAATTGCCTATTCATAAAAAAATATGTGTTTATTGTTTATTATTTTCTATCGTATTAGAATAAAAAGAGAGCAAATGGCAGAATATCATGATCATATTTCTGATGGATTTGTTGAAAATTCCAGCTCCATAAAACGAAAGAAAGCGAGGAGTATGTCGTAAATCATTCTCAACCTCTAATTATCCGAGAAAGAGAGAGAGAGAAAAAAAAAATTACGGTTTTCACATTTCAAAATATGATTCGCAGCTGAGAAAATAAAGGACTGTGTAATTGTTCCTTTCCTTTGACTGATATAGTACTTATCATTATAATGTTATAGCCTAAAATTCAAAGTAATATTACCAAATGACGTTATGACTATACTAGAGCTTGTGCAGTAGCCAGGGTGGTAAAAAAAAACTGATCTAAAAAAGCCTGTCCATATTAGTACAGTCAACCAAAATGTTAAATAAAATACTGAACTAAAATTATATACCCACATCAAGCCATTCATTACAGTTTAACAGACTGGAGACTAAACCAAAATGAATAACGTGATAAATTGAATACACTCACACCACAGCAAAATCCCGCTATAAATACAATACTAAAAGAGAAAATGCTGGAAATCACACATGTTTGCTAACAACAGTGACAGTGGATTTATGTAGTTTAGGAGGCGAACAAGTTATGACTACGTTAGATACTGTAGTTTGTTGTATTTTGTCTTCAGAATATTTTGATTTCTTTCTTGTTTATTGTATTTGTTTATCTTTTCAGTATTTGTATTCTGTGATTTGTATTCAGTTACCTAATAGCATTCTTAAAGATGTAGCAGTTAAGTACGTGATTTTTTTTTGCTGTGTTTGAGGAAACGATCGCAAAATGCAAAATGTTGTTTTGGAAGATGGAGGAAGAGGAAAGCCCTGGGGCAAAGAAAGAATGAGAAAAGTTTGAAAAAGGAAGGAAAGGGAAAAAATAGAGGAGATGTGGGGGGGAAGGGAAGAAAGGAAAGGGGAAGGAGGAAGGAAGACCAAGAAGATAAAAGGGAAAGGAGGGGAGGGGAAGGATAGAAGAAAGATGGAAGGAGAATAGAAGGGGAAAAAAGTAGGAAGAGAAAGAGGAAAAGTGGAAGAGAAAGTAAAGCTTAAAAGGGGAAAGAATAAGTAAAAAAAGGGCAGATGAAGAAGAAGAAAGAAAACGAAGGGGGGCAAGTAAAAAAAATTTTAAAAAGAAAAAAGAATCAAGGAAGAAAGAAAGAAAGAAAAGAGAGAAAAGAGAGAAAGAGAGAGGAAAGGAGAGAGAGAAGGAGAGAGAGAGAGAGAGAGAAAAGAGAGAGAGAGATGAAAAAGGAAACGGAGGAAAAAGGAGGGAGGAGAGAGAAAAGAAGGAGAGGAGAGAGGAGAAAAGAAAATGGAAAAGAGAAAAAAGAGGAAGATCAGAGGCAGAGGGAAATGGAGAGACAGAATGAGAATGAGAAGAGGAACAAAGAAGAGAATTTAAAGAAAAGGAGGAAAGGAGAGAGGAGGGAAAAGGGAAAGAAAAAGGGAGAGGAGAGAGGGGAAAAGAAAAGAGAAAAAGAAAGGGGAAGAGAGAGAGAAGAGAGAGAGAGAGAGAGGGGAGAAAAGGAGAGAGAGAGAGGAGAGAAGAGAGAGAGAGAGAGAGAAGAGAGAGAGAGAGGGGGGAAGAGAGAGAGGAAGAGAGGAGAGGGGAGAGAGAGAGAGAAGGAGAGAAGAGAGAGGAGAGAGAGAGAGAGAGAGAGAGAGAGAGAGAAAGAGAGAGAGAGAGAGAGATTTAGAAAATAAGCAGGAGAAAGAGGAAGGAGAAGGAGAAGGAGAAACAGATAATAACAAAACAACAAAAACAAACCAAAACAAAAAACAAAGAGAAGATAGTGAGAGCGAAGGTTAAAAAAAGAGAAAAAGGAGAAGAAAGAGGACGAAAAGGGGAGAAAGAGAAGGAGAAGAACTACGAGACACGGGAAAAAACAGGCATTTGATAGGCCCGGAAAATTTTGATATCGTTTACAAAATCTTGCAAAAATGAATGATAAAATTAGGAGCGAAAAAATCCTTTGCGGGGGTGTCATGCGCTCCGCTCGACATTTAATTTAAAGGTTTTTGTCGAGGATTTTAGGCTTGCGAAGGAGCTCGCGATAAGAGGAGCGCGCGAAAGGGGAGGAGGGGGACACGAAGAAACGGTGATTGACGTTCATTTAATACATACATATATACTTTAAGGCATACACAAATTTCTAAAAACCCCATATGAATATAAACCCCAAACACAAAAAAAGACAGACGGGGACGATAACACCACAACACACACACACACACAACACACACACACACACACAAAAGTACATATATATAGGAAATAGAAATATATATATTAAATATATAATATTATTATTTATTTTTATAATATATATGTAATGTTACAACATATATATATCTATATATATAAAATAAAATTATATTTTAAATATATATATATATATTACATATATATAATTTTAAATAATATATATAATATATATTTAATTATATATAAAATATAATTATATAAAATAATATATAATATTTTAATTTTACACACACCCCCAAACACACCAAAATAAACCTTTTTAAATCATTTCAGTAAGAGGTTTTTAAAGGGAAAACAAAATTTTCCCATTCCACCCCGCTTTTTCGGTTCCCTCTTTTTTCGCCCCCCTCGTCCATTTTCTTCGCCCTTTTCGAAAAGGGGTGACCCAAGAAGAAAAAGGGAACGAGAAAAGGGTCAAGGACGCGGCGGGGAAGGTCCCTTATGGGGGAAAAAAGGTCACAGGGTGCCGGGGGTGGGAAAGGAAGGGGGAAAAGGGGGAAAGGAGGAGGAAGGGGAAGGGAAGGGGGAAAGGGGGAAAAGGGAAGGAGGAAGGGGAAAAGGGGAGGAAAATTTTTTTTGGGAAAGGAAGGGGAAAGGGGGAAAAGGGGAAGGAGGAAGGGGAAAGGAAGGAGGAAGGGGAAAGGAGGGAGGAAGGGGAAGGGAAGGAGGAAGGGGAAAGGAGGGGGGAAGGGGGGGGGGAAAGGGGGGGGAAAGGGGGAAAGGGAAAGGGACGAAGGGGAAAAGGGAGGGGGGAAGGGAAGGGAAGGGGGAAAGGGGAAAGGAAGGGGGAAAGGGGGAAAAGGGAAGGGGGAAAAGGGGAAGGAAAGGGGGAAGGGGGGAAAGGAAGGAGGAAGAAAAAAGGGGGAAAGAAAGGAGAAAAGGGAAAGAAAGGGGTACGAGAGAAATTGGAAAGAGAAGATAAAGAGGAAAGAAAAGAGAATGGAAAGAAAACAGAAAAGAGAGAGAGAGAGAAGGAAAGGAAATAAAAGAGAGAGAGAAAAAAGCAAAGAGAAAGAGAGAAAAATGAGAAAGAAAAGAGAGAAAGAGAAAAGAAAACAGTAAGAGGAAAGAAAAAAGAGAGAAAAGAAAAGAAAAAGAGAAAAGAAAAGAGAAAAATAAAATAAAAGAACAAAGGAGATAACAAGGAGATAGAAAGAAGGAAAGAGATGATAAAGTGAGAGAAAAGAATATGGAAAAAAAGAGACAGGCGAAAGGGGGAAGTAGGAAGCATAACA
>NC_051403.1:22889799-22899799 GCF_015228065.2 Penaeus monodon
ATAATATATTATCTATATATTTATATTTATCATAAGAACTTATACAGACTTTGTAGGTCTAATTATAGAACAAACAGTATCCATGACAAATGAGACAAAAAATAACAACAACAAAAAACAAGAAATCCACGACTCGTATTCATCTGCGTAGACTTTTTATCTGACGGAGGAGTAGTGAGGAGATGATACCCTGTACATTAAGACAATGAAATTGGATTAATGTTGCTTTATGTTATTGAAATTCGTTCGAATTCAATACAAGCAGCATTTTTTTTTTCATTTTCTGTAATACTCACAGATATACAATGAAGATGACATGTCTAATGATAATAATATGATGTGATGATAATGTTACTGATGATAACGTTATGCTGGAAATAATGCTGGTAGTAATAACTGTGTATGGTAAAAAAAAGAATATATATATATTTATACACACACACACACACACACACACACACACACACACACACACACACACACACACACACACACACACACACACATATATATATATATATATATATATATATATATATATATATATATATATATATATATATATATCATATTAAGGGGGTGGAGGAGGAGGAGGAAGAGAGGGCAGGGAGAAGGAGATGAGGATGAGAAAGAGAAAAAAAAAATAGATGGAGATGAAGATGAAGTAGAAGAAGAGCTAAAGGGAGGAGGAGCAAGCCAAGCTAACTACGAGGGCGGGGAATAAGACGAGTATGAGTCAGACACCAAGTCCCAGCACGCCACACGACCGACCTGAATGAATGAGCAACACGACATGTGCGATGAGTAATTCAGACAAGACCTCACTTATCACTTCCATTCACCAAAGTCCGGTGAGTAAAGCTATGAATCCCACAAATGGGCCATTGTACCCTAACAAACAAGCTCATATCTCTTGGGAAATTTCTCTATCCATTGTACTATATTTATGGCAACAAGCCGCTTACACACGCGCGCAATTATAGGCACGGAGGGCAGCATAATAAACTCTTGCTTAAACATAATCCTATGCAAACACACAAACGCAAAAAACTGCTTTCGTAATATATACATGGCCTTTGACTAGCGTATAAGTCTCCTGTTGATTGTCTGTCTAAAAACCCACATATACGCAAGCGTCGAGTTAATTATCTATTAGTATAAAGATAATTTGTAGTAAATGTAGAGAAACGAAAAGAGAATACAAGATAAAACAATATGGTTTCATCTCGAAACAACCGACTCATATACGTACGTACAATTCCCCATTCAGCGGAATCAAATTAATGCACGTTCTTAGGACACACGCACTCGAATAACTGACCAATAAAATTGATATCTAGCATAAACAGACATAAAACCGCGGACATAACACAGAGACAACCCCCCTTTGCTTCGTCAACCCCCGACCATCGCGCCAAATGACATGTCCGGCCGGAGCGAGTAACGAGTGAACCAGACACAGAGTAATCTTGGATCTCCGAAAACGAGCCTCTCTCTCTCTCTCTGTCCCCTCGTAAGCTTGCCCACGAGCCATTTGTAGGTCTACGGGCGGCGTGATGGCCCATACAGGCCTAAAGAATCTCCCTTGAGGGGCATTTCATATGACCCGCCACAACGTCTTTAGAGAGTGCTGGTGTATTTTTATTTTTTATTCTTTATTGTCTCTTTATATAGTATTTGTGTATCGTTATTGTTGTGTAGATTATTTTTTATTATCATTTTTTATTGCTTTATTTGTATCATTTTGTATTTTTCTATAGAAGAGTTTTTTCTTTATTTAACTTATTACATTCCATTATTTTCCATTTCTTGGTAAACTCTTATTCTTCATTTTGTGATTGCTGACTACGAGGGCAGGGTCCTATTGATAAAAATAAATAAGTTAATAATTTTTTATCTCTTTCTGTCCAGAAATCTCCAGAAATGTTAGTTTAAATCTCACTTTATTATCCCTCACTTTATTATTCATTATTATTATTATTATTTATTATGTATTATCCCCTTATGATCTTCGCTGAAGTAATATTCGTGTTTCATTCCGGATTACGTTATCTACAAAAAAGTGAACAGGAGTGTACAGGACTAAATCCAGATCAGAAAATATTATTCCGGACTAGGAATCATGTAAAGACGTAAACTTTCACCAAAGCCTGATAAATAGAGAGAGGGAAAGAGAGAGGGAGAGAGAGAGAGAGAGAGAGAGAGAGAGAGAGAGAGAGAGAAAGATAGATAGATAGATAGATAGATAGATAGATAGATAGATAGATAGATAGAGAGAGAGAGAGAGAGAGAGAGAGAGAGAGAGAGAGAGAATGAAGATAGATGATATAGAAGATAGATAGAGAGAGAGAGAGAGGAGAGTAGAGGAGGAGGGAGGAGAGAAAAATATAGACAGATACAGAAGAAAGAGGTAAGAATAGGGGGCCTAACAAAGAAAGAAAGGAACCACAATGAGCCAATAAACAGGACCCATATTTATCACGTTTGAATCATAGCAGTGAGGATGACAACAATAACATATCAGCAATGACAAAGAAAACAGTAACACTAGCCAAACAAAGAGTAACAAAGGGGAATAACGAATTCTAAGGAGTATCTCGGACACAAACGCAATCATCTCAACGCATATTGAATACCAACTAGCCGGAATAAACAGCTAAACCATGACCAACCCACACATAATTATTCATCACATCCTGTCAGTAACTTTTTTTCGGTAATCCTGATGACAGACCATATAAGCAGCCAGTCAACCAAGAAACAAACCGGTAAACAAATAAAAAGATGCATAAATAGAGTCTGGAGCTGGAGCCCTGGAGCTGAAGGGAGCCGACGAGGGTGAAACTGACTGAGCTTTTCTGTTGCGTAAAAACAACTTGAAAACTATAAACAAAGCTACAAAGATCGCAGTTGGCAATCGTAATGGCAGATCTTTGGGATATTTTGTTAATGCCCGAAAAAGATAAACATGTTTGTCATTGTTGTTATCTGTTTCGCACACACACACACACACTCACTCACACACACACGCACACAATAAAAGAAAAGGGCGATGGAGGGAAATAATGGGAAATAAAATAAGGGAGAGAGGCCAATTAAAGAAGGGAGGAAAGGGTAAAAGAAGCAGAAGAGAAGGGAGAGAACAGTTGAAAGGAGAGAGAAGGATGGAATCTAGAGAGAAGTACAAACAGAAATTAGGGGAAAGAAAATGATAGAAAGGAAAAAAGGGGGAAGAGGGGGAATAGAAGGAGAGCAAAGGATAAGTGGGAAGGAGAATTGTAAAAAAGGGATGGGGATAAAAGGGTCGCGAGGAGGGGATGGAAAAGTGGGAAAAGGAAAGAAGAAAGGGACGAAAGGGAAGAAAAAAAAAGGGAAAAGGGGGAGCAAAAAAAAAGGGGAGAAAATATGAAAAGGGGAGGAAGACAGCTAAAGGGGAAGGGAGAAAAAATAGAGGATATTAAAAGGGGAGGGGGAAGGGGGACTAAATGGGGAAGCGGAAAATGAAGGAGAGGATAGTGAAAGAAGGAGAGGGAAGTCGGTGCTAAATAAAGGAAGGGGGAGATGGAGGGGTGAGAAAGGGATATGGCTTGGGGGTTGAGAGGGGGAAGGAGAGGGGGCCCCCTCGCAACCGAGCCGAGGAGCGTTGTCAAGGTGTAAAAAACAGATAACCGGGCGAGCCTTAGGGGGAACGAGGTCCATTTCCATCCTCACGGGACCTCCTCGTCCTTCGTCTTGATATAAACAAATATGGCGGCCGCGACCTCCCGTCTAGTCGTTGTGTCGGAAAACGGGAGTTGAGGGCCCCGTTATGCGGGGGGCGGAACACTGTCATTTTGGTTTTTTTCTGTTTTGAGAGAAAGGAGAAAGGGAAAAAGTAAATTAGTACTCACGGTGCATTTTGGTCTTTTTCATCCCTCTAGACGCAAATAAAATGCAAAAAAATCATACAATACCGACATACAAAATGGGGCATAATATATTTTTAAATTAATATAAAAAAAAATAAAAAAAACCCCCAAAACACACAACCCCCCCATTAAAACCAACCCCCACCCCCACCCCACACACAAAAACCACACACAACCCCCCAAAACTACACACACACACACACCCCAACACACCCCAACACAACACACACCCCACACACACACACCACACAAAAACACACAAACACACACAACCACACACACCCCCCCCCCCCAAAAAAAACAAAAAAAAAAACACCCACACACACCACCACACACCACAAACCCCAAAAACACACACAACACAACCAAAAAAAAAAAAAAAAAAAAAAAAAAAAAAATTAAAAAAAAAAATAATATATTTTTATATATATATATATTTATATATATATTTTTAATATATATATATATATAATATATTTTTTATATATATTTATTTATTTATTATATATATACATTTTTACATTATATATATTTTTAAAAAAAACCCCCAAAATGAGGCAAAAAAAACAAAAACCCCCAAACCCCCCACACACCACCCCAAAACCCCCCAAAAAGTACAAAAACCAAAATAATTTTATAAAAAAAATAAATTTATTTTAAATTTTTTAAAAAAACTTTTTGCGAGGAAAAAAAACGGGAAAGAAGATGTTTTTTACTTGGGCCCAAAGGGGGGGCAAAAAAGTTTTTGGGAAAAAAATTTTTTTATTTCGCGGGAAAAAAAAAAACACCATTTCTTTGTCTCCGGCCACTTTTTTTTCCCATTTTTCGCGGGGAAAAAAATTTTTTTTTTCCCTTATCTCTTTTTTTTTCCCTTTTTATTTGGTTCTTTTTTTTTTTGTTTTTTTGTTTTTATTTTTTTTTTTTTTTCTCTCTTTATTCGTTTTCCCTTTTTTTTTGGGTTTTTTTTCTTTTTTTTTCTTTTTCCTCCTAATTTTCCTTTCTCTTTTTTCATTCCTTCCCCCTCTCTTTTTTTTTTCTTTTTTCTTTCCTCCCTTCTTCTTCCTCTTTTTTATTTTCCTTCTTTCTTTTCCCCCCCTTGCCCTTTTTTCCCCCCTTTTTTTCTTTCCCTTTTTCTTTTTCCTTCTTTTTTTTTCTTTCCTCTTTTCTTTCAAAACCCCCCTTTTTCACTTTTAATCCCTTTCCCCTCTCCCCCCCCCAACCCTTTCTTTTCTCCTTTTTCTTCTTTTCCCTTTCTCCCTTTTCCTTTTTTCTCTTTTTTCTCCCCCCCCCCCCCCTTTCTCTCTTCTCCTCCCCCCTTCTTTTTCCTCCTTTTTTTTCCCCTTCCGGCCTTTTTCCCCTTTTCCCCCCTCCCTCTCTCCCCCTCCTTCCCTCCCCCCTTTCCCCCCTCCCTTTCCTTTCTTCCCCCTTCCTTCCCTTCCTCCCCCCCCCCCTTCCCCCCTTCCAAAACCCTCCCTCCCCCTCCTGTCTTTCCCTCCCCTCACCCTTTCACTCTCCCTCTCCCCCTTTCTCCTCTCCCCCACCTTTTTTTTGTCTGTTCCCCCCTCCCCACCCTCCCCTTCCAACCCTTTTTCCCAAATCATCTAAGAAAAAAAAGAAAAGAATTTACCAAATAAGCCCATTGCCTAAGAGAACTTGCACTTAAGTTGCCCGAACTTTAGCACTGATGGCAGCCCTCCCTTTTTCGTACTCGCTCTTAAGCTTCACTTTTTTCTTCCCTCTCTCTCTCTCTCTTTCTTTTTTTTAGCCTTTTTTTTTCCCCTTTTTTGGCTTTTTTCCCTTTTTTTTTTTATGTTTTTTCATTTTTCTTCTCTCTTTCTCTCTCCTTTTCTCTCTCTCTTCTCTTTCCCCTTCTCTCTCTTCTTCTCTCTCCCCTTTTCTCTCTCTCTTCTCTTTCTCCTTTTCCTCTTCTCTCTCTCTCTCTTCTCTTTCCTTTCTCCCCCTCTCTCTATCTTCTCTTTTCTCCTTTTCTCCCCTCTCTCTCTCTCTCTTTTTCTTCGTTTTATCTTCTTTTTTTTTTTTTTCTCTTTTTTTCTGTCTCTCTTTTTCTTTCTTTTTCGTTTTTTTTTTTTTCCCTCTCCTTCTTTCTTTCTCTTGTGAATTTCTTTTATTTTTCCCCTCTCTTTTCTTTTTTTTTAAAGGGCCAAAAAACAAACGTATTAATGGTGAAAACAATAACAACAGGTTTCAAAAGAAGAACAATGAAGATGAAAACAAAAGAATGTTATAAGCGACACCAAATACAGCCAAAACACAGAAAATAAAGGGTAAAAATAACACAATACAGTTATAAGAGTAAAGGGGAGGCAACAACGACACTACAATAACATCAGCAAGAACAATTGCATAAACAACAAGAGCAACTGTGTTAACAATATCAATTACTATATTAATAATAACAACAACATCCAGCAAAAATATCAGCAAGAACATCAATTACACTGATAAAAACAAATAATAGTAATAACAACAATAATATTATTGCTGTTCATGAAACAACTGCGTTAATAACAAGAACAATACAATAAAAAATAACAGTAACAATAATAACAACCCGTTAAATCAAAACAAAACATTAGCAAAAATATCACAAAAAACAAAAAAGATTAATAACAAAATACCCCTCTTAAAACAGTGCAAAAATAACAACTGCGTTAACACAAACACAAATTGAACATCTAGTGGCAAAACAAAAAACTACTAATTCTAAAAAAATAATTTGCTATTTCAAGAAACCAAAAAACAACTTTATTTTACAACAAAATTTTTCAATTCAAAAAAAAAAAACAACAACAGCAACAACAACATTAACAGCAACATTACAACAATTTTAACAGCAACAACAACATTAACAACAACAACAACAACAACTTTAACAACATCAACAACAACATTCACAGCAACTTTAACAGCAACACCAGAACTTACAACAACATTTACAACAACTGCCTTAACAACTTTACCAACAACAACACCCCTTTTAACACGCAAAAGAGAGGGGCGGGACCGAGCAAGGAGAAATGTCTCTTTCTCTTGAGATGAATACATACTGAGAGTCGCGGGGGGGGGGGGGGAGGGGGGAGGGGGGGAGGAAGGGGGGGAGGGAGGGAGGGAGGGAGGGGGGGAGGGGGGGGGGGGGGGGGAGGGGGGGAGGGAGAAGAAAAAGGGGGAAAGGGGGGGAAGAAGAAGGGAAAAGAGGAGGAAAAGAATTGGGGGACCCGGATAAGAAAATGGGTGAAAAAAGGAAGAAAAGGGGAGGAAAGGAAGAGGATTTTGGGGGAAGGGAAAAACGAAGGGAAATGATTCAGGATAAAAAAGGGTGATAAAAAAACTACCAAAAAAAGAAGAGAAAAGAGGGAGAAAAAAAAACACACACAATAGAAGAAAAAAAATAATTCAAAACCCCACAAATAAGAATAACAACAAGAATAAAGACTTAGGAGAGGGGAGAGGGGAGAGAGGGGAGAGAGAGGGAGAGGAGGGGGGTTGAGGAAAAGGGGAGGGACGGCAAAACAACCCGTACGATGGGAGACCGCAAAGTTTATTCTAAATTTGGGGTCGTGCAGAGGGGAATGGTTTTTTTGTCTTTCCGAGTCGGGAAAAACCGGGTGCTGGCGGCCTTCTCAGGGGGGAGCTTGGGGGGAAGTGCCTTGTACTGATACGCGGAAAAGGTTTAAAAACGAATGCTTTGAGGGCTGGGGAGGAGGAGGAGGAGGAGGAGGAGGAGAGGAGGAGGAGGGGAGGAAAGGGGGGAGGGGGGAGGGGAGGAGGGGGGATGAAAGGGGAGGAGGAAAAGGAGAAGGGGGGGAAAGGAAAAAAAAGGGGGAGGATGAGGGGGGAGGAGGGGGAGGGGAGGAAAAAAAAAAAGGAGGAGGGGAGGGGGAAGTAAAAAGAGGAAGGGGGGAGGAGGGGGGGGGGGAGGGGAAAGGGTAAGAGGGGGAGGGGGGGGAGGCCGGGGGGAAGGGGGAAAGGGAAAAGGGAAGAGGAAGGAGGGGAAGGGGAGGGGAGGAAGGAGGGAGGGGGAGAAAGGGGGGGAGGAGGAGGGGGGGAGAAGAAGGGGAGGGGGTTTTGAAAGGGGGAAAAAGGGGAAGAGAGGGGGAGAAGGAGGAGGGGGGAGGAGGCCGGAGGAGGGGAGGAGGATGGGAGGGGAGGAGTTTTTTGAAAGGAGAAGAGGAAAGGGGCGGGGGGAGGAGGAGGGGCGGGGGGAAGGTTGTTTTGGAAAAAGGAAAAAGGAAAGGGAAAAGTTTTTTCGGGAAAAGGGGGAGGGGGAAAGGAGGAAAGGGGGGGACTGAGGGGAAAAAAGGAGGGAAAGCGGGGAGGAGGAAAAATAGAAGGAGGATAAATATGGAAGACGAAGTGGTGAAGGAAGAGGAGAAAGAGGACGAAGATAAGGATCTGAATGAGGATGAGGATTTGAGGAAGGAGGAGACGGAGGAGGATTTAAAGGATTAGGATTAGGAAAGGGGCATTAGGATAAGAAAGGGAAAAAAAGGAAAACCCGGGATGTAAACCCAAAAAGGGGGAAAACGCAAAAGGGGCAGAAAGGAAAGCGATTGGTAAAGGGAAAGAAAAAGAAAAAAAGAAAAGCGTAGATGCATTGGGTATCATTTTAAAATACAGGCATAATCTTTCATAAATCCCTAATACATTTCAACAACCTGCCCTATAAACACAACAAACCAAAACACCCACAAAAACACACCCCACACACACACACCCCATTTCATTTTTCACACCCCTACACACACACAACCCACACACCCACACACACCCCAAAACACACACACACCCCACAACAACCACACACACACAACCTTTCACCCCACACACCCCCCACACACACCACACACACACCCACACACAAACACAAATACACACACAACACACACACAACAAAACACCACACACACAAAACACACACACACACCACCAAAAAACAACGCACACAAAAACACCCACCACACACCCATATTTTATTATATATTATATATATAGTAATATGTAATATATAAATATATATTATATATAATAATTATAATATATAAAATATATAAAATATTATTAAAATTTTGGATATAAAATATGCATATATATAAATTTTATATATTTTATATATAAAATAATATATATTTATAATATATTTTATAATATGTATATATTATACATATATTATATATATATAAATATTATATTAATTTTAAATATATATATATATAATATATAAACCACAAACACACACACACACAAAACACCCACCCCACACACCCACAAACACAACCCCCCACACCAACAAACACAAAACACCCCCACACCACACAATTATTTATATTTTAAAAAAATATTTATATTAATTTTCATATACATAAAATAATTATATATTATATATATAATTTTATATTTTATATTATAATATATTATATATTATATATTATATACAGAGAAGAGAGAGAGAGAGAGAGAGTGAGTGGAGAGAGAAGAAGGGGAAAAGAGAGAGGGGAGAGAGAGAGAGAAAAGAGAGGGGGGGGAGGGGGGGAAGAGAGGAGGGAGAGAGAGCGAGAGAGAGAGAGGGAGGGAGAGAGAGAGCGGGGGGGAACGAGAGAGAGGGGAGAGAGGGGCGAAGAGGGGAGGAGAGAGAGCGAGAGAGAGCGAGAGAGGCGGAGAGAGAGAGGGAGGGGCGAAAAGAGAGAGAGAGAGGAAAAGGGGAGAGAGGAAAAAGAGGAGAAAAGGGGAGGAGAGAGGGCGAACGGAGAGAGAAAAGGGGAGCGAAAAGAAGGAAGGGGAAGAGAAGAGCGGGGAGAGAGGAGAGGGGGAGGGGAGAGAGAGGGGAGCGAGAGAGAGGGGAGAAAAGCGGGGGAGCGAGGAGAGAGGAGAGAGAGCGGGGAGAAGGAGAGAGAGAGAGATGCGAGGAGAGAGAGAGAGAGGGGCGGGGAGAGGGGAGAAAAAGCGGGGGGCGAGAGAGAGAGAAAAAGAGAGGAGAGGAAGGGAGAGAGAGGGGAGAGAAAAGAGAGAGAGGAGAGAGACAAAAGAGGAAAAGGGGGAAACGAGAGAGAGAGAGAGCCGGGGAGGAGAGAGGC
>NC_051403.1:22907299-22909799 GCF_015228065.2 Penaeus monodon
TAATCCTAATCACAATAATGATAAAATGATAAGAATATTCATCCTCATCTTCATCGCCATAACACCATTATCATAAACACCAGCATTACCTCTCTGAAAACTTATAACGATAAAGATACATGTAAACAAATATTACGAAACCTCCCAGAAAAGATAGGACAGGAAGAGAAAAGCCTTTCGGAAGAGCTGAAACCAAAGGGGTTTTGCCGAAGAAGCAATGAACCTTGATAAAGATGCCTCTTTTTGACGGTTTCCGATGACAGGAAATTGTAAAGCGTCTTCAACGCTCGCCTTCGCTCTGGGTAATACATTAAGGTCTTGTGAGAGGGGAAAATGACTCTCGCGCTTTCGCTTATTTTTCTTTCTCTCTTTCTTTCTTTCTGTATCGTTTTTTGTTTTTGTTTTTCGTTTGTTTTGTTTGCACGTGTCTTTAATTTTTTTTGTGTGTGTCTCTTTTCCTGTCTGTATCTGCATGTGTATCTGTTTTAATCTTTTCCCTCTTTTATTCAACATTTCTGTTACAGTATACAGTATACATACGAAAGACAAAAAAAAAAACGATTTTTCAGATACCGCATTCAATATGAAAACAAAGATAATGTGAGACTAAATTATTCATGTCATTTTTTTTAAAATTAAGAAGCCTGTTCATAAAATCCTCAATTATTACTCTAAAAGCCAAAAGAAAAAACTCATTCTCAGAACACTTACAAAGTTAGAGACACACCATGGATGTAAGTTTTGCCATCGATAGGCCTGGAGTGAGCTGAACTTCGGAGTAGAATGAGGATTAAAGTCGGTTAAAACAGGTAAAAAAAAAAAAAAAAAAAAAATTGTCGTTTCTGTGGTTGTCCTCATAAAAATCGATTTTTTTACATTGTATAACTAGTAATAATAATAATATATATATATTATGATATATATATGTATATATATATATATATATATATATATATAATATATAATATATATGTTTGTGTGTTTGTGTGGTGTGTTGTGTGTGGTGTGTGTGTGTGTGTAGTATATATCTTCTATCTATCTATCTATCTATTATATATATATTATTTATATATTATATATTATATTTTATATTATTATATATATATATATACATCACACATACAACACACAAAACATTAATATTCATAAAACCAAAAGAGACAAAAAACACATACACACACACCACAAAATATATATATATTATATATATATATTATATATATATTATATAATATTTTATATATATATTATGACACATGCACACCTTGCATGGTCGGTTTTAAAATATATATTATTATAATATTATATTATATTAATATAATATATATAATATTATAAATATATATATATTTATATATTTTTAATATATGAAAACTACAATATATATATATATGAAAACTACAATTATATATATATATATATGAAAACTACAATTATATATATATATATGAAAACTACAATTAAGTATCATGCTGTGACACGGCGGCTCAGAATGAACCTACGTTAAAGAAGAAGAATATATATATATATATATATATATATAATATATATATATATATATATATTATATATATATATATATATATATATATATATATATATATATATATATATATATATATATATATTATATATATATATATATATATATATATATATATATATATATATATATATAATATATATATATATAATATCCCTGTCTGAAACGCTTAAGAAAGGAACAGAGTTCGCGTACGAAGCACATTATCAAGAAAGGATTCTTACTCCTTATGGACTTTTTCCCCGATAGCCATTCAGGCTGAAAAGGGGAAAAACCTTTAAAAAGCGAGAACGGGAGAGAGAGAGAGAGAGAGAGAGAGAGAGAGAGAGAGAGAGAGAGGAGAGAGAGAGAGAGAGAGAGAGAGAGGGGGGGGGCAAGAGAAACAAACGACAGAGAGAAAGAGTAAGAAAAAGAAAAAGAAAAAGAAAGAGACAGAGATAGAGAGAACAGGGAAGGAAGAGAACGAAGAAAAAAGAGAAAGAGAGTAAGAAAGACAGAAAAAAGAGGAGAGGAGAAAGAAAGGAAAAAAATGAAATGAAAAGAAGAAACACACAGACCAGTATATAAATAAGTAGGTAGACATATTTACAAAAAGCCTGAGAGACAGATAGAAAGAAAAAGGGAAGGGTGGAAGTAAAGGGAGAGAAAAACAAATAAATACTTTGAAGGAGAGACAATATAGTGTCTACTATATAAGAAAATAAAAGAGAGAGAAGGGAAGGAGGAGAAAGAGGAGGCGAAAGAGGAGGAGGAGGAGGAAAAGAGAAGGAGGAGAAAAAGGAGAAAGAGGAGGAAGAGGGGGAGAAATAGAAATGGGAGGAGGAGAGAGAGAAAAGGAAGAGGAGGATAAAGAGGAACGGGATAAGAGAAAGAGAGAGAGAGCAGATAAACGAAGAGAAAGAGGAGTAAGAGAAGAAGAAAAAAGAATAGCAAGAGGAGGAAAAAAGAGGAGGAGAT
>NC_051403.1:22919799-22922299 GCF_015228065.2 Penaeus monodon
CTGTTTCCCCTTTAAGTCCAGAGCTTCTAAGCCACCGATGGATCGCGGTTTCATCTACATCAGCGTGTTTGCTTTGAGCTGCAAACTGTCTGTGGGGAGGCTTTTCATGCCACTTAGATTAAATTTTTTCTTGTCCGATCTTCTTCGCTTTTTCTATGTTTAGTAGCCAATGTTGGCGACATATATTCAATGTTTTCGCTCTCAATACCCAATTCCTGAGAAAACGTATCTGATTTCTTTACTACCGAGTGTGGCCTTTTGGAGTTTTCATGTACTCTAACTAATTGAAGCATCCAATCGTTGGTTATATCTAAATTTTGCAAGAGACCAATCGTTGTTGTTGTGTATGATAATTCCAACTGCATCATCCCCTACCCCCTTTACTTCTAGGGACGTACAGACGGTCTAGGGTGATACATTCTGTTGCATGTCAATTGCTTCCTAATTTTGACTGTAAAAATATGTAACCACAGGTATTGCAAGAGTGTTGATTGCTGTTAGTTTGTTCTTCGAGTTAAATTCCGATTTTTTTCAGGATTGACCTTACTCTTCGGATGCATTCTATACGTATTTTTTTCTTCATCTACGATTGTTGTATACCATCTCCTTCGTTTACTCCTAGATATTTATAGGTTTCTTCCTGATCTAATTGCTTTATTACAGTATAAACACTTAACTCTATATTGTCAGATGTAACTAGTTATCCTTGCTTAAAAGTTGCTTTAGCACACTTATCGAGACCAAACTCCATACCTATGTCATCACTAAATTTTTTTACGGTTTTCAACAACCCTTCCAGTTCACCATCATTCTGAGCGTAAACTTTTAAGTCTTCCATATATAAAAGATGATTGATCTTCTAGTCCATGATCTTATATCCATACCCTGTGTTGTTAAGAAGCTGGAAGAGTGGGATAAGTGCCATACAAAATAAAAGAGGGGAAAAAGAGACGCCCTGGAAGATTCCGCATCTGATTCGCATGTCGTTTAAAATAAAAATACCGTCTACATGGCTGAGAGTAAGATTTGTCTCCCATAATGTCATGCTGCTTCGAAGAAAGATGATCCAAGAGTGTGGGACATTGTCAAAGGCTTTTTATGGTCGACCCAAGCAGTACCTAGATGTCTGTTTAGTGTGAGCATTTTCGAGAATCATTTTATTTATTTATGAATCATTTTATTTATCTATATTTTTTATATATTTATAATTTTATTTATCAATCATCTTTACATCCGTATGATCCTCTGCAACACCCTTTTTGTTCGTTGGGAAAAACATTTTGTTCTTCCATGTGTATGTAGCTTCTTTCAGTTAAGATTGAAGGAAGTAAATTATAGGAAGTTGATAAGCATGTAATGGGTCTGTAATTTTTTGGGTTCTCTGTTTCGTTACTTTTAGCAAAGAGCTAAGTAGTCCCTTGACATAACTATTTAGGCGTTAAGTTAGGTTCTATCATAATTTCGCCGAAGAAAGAGTATTAAGCCAAAAATTTGGGATCTGGTCAACCCCAGGTGATTTCCATTTATGGGACTTTTTAGTGCACGTTGAATTTCTTCAGTAGTAATATTTTCCCATTCTTGTTCGGGAATATCCCTAGTGCTATTCTCAAGATCTCGTATCCATGCGTTTTCATTGAATTATTAATCTTTTCCCCAGATGTTGTTCCAAAATTCCCGGACCTGTTCTTCAGATGGTACAGATTCCACAAAATTGTTTCTTTTCCTATTTCGCGGTAAAACTTCTTCGCGTCAGTCTTGAACGTTTAATTCTGCCTGAAGAACTTTTGGCGCTTGTCATATCTACGTAACCTTTGTGCCTTAACTTGGAGTTTTTGTTTCAGCTCTTCTTTAATCGTTGGTATTCGTTCTTTGGAAAGTATTTTGTATTTTCTTATTACTTTTCTCGATTGCTCCCCATTATCTTTTTGTAGTTCGTCAAATATAGATATTTCCCTTCTAAAGTTTTCTATTTCTTTCTCAATTTCCACTTGCCACTTGGCTTTGCGAGGCTTCTTTTTCGTTTCCTTCTTTCTTAACTTAATGCCACATTTTGCTTGGAGGACTCTTCCTGTTGCGGACATTAGTTCGTTTAATTCACTTAAATTTGGATTTATCTCATGACAGAGTTATTCCAACGCCTTGTTTCCTATGTTAAATATATTTTTATATTTATGGGTATGTCTAATTTTTAATAGTGTCTCTCTTTCACTCATTTCGGAATGTTTTACTACCGATAGTTCTTCAACGATATTCGTTTTCATAGCCAGCAATTCTTCCTCACCTATGACAACCTCATGCGGCTCTAATTCATCGATATTATTTCCAAATGCTAGAGCAACTTTATTTGGCATGTCAAGTTCTTGTTCATCTAAATTTCCTTCCACTTCATTTTCTTCTATCTGTACCTCTGTAGTATCATTTTTTACTAGGTCTTTGATTATTGGGATTTCTATATCTGTCATTTTTTTGCTACGAACAATGTCTTCTAACATTGGC
This sequence comes from Penaeus monodon, assembly GCF_015228065.2. NCBI lineage: Eukaryota > Metazoa > Arthropoda > Malacostraca > Decapoda > Penaeidae > Penaeus > Penaeus monodon. The sequence continues at coordinate 22,922,296 of NC_051403.1, forward strand.
TAGC
>NC_051403.1:22927711-22930211 GCF_015228065.2 Penaeus monodon
TATATTAGAAATTTTAATTTTACTTCTTATTGTGGCTCTTCCCTTTTACATATTACTGGGGGTTTGTTTTTTATGTGTGGGGTATATGTATATATATATATATAATATAAAATAAAATATATATATTTTATATATATAAAATTAATTTTTATATATATATTTTATTGTGTTGTTTTGTGGGGTTTTGTGTGGTTTTGTGTGTGGGTGTGTGGGTGGTGTGTGGTGTGTTTGTGTTTTGGGGTGAATAGAAAAACATCTTGGTGTTGATTTCAAAAGGAAAAAAACCCACATACAAAAAAAATAGATTTTTGAAAATGGAAATACGTTTCGAAAAACCACCGGATTCCTCCCCCCAAAATCCCGAGGGTGGGTCCATATTATTACATATATATATATATATTATATATATAAATATATTAAAATATAAAATTTATATATATTAATTTTTAATTGTTGGGGTGTGTGGTGTGTGTGGGGTGTGTTGTGTGTGTGTGTAGTGTGTGTGGTGTGTGTGTGTGTGTGGGGCGTGTATGTTTTGTTTTTCGTATTGTGTGTTGTGTATGTGTGTGGGGTGTGTTGTTTTGTGGGGGTGGTTGGTTTGTGTGTGTTTTTTGTGTGTGTGTGGGTGTGTGTGGGGGTTTGTGTGTATTTTTGATGTGTTTGTGTTGGGGTTTTGGAAATAATAACTATGATAGTTTTTTAAAAAACTATGTATTCTATCATCTACTGTCTATCTATATTGCATAATATTTTATATATATAATATAATATATATATATATATATATATATATTTATATAATATATAAAATTTTTGGTGTGTGTGTTGGGGTGTTTGTGTGTGTTGGGGTGTGTGTGGGATACATAGTTTATCTATTTCCATCCATCTATACATATATTTATCTATCTTTATCACCTATAAAATTTATTTTTTTTCTTCTATCTATCTTATATGGTTTTTAAAAGGGCTCAGAAACCCCTTTTTAATACTAGCAGGGGGAGTTTTTGTGCTTTGGACGGGTTGACTCTTTATTTAAAAAGAGTTTCAACCCCGTGAGGGGGGCACACGGGGCGATCCTTTTGGGTTTTAAAACGGTGAGCGCGGGGGCAATGTCCACCGACCCGCTCTGAGGCGAAAAGGGGAAATACCACAACACCCCACACACAAAAGTATACACACATACACACAACCAAAATCAACCTCATAAATCATACATACAAAATACTTTCACCATGCATATATACATCCCTTTTCCCCACCCAGAATGTATGTATATATATTTTTTTAAAATTTTATTAAATTTTAAGCTTTTTTCTACATATATAACGTTTTAAAAGTATATATATATGTTATATATGCCTATATATTTATATATATATATTAAAATATATTAAAATATATAATATATATTTATATATTTTATAGGTGTGTTCGTGTGTGTTGGTGTGTGTGTGGTGTGTGTGTGTGTGTGTGTTGTGTTGGGGTGTTTGTTGGGGTGTGGGGGGTGTGCGTGTGTGTGGTGTGGGTGTGTGGGGTGGGCGTTGTTTATTTTAATTTTATATGTATCTGTTATATATATATTATATATATATAATATATATAATAAAATTTATATTAAAAAATTTGTGTGTGTGGTTTTGTGTGGGGGGGTGTGTGTGTTTTTTTATATATATATAATAATTTTATATATATATATAAAATATTATTAATTTTATTATTCTTGGGATGTATGGATATATATGTAATAATTTTATATATTTGGGGGCCGCGGTGGCCGAATGGGTTTGAGCGTTGGGGCTCAAAACTGTCACGGACGACATCTGAGTTTTGAGGGGTTTGAGTCCCGGCCGGGCGGTTTGGTTTCCCCTTGGGCAAAGGCTTCACCTTGTTGCCCCACCCAGCCACGGGGGGCCAAAAGCCAGCCCAAATCAAATGTGGTCCCAAGCCCGGGTAGAAGGGGAGAATGATTACCTAAATAGGTTTAAAACCCGGGACTCTCCCTGGAAAAGGGGAAATGGGGACCCTACCAATACTCACTCCAAAAAAAGCATCACAACATGAAAAATACAAATTTAAATATCCCTGCTGTGCTACGGCGGCTTTAGACATGCCTACCGTTTAAAAGAAAAGATGGATATATATATTATATATAATTTTTTATAATAAATATATTTTAAATATTAATAAATATTTTAAAAATATTTTTTAGTTTGTTGGGGTTGTGTGGGGTGTTTTGTGGGTTTGTGTGTGTGTGTGTGTGTGTGTGTGTGTTTGACTATTTATATTGGGATATAAAATTTCATATATTTATAATATTATATATAAAAATTATTTATTTTATATATATATATTAATAGGATTTTATATATAGGGGTCTATTTATTTTAAAACCCTATATTATATATTATAATATATATGTAAAAAAATTACTATTTAATAATAATATATTTATATTGTTAAAATATATATATTATATTTTTATTGATATAAAATATATTTT
>NC_051403.1:22935211-22937711 GCF_015228065.2 Penaeus monodon
AAGAGACAGAGGAAAAAAGCGAAAGATATTAGGAGAGGAAGAAGAAGAGGAAAGGATACAGAAAGACACTATAAGAGAGAAAGGATAAAAGAGAGATAGCTAGACAGTAGAAGAGAGAAAAGAGAGAAAGAGAAAAGAGAGATAGATAGAAAGTAAAAGGAGAATTAGAAGAGATAATGAGAGAAAGGAGAAGGAGAGAGAGAAAGTAGAAAAGAGAAAGTAGAAGAAAAAAGAGGAGAACGGAGAAGAGAGAGAGAAAGTAGAAAAGAGAAAGTAGAAGAAAGAAAGAGAAAGAGGAGAAGAGAGAGAGAGAGAGAAAGTAGGAAAGAGAAAGTAGAAGAGAGAAAAAGAAGAGAGAGATAGAAAGAAAATAGAAAAGAGACAGTAGAAGAGAAAAAGAGAGAAAGGAGAAGAGAGAGAGAGATGAAAGTAGAAAAGAGAGTAGAAGAGAGAAAGAAGAAAGGGAAGAGAGGAGAGAGAGAAGTGAAAAGAGAAAGTAGAAATAGAAAGTAGAATAGAGAACGAGTAGAGATAGAGGGAGCAGATAACAGGGCGAGAAGACGAAAAGATGATCAGCCCTGCCTCGTGAACGGACCAATCTCGAATGATAACCGAAAGCCTCCCTGTTTTTGCCTCGCTCCGAAACCTCCTGGGGATTCGAAAACAAAGAACCCCAGTTATGGAGATTCCCTGGAGATTCTTCGTCTTGTAAGATCTTAAATGATATCTGGAATAGCAAGCCTCGCAGGGGAGAACAAACAGGGGGTGTGAAAGTATCAGTAAAAAGAAAAAGAAAAAAATGATCGGACATAAAAGCTAGATTTGGATCCGTGTCCTTCCATACAATACGATATCATATTCTTCGATTTTTTTACTTGCTTGTTTGTTTTGTCCTGGATTTTTCTTCTGTTTATTTTGTTGTTAGTCTCTTGCTTTTGGCTGTGTCTTCCTTTCTTGCTGTTTGTTGTTTTCTGTTTGCTTGTTCCTGTCTGTCCCTGTCTCTCTCTCTCTCGTCTCTTCGATCTCTCTCTCCTCTCTCTCTCTCTCTATATTATATATATATATATATAGAGTATATATATATATATATATATATATATAACAAACACACACACACAAATATATATATGCATATAATATATATATATATATATCGTATATATACTATATATATATATATATATATATTATTATATCTATAGATATATATATATACATAAATATATATATATTGTGTGTGTGTGGTGTGTGTGTGTATTAATATATATATATATATATATATTATATATTATATATATATTATATAGATCTCTCATTGTGTATCTCTATATTTATATCATATTATCTATATATATCTATATACAGAGGAAAAAAATATATATATATTTACATTTTATATATATTACACAGACACAGACACATCACACACACAAACACACACACACACCACACACACACACACCATATATATATATATATATCTCTATATCGATATATATATATATATATATATATATATATCTGCCAAAATCACCCACCACACACACACCACACACCACACACACACACACCTATATATATATATATATATATAAAAAAAATACAATATATATAATTATATAGACTTATATAATATATATAAAAAAATCGGACTCAACGACTCAAGCCCATCTGAGATCGAAGTTTCGAGTCACCGTACGCACGTTGTTCCCATTGGCAGGACTTCGCCTCGATTGCCTACAGACATGGGGTCCACAATCCAATATCCCGTGCCGGTTCTCAGAAACCCGGATGAAAGTGCAGAAGGGCATCCGCCGTAAAAGAAACAAAGACTATATATATATATATATATAATGTATGAATAATATATATATCATATATATATATATTATATATATATATACATATATGTATATATGTTGTACACACACACACACACACTACACACATACACACATACATTTTTGGTGTGTGTGTGTTGTGTGTGTTGTGTTTATGTGTGTGTGTATGTGTGTGTGTGTGTGTGTGTGTGTGTTGTGTGGTGTTGTGTGTGTGTGTGTGTGTGTCTATATTTAGAATTCTCAAGAATTCTCAAGATTCTCAAGAATTCTTGATGTACCATCTTCATGTCTCCCCACTTTCGACTTTTCACCTCTATCTCCCTCATTTCCTTCTATATCCTCCTCCTCATCATTCCCATTCCCCTCTTCATCCCTCCTTCTTTGTCTTCTACAACCATTTTCTCCTCTTTCCTCTTCATCTTGAACTTCCAACTCTATCATCCTATTTTCCACTCGTCCTCTCAATCGATCCCCTCTTCTGGCCTCTTTTTGGTCACCACTCCCCAAGCCCATATCTTTCCTCTTGCCATCCCATAATTTCCTCTTCTTCCTCCTCACCCCCCACCTCCTCCCCAATTCCGCATCCTTCCACTTCCCATTACTCTGTTCCTTTTCTTCCTTCACACTATTCCTCCCCCTCTTCTCCCACTTTTCTTCCT
>NC_051403.1:22942711-22945211 GCF_015228065.2 Penaeus monodon
TGTGTGTGGTGTATAAATTGGTGGTGTATGTATGTATATACATCTATATATATGTATGTATATATATGAAATATATATATAAATATATATATACATCATACATACACACACGAGCGCAGATATCTTATATATATAGATATATATATAATATATAATATATATATCTTAAAATATATATATATATATCATCTATTATATATACATACAGACACACACCGCAGATATAATATTATATCTATTATATAATATATATATATATATATTTTATATATATGATCGTATACCCACAATATTCTGTGTGTATGTATGTATGTTATATGTGTGTATGTATGTACGTTATTTAATATAGTAATAATCTATATATTATAATATATATAATATATATATATATATATATATAATGTATATCTATACATACATATAGATATATATATATAGATAATATATATATATTCATATATATTATAATATGTTTGTGTGTGTGTGTGTGTGTGTGTGTGTTTCTTACTTTATTCATGTTTTTCATACCCCTCTGATGCTTACGAAGAAATGTTGTATGGACTACTCTTTCCAGTTTGATATGCATAAATGGAAAAGAATAATGAATGATGCATAAATATTATATCCTGTTCCAAACGAACGATTGCAGACTGTATATACCAAATTAAATATACAACTCCATATACGGAATGAATGGTTTACGAATCATATAAATTATACTAATGCATTGGTTTGTGGATTTTTCAGTAAGACCATTTTGCCATCAGGATTTAGAGTTTAAAGTTGCAAAGACGTCTAGCCGCCTCCCTTTTTTGAGAAAAAAGCTGTCACTCTGTGAAATATAGATCCTCACTCTCTCATCGCAACTTGTACAGGATACATTAACTAGAACTTGAATTGCTGAGCAGAGATTCATCCGAAGATTTTTTAAAAAAAGGTTCTCGCGTTTCTGATTGGTCGCCCGAAACTCTTGTCTCGTCGCCCGTGATTGCTGGAGATAGATTTATCCGTTAGGGCGGGTTCAAAACTTCCTGACCCATGATTGGCCATGAGATTAAGTCGTCGCACCTCCCCCCCCCCCCCCCACACCTCTGGTCCTTTTCAGAGATGGTTGAAGTGTTTTTTTTTTTCTTTTCTTTTTCTTTTTGTCTTCTCCCTTTTTTTGGGTTGAGACCAACCAGAATCATAATAATCTTGGTTATCTTTTTGGATTAACTTCTTCAGATATTTTTCTTCGCCATCATCTATCATAACCCAACATATCCAATTCCTTAGCAAACTTTTTTCCACACAAGCGACAAGTTTACGTCATAATATTTTTTCTTGTTAAAAGTACTTCTTTCCAAATATCTACTTGCATCTACCCCCCCCCTCCTCAGAAGAGGCATTCCTTGCAAACAAAAGTACGAAATAAATTGATTCGTGTGACCTTCCGCCTAAAGTACAACTAGTTCTCTGCATGAAGAGCGTGTCATGTATTTTCTCTCGTTTCTAACAAGGTTAAGGGACTGGACGAACTTTAATGAACCATGAATGCACTGTTGTTTTTAGTCCTTTATTTCCCACCCTGCTAACTGAACAGGCGTGGGCAAGCTGTGGGAACCATGTGTGCATGGTCTAACTTATATAATGGCTTACTTTTGACTTTAGTCTATAACAGTATTACGATAAGCACTACTTCCGTTAAAGTAAAGTGAAACAATTACCGATCCTTTATCTACTCATCTACTACTCGCCGGCATACAGTTGGGCGTGGAAAGGTATTGCAATTTGACATGCGGTCCCCGTGATACTACTTCCAAATTTAGGATGCCCACAAAGTCCATCTTTAAGACATCAGAGGATATGAAACAGTTTTATATAGGTCTCTATACCTCATGCTAGGTAGTCTTAAAGGCTGTAACACTGGCACTCTGAGGATATAATGTAACAAGTGTTTCGCTTATATTATTCGTTTACATAGACTTCGGCCATTACAAACTGTAAACTGAGCTGCCAATACTATCTATATCCAAGCCTTCTTTCTTGCCGTCACAATATCACACCTGTCTTGTTCTTGTTATATAAACCCTAGACTGATGAATCTCGCCTAAACCGGTCTACTGCTGTATGCTAACGCTTTCAGAGGTTGAGAATTAATCATCTCAGTCAAGTTCCTCTTTGAAGGAAGCCTTAATGATGTATAAAATCCTAAAAGAGGTACTCCAAGATCTATTCCCACACTCTGCTTGTCACGTGCTGATTTGCTAGGCTTCAATCATGATCATGCCTTGGGATTCCAAATAGCGATGGAACCCACACAAAACGTATATCATGCTCGTTCTTTATACGAGACACGTTTATCCTGATGCCAATTGCAATATTTCCTGCACCTTTGTACTTGTGTTCAGAGCTGGAGCAATCTGTGATCGTAGAAAATTACCCCTGAGCATAGAACTTCGGTGGCTATGGAACTTTTAGTTTAGTTTTAGTCCTTTATTTACCACCCTGGCTAACTTCA
>NC_051403.1:22955211-22967711 GCF_015228065.2 Penaeus monodon
CGTGTTTGCATGCTTGACTGGAATGCAATCAGGCCTTTCATCCTCACACTTTGGTGCGTAGGGCTTGACACTGCTGAAAGGGACACGGAACAGTTCATCAGGAATCTTGTGAGGAGGTCGAAGCCATTTCTTGGTAAATGACCTTCACCCTCCTACCAATCCCTGACAAAGCTCAACTCTAGCCCTGCCTCCAGATGACTGCAAGTCCGCTCAGTGGTAGACAGATCATCTCAGTTATATTGGGGTTCGTGAATGTTGGGCTGAGTATTTTGAGTAACTGTACCAGGTAGACCCCAACAGTTATCTAGACCCAACCCTCAGCGAGAACCTTCTAAACCCTAACTGAAGGTAATGGCGATTTCTAAGCTGAACTGCTAAAAGCTGGAGGTGAACCTATTGCAGTGGCTTGCAAGCAGTCATACTGACCTCTGACAGTCTGGTTCCATTCCCGCTTACCTGCGAAGGGTGTGTCATCCTCTCCTGGAAGGGGAAAGGGGATCGTTGGGACCTGTAGCAACTAACGTGGCATTACCTGCTCAGTAACAGGACAGGTTTTTTTGCCACCTCTCTGCAAACAGATCCATAACACCTCTAAGCACAGAGACCAAGCAGTCTGGATTCACTCCTGGCAAGTCACACTAGACCGTATCCAGTTCTTCGAGCATTGTGGAATGCCGTCGTGTAGTTCAGTCGGGGTTGCTTGCACAAACACACACACACATATATATATACCATATATATACACATATGTGTATATCTATAATGTTCTTTTTTTTTTTTTTAGACGGTATGTTCATGTTTGAGCCGCCGTGGTCACAGCATGAGGACTTATTTGTCGTTTTCATGTTTGATGATATTGGAGTGAGTACATGGTAGGGTTCCCCAGTTCCTTTCCACACTGGAGTGCCGGTGGTTACCTTTTAGTAAGCCATTCTCTCTGATTTTATCCTGGCTTGGGAACAGCACTGACTTGGCTGGGCTTGCAACCCTTGGTTGAGTAGGCAATCCGAGGTGAACTTCCGTGCCCAAGGAACACGCCCGGCCGGTGACTCGAACCATCGAACTCAGACTCAGTCTTAAGTCCGATGCTCTAACCACTGTGTGTTATAATGATACTCATCAGTATATTTTTTATGTATGAGTATACTTATTTCTATTAATGAAAACCGGGATAATAGGGTCACTGCCTCCCCACCCGGATCATCGATGGCAAGGCCCATGAAGCATTACTATGATATCTATGTTCATATCAAAATCATATTCATACGGTAAACATACATTTCTAAACCAGTTTTACTCTATCCCGAGGACCGTGTCAGTACTTCGTTGATTTTTTTTTCGTAATCCTTAGAAACACTCAATTTGCTTAACAATTCTTTTGTGTGCCTGATTTATTTCGTTTATATTGACTTATATACTGTTTCCAAAAAATTTTCCATTATCGATTTGATATCCACTAATTAGACCACTAAACCTTTATCCTCTATATTTAGAAACTGCTAGCCCACATTGTCTTTCAGCTACAAGGGAATGTCCAGTCTGAACAAGTTAGCTCCTTGACTTCGAAGCATCTTCAGAAGCATCAGATAACTCTGTACACTCATTTTTCTTCAGAAGCATCTGACGAAGTTGTGCCTTTCGATAACTCGCAAGCTCATTTTCCTAGGGAACCCATGCAAGGGGGATCGTAAAGCACCGTACGCGCAAACGCATTTGCAGGAATCCGGTGATTCAAAGGCTGGTGTGTAATGTGTGTGTGTGCGTTGCCGTGTGTGCGTGTGTGTGTGTGTGTGTGTGTGGATGTGTGTGTGTGTGTTGTGTTTGTTTTGTTTGTGTGAGTGTTTGTGTGTGTGTTGTGTGCGTGCGTGCGTGTGTGTGTGTGTGTTGTGTGTGTGTGTGTGTGTGTGTGCATGTGTTGTGTGTGTGTGTGTGTGTGTTTTGTGTGAGTGGTGTGTAGGCGTGTGTGTCTGTGTGGGTATCGTATGTTGTGTGGGTAATAGAAATAAATACATATTTATGCCACACACACGTGTATATATCCATATATATTATGATATTATAATATAATATATATATAGGATCTATATATATATACTTTTTATTTATCACCCGCCACACCAGAAACACACACACACACCACACACACCCACACTCTTTGTGAATTTATAACATATTATATTATAGATTATATATATATATATATATAATATATATATATATATGATAATAATCTATATATACTATAATGTATGTATATGTATAACTTGACAAGTATAAGGTGTTGTGTGTGTGTGTGTCTACATCACCCCGTATATCTATAGATATATATATATATATAATATAATATATATCTCTATATATATATATATCATATATCTACACACACACATGTGTAAACACACACAAGCACACACACACACACGACACACACACATACACACTCACACACACACACACACACACACACACACCCACACACAACACCACACCACACACACACATAGATATAATCTATATATATAATATATTATATCATATATATCTTATATATATATGTGGTGTATGTGTGTGTGGTGTGTGTTTGTGTGTGTGTGTGTGTGTGTGTGTAATGTGTGTGTTGTGTGTGTGTGTGTGTGTGTGTGTGCGTGTGTGTGTGCGTGGTGTGTGTGTGTTATTTGCAGATCCGAATTCCTAGGGTCTTCCACTTTCAATTCATTCACGTTTACGTATTTTTGTTATCCTACTTCCTTCCATTCTTTCTCTTCACGTTTCTTCCCTCTCTCATCCTGACTTTCTTTCTCACCTGCTCTTCTATTTCCTCCTGAACAAAAAAAAAAAATCTCACAGCACCCAGGAGACATTTCTTCAAGATTTTCAAGTGGCAGTATAAATAGCAGTCCTTTGGAGAGGGAGAAGAAGGAGACGAGAAGGAGGGGTGGAGGAAAAATGAGGGGGGAGAGCGAGAGAAAGAACAATAGGAAAAGGAGAGGAAGTTGTTGTGGCAGAGGGGAGAGAGAAAGAGGAAGAGAGAGAGAGAGAGCGAGAGAGAGAGAGAGAGGAGAGAGCGAGAGAGGAGAGAGAGAGAGAGAGAGAGAGAAACGGACACACGACAGACAGAGAGAGAGAGACGGACAGACAGACAGACAGGAGAAGAAACGGACACACAGGCCGAGAGAGAGGGGAAGCGAAGAAAGAAAAAGAACGAGGCAACTACTATGGGAGCACATTTAAACTGATAAAGAGAAAGAAGGGAATAGATGCTAACATACCAAAAATAAGAAGCGAAGGTTTAGGTCTCCTTCACAGCCCCCAACACACCTGCCCACAATTCCCCATCCAACAGCTCCTTCCCAACCCCACTGCCCACTCCATCCCCTCATACACACAATCATCCCCCAACCTAACACCCCCCCTTCCCCTTTCCCCACCAAATTCCCTTCAACTCCTACTAAACATACACAATTTTTTACCTATTTTTTTCCTCTGATCCCTTTTCCCCCCCCTTCCCCCCCCAAGGGAACTCCCGTGCCAAAAGAGAGGGAGATATAGCTCATTTGAATCTCCCCCCCCTTATAACCCAGCTTCTTCCATTCCCCATTCTTCCCCACCATCCACCACCCCACTAACCCCAGCAGCAAGGAGAGAGGAAGACACAACTAATTTCTCCTCAACCTGACCCCAACTTTCCGACCACCTCAACTCGCTCTATCACCCCCCCCTCCTCCCCCATACCCCGTTCGTCCTCCCCATCCTTAAAACCTGGCCCCTACCCCCACGTCTTCCCCCATACCCCGTCTTACGTCCCTCCCCCTGCCCCCAACCCAACCCCACGCCTCCCTCCACCCCAGCCTTCCCTCCCTCTCCTAACCCAACTTCCCTCCCGTACTTCAGCCGTCCCTCTCCATCCTCACTCACCCCCATCCCCTTACTGCCCCCCCAACCCCACCTCCCCTACTCTTGACCCAACCCACTCCTCCCCCCCCCCCATCCGTCCTTCCTCCAATAACCCTAAACCTTCACAGCTCGCGCGTTCTCCCCTCATCCCCTTCCTCCCTCCCCATCCGTTCCCCTTCCCCCTGCCCCTATCCAACCCTCACTCCTCTCCATTACTCCATCCTTCCCTACCCATCCCCATATCCCCTATCCTTTCCCCCATCCTTCCCCTACCCCTACCCCCACCCCCAACCCTCTCTCGCCCCACTACCCCTATGCTTTCCCGCCCTATACCCCCTCTTAACCCCCTGCCCATCCTTCCCCTACCCTACCCCCACCCCAAACCTCCTCCCCCATACCCCCCAACGCCTCCCCACCCCAATAACCCCCTCTACACCCCCCCTCCCCCGTCCGTCTTGGATCGCCAGCCAGCCCTTAAATTGCGACTCACGGATCCCTGCGGCTGAATTCAGGCGCTATCCTGGGTGTCATCTTCCTCCTAAGACAAGGGCTTTATAATCAAACTTTTAATTACAAGTAAACTTACAACGGAGGTGTGGGAGTTAGGGTTAGGGGAGAGGGTAGAGGGGGTGAGTGGGGGGAAAGAAGGGGTGATGGAAGGGGGAGTAAGGTGATGGGTGTGGGATATAAGGGGGATTGGGTGGTGGGTGGGTGGAAGGGGGTTATGGGTGATGGGAAGTGGGGGTAAAGGGAGTTGGGTGCAGAGTGGAGGTGTGGGGTTGGAAAGGGGGTTGAGTATTATGGGTAGGGTTTGTAGAGAGAGGAGGTGGGGGGGGGGTAAGTTTTAGGGGAATGGGGGAAATAGGAAGGAGAGAGGGAGTGAAAGGACTGATGGAGAGGGAGGAAAAGATAAGGAAAGAGGGAGGAAGATAGGCAACAAGGGATGGAGAGAAGGAATGAGGGAGGAAGAGCTGAAGAAAGGAAGTGAGGAGAGGGAGGGAGAGAGGAGAGAAGGAATGACTGAGAGGGAGGAAGAGATGAGATAAAGGAAGGATGGAGCAGGTTTCAAAAAGTCATAAGGAGGGGAAAAGGAGATAGAGGGAGAGATGAAGGGGAGAAAGTGAGGAGAAAGAGGAAGTGAGAGTGCAGTGGAGAAACTGGGGATGGTTGGAGAATAGAGAGAGTGGGGTGGGGGGGGGGAGAACTTATTGTTCAAGAACCAGTTTGTTAACTCTGCTTAGTGTTAGTTAAGTGCTTAAATCGATTATGTTAGGAATATAATGGCGCAGATATATTGCTCAGGTAAATTTGTAAAGGTAATGGTTACAGAAAGACGCATGTTTCATCTGAGGGAGGAAAAGTTCTTTTTCAGTGTTCCTTCCTTTCAATTGTTCTAGAACATGTTTCATCTTCATGTTCATATACATTGTTTTCATTAGTGATGGAAACGGCAAGGCACTCCTCAATATTTTTTGTATCCCATTATTGTTATTAGATTACTGTATGATCTTATTTTACTACCTGTGTTTATCATTATTAATTATTGTTATTATTGTTGCTATTGTTATCATCAGTATTATTATTTTGGGGGGATCATCATTATTTATTATCATTATCCTTAATATCATCAATAGCAACATTGTCATTATTAGCATTATTATTATCATCAATATTATTATTATTATTATTATTACTTTTTTCATTATTTTTTTTACTGTTATCATTATTATTATTAGCAATTATCATTTATCATCATATTGTTATCATTGTTATAGTTCATCATATTTATCTTATTATTATTATTATTGTTATTACTATTATTATTATTAATTTTTTACTATTGTTTTATTATTTTATCATTTTACTATTATATTTAGCATTATCTTATTATATTACCTTAATAATTATCATTATCATTATTGTTGTTTCCCGATATTTTTTTTCATTATCATTGTATCCGTTACTAATGTTTCATAATGTAATTGCAAAATAACAAGATGATCTACTCTAAAAGTATACCTACAAATCTTAAAATAATTTTTACCATACTCTCACTCCTCTCCTAATACACCTTCAAGAAAAGATGATAAAAGTCAAAATAAAATAATATTAAAAAAAGTAATAATGAACAAGACAAAGACAAAGTCGCTTTGGGTCTCAAAGTTCTCGAAGAATTTACTTTGAAAGCATGTTAACACAGAACAAACTGTTCTATGCCGTCGCCCTCAATGCCTCGTCCGAAACTTTGGTCAAGAATCGACTTCGCTTGTTATAAATCCGCATGCAAAGAGGCTCTTTACCGGATGTGTCTTCGTGGCGCAAATTCGCAAGATTGTTTGGCCTTATCGTGATCGTTGTCGTCTTCTTCTTCTATATATGTTGGGGTATTTTTTTCTTTCTTTTCTTTTTGTTTTAGATTGCGAATAAAGATTCAGCTTGTTGAAGATTCTGTTTGATATTACAATTCCATTAGCCTTTGTGCTTTAAGAATTTCATGCTAACAGTATTTTCTTTTTATTCGGATATCATTTTCCGTACTTCCATGCTATAAAGAAAATAATTGCGCATTATATCCTTACAATACTAAACCTTTTTTGGTGCGCCCTCTCTGTAACATAGTTATTTCCTTTTTATTTTCAGTATAAAATGCTTAAGTACATCGTAATATAATATGAATGAAGCACAGTTTTAAGTCCTCACATTTTCCATCGGAAATTAAACCTTATGCATTTTTTTTCCACGTCATGTCACAGCATGACGCGTGTCCACACAACTCAACAGCATGTCACGCATACGACATGCTGATGAACACAGCACGCCAAAACATCAGCATGTCAGTCCTTTCTTGACCTTTTAAACTCAACGAGGGATGAAATTGAATTTTACTTGCACACAACACTCAAAAAAAAAAAAAAAAAAAAAACGGGAAATACTCGTCATGGTTCAACCATTCGAAACTGGCAACTGTTCAACCAAGTTCAACAGTTACGACTTAGCTACTCTAGGATCAGGAAGCTATTTTCTTTTTCCTTGATTTTCCTTTCTAAAGGTATACATGTGTGAGTGTGTTTTATATATATATATATATATATATATATATATATCTAAAATATATATATCCTAACTATCATACTCTATATATTGATATATATATATATATAGTATACATTTATATATATAATATACTATATATATATTCTATTTATAAGATATGGTATATATATATATATAGGTTATATATAAAACATACATAAATATCTAATCTATCTATATATATCTATATATATATATATATTATATATATTACATCTATATAATTTATATATATATATATAATAATATATAATATGATCTATATAATATGTATCTATAATATATATTGTGTATATATAAACCATATATAATATAATATATATAATATCATATCTCTCTATATCTTCTCTATCTCTATCTCCATACTACATAATATAATATATATATATAAATAGATATCTATATATCTATATATATATCTATTCTTATTTATATAATTAGGTATATATTTATACTATATACCTACATATATATATATTATATATATTATATATAATCATAAATATATTAATATTCTATATCATTATATACATATATTAGATTATGTGCTGTGTGTGTTTATACTCGCGCATGTGTCTGTGTGTAGGTGTAAGGGGGGAAGTAAATCCAATAATCCTTATCAAAAAGTCTTTGGCTAAAACATGAACAAAGAGTTTAAAAAGTAAATGATATCCGAGGAATTAACGATTACTCTTAACTTTTAGTTTTTAATCGTATCATATCATGATTGTAAAATATATAAAAAGCCCCACCACACAAAAACAACCACACAAAAAACACAACACACCCCCCACAAAAAAAAAAAAAAAAAACAAACCCCCCCAAAAAAACCCCCCCCAAAAAAAAAAAATTAAAAAAAAAGATAATATATTAATATTATATATTAGTACTATATTATGTATGATATATATATACATATATGTAACATATTTCTCGCCCCCCCCCCCCCTTTTAAATATGTGTGAAATTCTTGAAAGCAAATGAAAGTGGATGCAGCAACCCAAATTCTTTCCCCGGAA
The DNA here is from genome assembly GCF_015228065.2 of Penaeus monodon. NCBI lineage: Eukaryota > Metazoa > Arthropoda > Malacostraca > Decapoda > Penaeidae > Penaeus > Penaeus monodon. The sequence goes on from NC_051403.1 coordinate 22,963,218, forward strand.
AAAAGGGGCTTTTAAACATTATACAATGCGATAATAAAAAATTAAAGTGATTTAAAAACGTGATTCTGCAAAAAACCATCCCTTCTACAGATCAAAAAAGCTTTTGTTTTTTTATTTCTTTTTTTTTTTTTTTTTTCCCCCTCTCCTTCTCTCCTCTCTCTCTCTCCCTTCTCCTCTCTTTTTATCGTGATGTAGTAACGCAAAAAACAAGGAAAGATTCAAAACCCGATTCGTTTTTTCTCTTGATAAATATTGATAAATACCAATGATGATGTACAATTTTTAAAAAGACTATATCCCTTTCATACTACATCTTTTCAATTATATTGGGATGTTTACCACTGAATTACTTGAAAAAGGGGAATTTTTCAAAACGTTATAAAAAAAGGATATGGGCCATTATAATTGTCTTTTTATCATCAAAATTTGATTGGGATTTTTTTCCTTTTTATTCCCACACCATCACCATTATCATTTCTAGCACGTCATTATAATTATCATTATTATACATTATCACATCATCAAATACTACACAGGCGTAGTTTTTTTTTTATCTTTCCAGTCCTATACTATACTAATATTACTACTACTACTGCTACTACAATTATACTACTACATCATAAAATCACCATTCTGTTATCATCACTAAAAAAAAACAACCGAAATAAATCTAAAACTAACCATAGTATATAAACATCAAAACCCAAGGAAAAGCTATATTTAACCCCCTCACGACAACATACTAGACCAGACCACCAAACTAAAACCCAGCATCCTTTGAAAAACCCCATGGAGAGTGTAGTCTTTGTTACCCCCTTTTCCCCTTTTATTTTGGGCCTGTCCCCACACCGAGGGCGGCTAAGGTACGTAATCAGGGGGAATCCTTTGAAGACCCAAAAGCAAACTAAAAATATGTATAGGCAAGAGTCGGCCTCTCTCTCTCTTTCATTTTTTTTTTTTCTCCCCTCTCTTTCTTCTCTCTTCTTCTTATTTTCGTTTGGGTTTTGTTTTGTTTTTCTCTTCAAATTTTGATTTCAGTTTTTTATCTTTTTCTGTCTTTTATAGTTTTTTCTCTGCCATTCTCTCTCCCCTTTTCCTTCTTCCCTCTCTCTCTCTCCCTCTCTCTTCTTCTCTCTCTTCCTCTCTCTCTCTCCCCCACTCTCACTCCCACTTCTCTCTCTCTCTCTCTTTTCTTCTCTCTCTCTTCTCTCTCTTCTCTCTCCCCTTTTTTCTCCTCCCTTTTTCTCTTTCTTCTCCCTCTCCTCTTTCTCTCTCTCTCTCTCTCTCTCACACACACACACACACACACACACACACACAACAACACACACAAACACACACACACACACACACAATCACAATACACACACACACCACACACCCTACAAACAACAAACATAAAAAGAGCCCTTAGTAGCCACCAATCCTTTTTTTCAAGATGTTAAAACATTTCAGTGCTGCAGAAAAAAGTCGCCCCAACTTATGGCTGAAAAATTTGACGCAGTACTATTTACATTCCCAATTAGTGCTTTTTGGAAGCAGGGTTTGGGATATAAAAATATTTTTTTGTTATTGGTTACAACCCCCATAAGTTGATGAAGACTCAACACAGAAAGGGTGGCCCCTGTGGGTCTATTTTTAAAAAAAAAATTAAATGAAAAAATAAAGAGGGGTTGGAACCAGCCCCCAAATAGACTCTATGTCATATTTTTTATTGCTTTTTGCTGCATATATATATATTGGTAAGAGTCTGGTAAAATTAAGTTATATACAGTACTTTCTTTTTTCCCCCCATTTTTTTGTGTTGCTCTTTTATATATATTATTATATATATAATATATATTATATATATATATATTAAAATTATATTATTATATATATTTATATATAATACAATTCCTTTTTTATTTGTCTTTTCCCTCTCCACGGGATTATAATTCGATCTTTCAGTGCGATTTTTTTCCTAATCCAAAAGCAACGGTATTTTCATATAAAAAATCCCAGATGAAAATATTTAATGAAAATTAATGTAATGTCTTTCACAGCATTTTTATTTTCATCTCTGTTTGTCATTTTTTATATTATCTTTATTTCGTTACCCCAACTTAAATTTTTTTTCATTATTCCCTTGTTAATTTTTGTGAGGGGTTTCCCATATTTTTAACAATCAGCTTTTCTGTCATTTTGTTTTTATCAATTATTTTTTTATTAATACTGTAATAATAAGAAAGAATAAAATGACAGTATAAAAATCAAAATTTGTTTTGTTGTTATTGGTAGAAGAATTTTATAGTATAATTAAAATTTTTTTTATTTTACTACTAATTTATCCCTTCCTTAAAGTTGTTTTTATTATTGTTATTATTTTCCACATTACTTTTGCCATTCCGTCATTATTGCGCTACATTATAAAATTTTTATCATTTTTTATTATCATATTTCCTTTTTATATATTATTATTTATTTTTATTTATTTTTATTTTTTTATATTATATTTTTATTAAAAAATTCTTATTATTGTTGTTATTTTTTATCATTATTATTATTATTATTTGTATCGTTATCATTGTTGTCATTTTTTTTCTTTTCAATTATCAAACATTTATTTTATTATTATTATTAATTATTAAATTTACTATTTTTTTATCAAAAATTTTTATTTTTATTATTTTTATTATTATTATTTAATTTTTTATTGTTAATTCATTGTCATTATCAGTACCATTTTATTTATTTATGTTTTTACGATTAATTATATTATCATGAAAATTATCATTGACACTTTTATCATTTTAGTTTTCTTTTACGTTCTTTTTTTTTTAAAAAATTACATTATTATTTCTTTTTTATTATTTTTATCATTATTTATTATTATTATATATTATTATTTTATTATTTTTATTATATTATTTCATTATTTTTTATTATTGCTGTTGTTATTATAATTTTATTGCTACGTTTTTTGAAATTAATTTATCATTTTTATCAATACTATTGTCAATTATTACAGCGTTTATAATTATGATAAAAATAAAGTAATAATAAATAAAATTAAAATTATTTCTATTAATTAATATTGGTATAATGATGATAAAATATTAATAATTAATAATAATTAATGATAAAATAATAATAATCATGATTTTTATTATTATTTTTTTGATGTTGTTGTTTGTTGTTGTGTTACATTATCATTATTACCCCTACACACCATTTCATTACATTTTATTATGTTATAAGATTATCACATATTATTGTCATCATCAATTTTTTATCATACATCATTATCATTATATCATAATATTATCATTTTCATCATCATTAGCTTTTCATTTCCCTTATGCTTTAATTATCATATTACCAATTATTATCAATATTTTATTGTCGTTATTACTAAATTTTTATTTATTATTATTATATTATTATTATTAGCTAATCTTTTTATCATTATTTAAATTTATTTTTTATTTTTATCATTATTAGCATTCATTGTTATTTTATTATATTATTATTAGTGTTTCGTCATTTTTACTATTACCATTTTTTTTACTCTTTTTATTTTTTTGTTTTTTTTATTTTATTATTATTAATTATTATATTATTCTCATTATTATTATTATTATTTTATTATTATTATTATTAATATTATAAATTCAATTATTATCATTTTATCATCATTAGTAATATCATCATTATTACTATCATTATTATCATCATCATTATTATCATTATAATTTTCATTACTATTATTTTTATCATTATTTCAATTATATTATTATTATTATTATCATTATTATTATTACTTTTATTATCATTATTATTTTTTTTTATTTTTTATTATTATATTACATTATTACTAATTTTTATTTTCATTATTATTATTTTATTATTATTATTATTATTATCTTTATTTTCTTTTTTTCATTATCAGTTTATTTTACTTATCATTATTACCGCAATCATTATTAGTGTTATCGTCATTATTACTATTACCATTTTTTATTACCTTTTTTTTATTATTTTTTTATTTATTTTATTTTTATTATTTTATTTTATTATTATTATTTTTAAATTTTTATTACATTATTATCTTATTTTTGTTATTATTATTATTTCTATTTTTACTATTAGTGTTATTATTAATATTATTGTTATCATCATCACCTTATTACTATTATAATTATTTTTTTTCACTTTATTATCTCATCAAAATTTTTTTGACCATTACATTATTTTATTATTATATTATTATTTTTTTTTTATTATTTTTATTATATTCATTATTTTTCATCACCCTTATTACCAATATTTTTATCATCATTACAGTACAGTTTTTTTTTTTGATCATTTTTACCATCATGTTACTTTCACATATCATTATTATCATATTTTTTTATTGTCTTTATTATTTATTGTGGTTTTGTTTTTGCTATTATGGATGTTATTTTCATTTTCATAATTATCGTTATTATATTTCCATTACTATTATCAAAT
>NC_051403.1:22972711-22977711 GCF_015228065.2 Penaeus monodon
ATATGCTCTTTCATGTTTTATTATGTGCATTAGAGATATTGGAAAAATCTCACTTTTTGCCAATGTAATTCAACAACAGAAATTCGTATTAATGTAGATCTAAATGTAAAATGAATAAATTGTGAAATGGAAAGTAAAAATCAAAGCGAAATCGGTTAATTCTAAAATTATTTGATAAAGGGACTTTAAGCTGTAGAGATAAGGTTTGGATCTTTCATTTCTTTTCACATAAATCTCGTTTTTTTCTTTTATCCTTGTTGTTTTTTGTATGCTAATTACATATATATCACAATATATCATATACATTGCATAGTATAATCAGATAAATTTTTCTACTCAATTTAATTTCATGCATAGATATATCAGTCATAGTCTATTGGTAATCTGTTCGTTTGTGAGGAAGATTTGGTTAGCAAGGGAATATAATCAAACAAAAGGCACCACACGCACGCACACACACACACACACACACACACACACACACACACACACACACACACACACAAAACACACACACACACCACACACACACACACACACACACAGACTGACAAACACAAACATACATACACAAGTAGACACAAAACACACACAGACACACACACACACACACACACACACACACACACCACACACACACACACACACACCACACAACACACACCACACACACACAGACTGACAAACATAGACATAAATATACAAATAGACACACACCAAAAAACACACACCCCAAAAACACAAACAAACCCCACACAAACACACACAGACTGGGCAAACACAAACAACTACACAAGAAGACAAAACACACACACCCCACACCACACACACACACACACAAAACAAACACACAAAACACACACACACACACACACCCCACACACACACACACACACACACATCACACACACACACATACACATAGAGATACACACACAGTACAACTGCCCATTCTAATCCATTGTAAACGCTGCTCTTCCTTGGCATTCCATTTCTCACTTCAAACTCAATTTTAACTTAACTTAGGCCCAAACAGTAACAGCCATTGGTACGGTAGAGGGTAGCGAAGGGGGGGGGAGGGAGGGAATTAGGAGGAAGAGGGGAAACAGGGAAGAAAGGGAAGGGAGGAAGTGAAGAGGAAGATGGGGTGAGAGGGGAAGGGGGGGAATGAAGAGAAAGAGGGAGACGGGGAAGGAGAGGGAAGGAGGGGAATTAAGGGAAGAGGGATAAGCGACAGGTTAAAGGGTAAGGTAACAGGAGAGGGAGAGGAATGACTAGAGGAAAGAGGGGAAGAAGAAAAGATGAGAGAAGGAAAGAGGAAGGGGACAGAAAAGAGAAAGGAGAGGCAAAAGAGGTGGAGGAGAATGAAGAAGAGAAAGAGAAGAATAAATGGAAGAAGAGGATGAAAAAAGGAAAAGAAGAGGAAGAAGACGAAAAAAAGAAAGTAAAGACAAAACAGAAACAAAAAAGAATAAATAGATTGGAAAGGGGAAAGGGAGAAGGAGGCAGACGATAGACAAGGACCCTTTGCCACGTTGGGGACGCACAATACAGGCGAACTTCGGCTAAAAATAGGGTCAAATTATGTTACATGTTTCTAAGGAGAGACTATTATATTGTGGTATTTTGGGGATCGGGATTTTGCTAACATTATTGTCAGTATCATCATCTATATATGATTATTGATATCATTAATCATCATTGCGGCTATCATTATTACGCCCACTTATTGTTCTCATTGAATCAAATAGGTTTTATTTTATCATTATTATCATCGTTATAATTATCATGTTATTTATGATTATTGTTTTTGTATTTCAATAGCGTTGTTGATCTTGTGTTGAAAATTTTTGCTTTTGTTATTGTTATTTCAATCATATTATCATTATCATTATCATCACTAGTATTATTATCACCCTCATAATAATTATGATGATGATAATAATAATAATAATAATAATAAAAATAATAATAAATAATAATAATAATAATAATAATAATAATAAAAGACTCGCTAAAATCGCCTGGGCTAGACTCCCCCTAGGATCGAAATTATGCTACTGAGTCTACCTCTTCCATTAGTCAAAATGCGTCAGGTCCCCAAAAGACGGGACAGATCCCACCTCGGGTCCTGCGGTTCAACCATCTAGTACAACAATCAAAAGAAAACAAGACTTAAATGGACAAAGGGAGAGTATACAGATGAAAGTGGGAAAACGCAAATGCTTGCCCAAACGCTACCCAAATGTTAAAAGACATTGTTCGTAGAAAAAAAATGACAGATATAGAAATCCCAATAATAAAAGGACCTAGTAAAAAATGATACTACAGAGGTACGATAGAAGAAAAATGAAGTGGAAGGAAATTTAGATGAACAAGAATTGACATGCCAAATAAGTTGCTCTAGCATTTGGAAATAATATCGATGAATTAGAGCCGCATGAGGTTGTCATAGTGAGGAAGAATTGCTGGCTATGAAAAAGAATATCGTTGAAGAACTATCGGTAGTAAAACTTTCCCGAAATGAGTGAAAGAGAGACACTATTAAAATTAGACATACCCATAAATATAAAAATATATTTAACATAGGAAACAAGGCGTTGGAATAACTCTGTCATGAGATAAATCCAAATTTAGTGAATTAAACGAACTAATGTCCGCAACAAGGAAGAGTCCCTCCAAGCAAATGGGGGCATTAAGTTAAGAAAGAAGGAAACGAAAAAGAAGCCTCGAAAAGCCAAGTGGCAAGTGGAAATTGAGAAAGAAATAGAAAACTTTAAAGGGAAATATCTATATTTGACGAACTAAAAAAAGATAATGGGGAGCAATCGAGAAAAGAAATAAGAAAATACAAAAATACTTCCAAAGAACGAATACCACGATTAAAGAAGAGCTGAAACAAAAACTCCCAAGTTAAGGCACAAAGGTTACGTAGATATGACAAGCGCCAAAAGTTCTTCAGGCAAAATTAAACGTTCAAGACTAAACGCGAAGAAGTTTTAACCGCGAAATAGGAAAAGAAACAATTTTGGTGGAATCTGTACCATCTGAAGAACAGGTCCGGGAATTTTGGAAAAACATCTGGGGAAAAATTAATAATTCAATGAAAACGCATGGATACGGATCTTGGAATAGCACTAGGGATATTCCCGAAAAAAGAATGGGAAAATATTCTACTAAAGAAATTCACGTCACTAAAAGTCCCATAAATGGAAGTCACCTTGGGTTGCCCAGATCCCAAATTTTTGGCTTAATACTCTTTCTTCGGCGAAATTATGATAGAACCAAACTTAACGCCTAAATAGTTATGTCAAGGGACTACTTAGCTCTTTGCTAAAAGAAAACGAAACAGAGAACCCAAAAATTACAGACCCATTACATGCTTATCAACTTCCTATAATTTACTTCCTTCAATCTTAATGAAAGAAGCTACATACACATGGAAGAACAAAATGTTTTTCCCAACGAACAAAAAGGGTGTTGCAGAGGATCATACGGATGTAAAGATGATTGATAAATAAAAAATAAATAATAAAAAATATAGATAAATAAAATGATTCATAAATAAATAAAAAGATTCTCGAAATGGGTCACACTAAACACAGACATCTAGGTACTGCTTGGGTCGACTATAAAAAAGCCTTTGACAATGTCCCACACTCTTGGATCATCTTTCTTCGAAGCAGCATGCATTATGGGAGACAAATCTTACTCTCAGCCCTGTAAACGGTATTTTATTTCAAACGACATGCGAATCAGATGCGGAATCTTCCCGGGCGTCTCTTTTTCCCCTCTTTCATTTTGTATGGCACTTATCCCACTCTTCCAGCTTCTTAACAACACAGGGTATGGATATAAATCATGGCTAGAAGATCAATCATCTTTTATATATGGGGAAAACTTAAAACTTTACCCCTCAGAATGAATGGTGAACTGGAAGGGTTGTTGAAACCGTAAAAAATTTAGTGATGACTAGGTATGGAGTTTGGTCTCGTAAGTGTGCTAAAGCAACTTTTAAGCAAGGATAACTAGTTACATCTGACAATATAGAGTTAAGTGTTTATACGTAATAAAGCAATTAGATCAGGAAGAAAACTATAAATATCTAGGAGTAAACGAAGGAGATGGTATACACTAAATCGTAGATGAAGGAAAAAAATACGTATAGAATGCATTCCGAAGAGTAAGGTCAATCCTGAAAAAATCGGAATTTAACTCGAAGAAAAACTAACAGCAAACAACCTCTTGCAATACCCGTGGTTACATATTTTACAGTCCCAAAAATTTGGAAGCAATTGACATGCAACAGAAGGTATCACCCTAGACCGTCTGTACGTCCCTAGAAGTAAAGGAGGTAGGGGATGATGCAGTTGGAATTATCTACACAACCAAAAACGATTGGTCCCCTTGCAAAATTTAGATATAACCAACGATTGGATGCTTCAATTAGTTAGAGTACATGAAACTCCAAAGGCCACACTCGGTATAAAAGAAAACAGATACGTTTTCTCAGGAATTGGTATTGAGAGCGAAAACATTGAATATATGTCGCCAACATTGGGTACTAACATAGAAAAAGCGAAAAGATCGTACAAGAAAAATTTAATCTAAGTGGCATGAAAAGCCTCCCCACGGACAGTTGCAGGGTCAAAGCAAACCGTTGATGTAGATGAAACCCCGATCCCTCGGTGGGTTAGAAGCTCTGGACTTAAGGGGGAAACAGAGGGTTTATTATTACAGCCAAGATCAAAGTTTTTTTACCAGAAACTATCAAGCTAACTCTTGCACAAAGGCAAAAGACCCAAAGTGTAAGTTTTGAAGACAAGGCTGAGACAATTGGATCGCCCCCGGGGTCTGGTTGCTCAATATTAACACCGAATGATTTCAAAAATCCACACGGCAGAGTGGGCAAGTACCTGCATTGGAAGATCTGCAAGCAACTTTTTTTATCGAAATTTCAAGATAAATGAGACAAAAACCATCCAGAGCCAGTTACTGAA
>NC_051403.1:22985211-22990211 GCF_015228065.2 Penaeus monodon
AAATATGCAGAACAATTACAAATTAAAACATCCAGTCAAGTCAATTCACGAACACAAAAATACTTCAGATCGATAAGGCTCTTCTGAGAACATGGGCTGTGCTGTTTAAAACTATTTTTTGGACTTCATCTAATTTTGGATTTCCCGGTATTTGTTCAAGAAACTTATCCGTACCTTTCTTTATAAGGCCAAGTGCTCCAATAACAACAGGCAAAGTTTTGGTTTTTAAATGCCACATCTTTTCCACCTCTATTCCAGGTCTTTATATTTTGATATCTTCTTGAACACTTTCGCTGAAGGGATGCTCATGTCTATAAACAGGCAGGTGTTGTTTATTTTGTCCTTGATGACGATATCTGGACGATTCGCCTGTAAAGTACGATCTGTGTGAATTGGAAAGTCCCACAAGATTGTAGCATCTTTACCTTCAGTAACTGGCTCTGGATGGTGTTTGTCTCATTTATCTTGCATTTCGATAGAAAAGTGCTTGCAGATCTTCCAATGCAGGTACTTGCCCACTCTGCCGTGTGGATTTTTGTACTCATTCGGTGTTAATATTGAGCAACCAGACACGAGGCGATCAATTGTCTCAGCCTTGTCTTCAAAACTTACACTTTGGGTCATTGCCATTGTGCAAGATGTTAGCTTGATAGTTTCTGGTAAACAAACTTTGATCTTGGGCTGTAATAATAAACCCTCTGTTTCCCCTTTAAGTCCAGAGCTTCTAAGCCACCGATGGATCGCGGTTTCATCTACATCAACGTGTTTGCTTTGAGCTGCAAACTGTCCGTGGGGAGGCTTTTCATGCCACTTAGATTAAATTTTTTCTTGTACGATCTTCTTCGCTTTTTCTAGTTTAGTAGCCAATGTTGGCGACATATATTCAATGTTTTCGCTCTCAATACCCAATTCCTGAGAAAACGTATCTGATTTCTTTACTACCGAGTGTGGCCTTTTGGAGTTTTCATGTACTCTAACTAATTGAAGCATCCAATCGTTGGTTATATCTAAATTTTGCAAGAGACCAATCGTTGTTGTTGTGTATGATAATTCCAACTGCATCATCCCCTACCTCCTTTACTTCTAGGGACGTACAGACGGTCTAGGGTGATACATTCTGTTGCATGTCAATTGCTTCCTAATTTTGACTGTAAAAATATGTAACCACAGGTATTGCAAGAGTGTTGATTGCTGTTAGTTTGTTCTTCGAGTTAAATTCCGATTTTTTTCAGGATTGACCTTACTCTTCGGATGCATTCTATACGTATTTTTTTCTTCATCTACGATTGTTGTATACCATCTCCTTCGTTTACTCCTAGATATTTATAGGTTTCTTCCTGATCTAATTGCTTTATTACAGTATAAACACTTAACTCTATATTGTCAGATGTAACTAGTTTTCCTTGCTTAAAAGTTGCTTTAGCACACTTATCGAGACCAAACTCCATACCTATGTCATCACTAAATTTTTTTACGGTTTTCAACAACCCTTCCAGTTCACCATCATTCTGAGCGTAAAGTTTTAAGTCTTCCATATATAAAAGATGATTGATCTTCTAGTCCATGATCTTATATCCATACCCTGTGTTGTTAAGAAGCTGGAAGAGTGGGATAAGTGCCATACAAAATGAAAGAGGGGAAAAAGAGACGCCCTGGAAGATTCCGCATCTGATTCGCATGTCGTTTGAAATAAAAATACCGTTTACATGGCTGAGAGTAAGATTTGTCTCCCATAATGTCATGCTGCTTCGAAGAAAGATGATCCAAGAGTGTGGGACATTGTCAAAGGCTTTTTTATAGTCGACCCAAGCAGTACCTAGATGTCTGTGTTTAGTGTGAGCATTTTCGAGAATCATTTTATTTATTTATGAATCATTTTATTTATCTATATTTTTTATATATTTATCATTTTATTTATCAATCATCTTTACATCCGTATGATCCTCTGCAACACCCTTTTTGTTCGTTGGGAAAAACATTTTGTTCTTCCATGTGTATGTAGCTTCTTTCAGTTAAGATTGAAGGAAGTAAATTATAGGAAGTTGATAAGCATGTAATGGGTCTGTAATTTTTTGGGTTCTCTGTTTCGTTACTTTTAGCAAAGAGCTAAGTAGTCCCTTGACATAACTATTTAGGCGTTAAGTTAGGTTCTATCATAATTTCGCCGAAGAAAGAGTATTAAGCCAAAAATTTGGGATCTGGTCAACCCCAGGTGACTTCCATTTATGGGACTTTTTAGTGCACGTTGAATTTCTTCAGTAGTAATATTTTCCCATTCTTGTTCGGGAATATCCCTAGTGCTATTCTCAAGATCTCGTATCCATGCGTTTTCATTGAATTATTAATCTTTTCCCCAGATGTTGTTCCAAAATTCCCGGACCTGTTCTTCAGATGGTACAGATTCCACCAAAATTGTTTCTTTTCCTATTTCGCGGTAAAACTTCTTCGCGTCAGTCTTGAACGTTTAATTCTGCCTGAAGAACTTTTGGCGCTTGTCATATCTACGTAACCTTTGTGCCTTAACTTGGAGTTTTTGTTTCAGCTCTTCTTTAATTGTTGGTATTCGTTCTTTGGAAAGTATTTTGTATTTTCTTATTACTTTTCCTCGATTGCTCCCCATTATCTTTTTGTAGTTCGTCAAATATAGATATTTCCCTTCTAAAGTTTTCTATTTCTTTCTCAATTTCCACTTGCCACTTGGCTTTGCGAGGCTTCTTTTTCGTTTCCTTCTTTCTTAACTTAATGCCACATTTTGCTTGGAGGACTCTTCCTGTTGCGGACATTAGTTCGTTTAATTCACTTAAATTTGGATTTATCTCATGACAGAGTTATTCCAACGCCTTGTTTCCTATGTTAAATATATTTTTATATTTATGGGTATGTCTAATTTTTAATAGTGTCTCTCTTTCACTCATTTCGGAATGTTTTACTACCGATAGTTCTTCAACGATATTCGTTTTCATAGCCAGCAATTCTTCCTCACCTATGACAACCTCATGCGGCTCTAATTCATCGATATTATTTCCAAATGCTAGAGCAACTTTATTTGGCATGTCAAGTTCTTGTTCATCTAAATTTCCTTCCACTTCATTTTCTTCTATCTGTACCTCTGTAGTATCATTTTTTACTAGGTCTTTGATTATTGGGATTTCTATATCTGTCATTTTTTTGCTACGAACAATGTCTTCTAACATTGGCTAGCTTGTTTGGGTCAAGCATTTGCGTTTTCTCACTTTCATCTGTATACTCTCCCTTTGTCCATTTAAGTCTTGTTTTCTTTTGATTGTTAGTACTAGATGGTTGAACCGCAGGACCAGAGGTGGGATCTGTCCCGTCTTGGTGACCTGACGCATTTTGACTAATGGAAGAGGTAGACTCAGTAGCATAATTTTCGATCCTAGGCGAGTCTAGCCCAGGCGAGTCTAGCGAGTCTTTTATTATTATTATTATTATTATTATTATTATTATTATTATTATTATTATTATTATTATTATTATTATTATCATCATCATAATTATTATGATGATGATAATAATACTAGTGATGATAATGATAATGATAATATGATTGAAATAACAATAACAATAATCATAATAATAACATGATAATTATAACGATGATAATAATGATAAAATAAATCCTTATAGATTCAATGAGAACAATAAGTGACGTAATAATGATAGCCGCAATGATGATTATATGATTATCAATAATCATATATAGATGATGATACTGACAATAATGTTAGCAAAATCCTCGATCCCCAAAATACCACAATATAATAGTCTCTCCTTAGAGCATGTAACATAATTTGACCCTATTTTTAGCCGAAGTTTCGCCTGTATTGTGCGTCCCCAACGTGGCAAAGGGGCTCCTTGTCTATCGTCTGCCTCCTTCTCCCTTCCTCTTTCCAATCTATTTTATTCTTTTTTGTTTCTGTTTCGTCTTTACTTTCTTTTTTTCGTCTTCTTCCTCTTCTTTTCCTTTTTTCATCCTCTTCTTCCATTTATTCTTCTCTTTCTCTTCTTCATTCTCCTCCACCTCTTTTGCCTCTCCTTTCTCTTTTCTGTCCCCTTCCTCTTTCCCTTCTCTCATCTTTTCTTCTTCCCCCTCTTTCCTCTAGTCATTCCTCTCCCTCTCCTGTTACCCTTACCTTCACCCTGTCGCTTATCCCCTCTTCCTCTTAATTCCCCTCCCTTCCCCTCTCCTTCCCTGTCTCCCCTCTTTCTCTTCATTCCCTCCCTTCCCCTCTCACCCCTCTTCCTCTTCACTTCCTCCCTTCCCCTTTCTTCCCTGTTTCCCCTCTTCCTCCTAATTCCCCTCCCTCCCCCCCCTTCGCTACCCTCTACCGTACCAATGGCTGTTACTGTTGGCCTAAGTTAAGTTAAAATTGAGTTTGAAGTGAGTAATGGAATGCCAAGGAAGAGCAGCGTTTACAATGGATTAGAATGGGCAGTTGTACTGTGTGTGTATCTCTATGTGTATGTGTGTGTGTGTGTGTGTGTGTGTGTGTGTGTGTGTGTGTGTCTTCTTGTGTATGTATGTTTGTGTTTGTTTGAGTCTGTGTGTGTGTGTGTGTGTTTGTTTGTGTGTGTGTGTGTTTGTGTGTGTGTGTGTGTGTGTGTGTGTGTGTGTGTGTGTGTGTGTGTGTGTGTGTGTCTACTTGTGTATGTATGTTTGTGTTTGTCAGTCTGTGTGTGTGTGTGTGTATGTGTGTGTGTGTGTGTGTGTGTGTGTGTGTGTGTGTGTGTGTGTGTGTGTGTGTGTGTGTGTGTGTGTGTGCCTTTTGTCTTGATTATATTCCCTTGCTAACCAAATCTTTCCTCACAAACGAACAGATTACCAATAGACTATGACTGATATATCTATGCATGAAATTAAAATTGAGTAGAAAAATTTATCTGATATACTATGCAATGTATATGATATATGTGATATATATGTAATTATGCATACAATAAACAACAAGGGATAAAAGAATAAACGAGATTTATGTGAA
>NC_051403.1:22995211-22997711 GCF_015228065.2 Penaeus monodon
ATGATAATACTTATAATGACAACAATAATGATTCCAATAATAATGTGTTAACAATTATAACAATAGTAATAAATAGTAATAGATAATAGTAATGGAAATAGTAATAACGATAATTATGATAATGATAATAACATCCATAATAGCAACAACAAAAACCACAACTATAATAATAAAGACAATAATAATAATGATGATAATAATGATAATGATGAAAGTAACAGTGATGGTAATAATGATCATAATAAAAAAACTGTACTGATAATGATGATAATAATGATAATGGTAATAAGGGTGATGATAATAATAATAATAATAATAATAACACTAATAGTGAAAATAATAATAATAATAATAACAATAATAATGATAATAATGATAATAATAATAATAATAATAATAATAATAATAATAATGCTAATAATGATAATAATAATAATGATAATAATGATGGTAATAGTGATAGTTATAAGCATAATGGAAATGATAAAGCTAATGATGATGATAATGATAATATTATGATAATAATGATAATGATGATAATGATAATAATATGATGATGACAATAATGATGATGATAATCATTATAACAGTAATACTAATGATAATGATAATGGTGATGATAGTGATAATAATGATAATAGTAACAACAACAACAACAACAACAACAACAAAAAAATAATAATAATAATCATGATTATTATTATTATTATCATTATTATTATTATTATTAATATTATTATCATCATTATACCAATATTAATACTAATAGTAATAATATTAATTATTATTGTTATTATTACTTTTATTTTTATCATAATTATAACGCTGATATAATAATGACAATAGTAGTGATAATAATGATAATATTAATTATCATAATAACGATAGCAATAATAATTATAATAACAACAGCAATAATAATAATAATAATAATAATAATAATAATGATAATAATAATAATAATGATAATAATAATAAAAAAGATAATAATAATGATAATATTTAAAAAAATAAGAACGATAAAGATAACTAAAATGATAATAGTGTCAATGATAATGTTCATGATAATAATAAAATTAATCGTAATAACATTGAATAAATAAAATGGTACTGATAAGACAATGAATATAACAATAATAATAATAATAATAATAATAATAATAATAATAATAATAATGTTGATAATAATAATAATAATAATAATAATAATAAAATGACAACAATGATAACGATACTAATAATAATGATAATGATAAAAATGATAATAATAATGATAATAATTATAATGATAGCGACAATAATGACAGGAATGGCAAAAGTAATGTGGTAATAATAACAATAATAATAACAACATTAAGAATGAGGATAATTATAATAGTAGTAATAATAAAAATAATTTTACTATTATACTACTATTACTTCTACCAATAACAACAATAACAATTCTGATTCTTATACGTGTCATTAATATTCTTTCATTATTATTACAGTATTAATAATAATAATAATAGTGATAATAACAAAAGTGACAGAAAGACTGATATGTTAATAATGATGAGAACCACTCACAATAATGATAACAATGGAAATAATGAAAGAAAAGTGAAGTTAGCGGTAACAAGAAATAAAGATAGATATAAACATGACAAACAGGAGATGAAAATATAAAATGCTGTGAAAGACATTACATTAATTTTTCATTAAATATTTTCATCTGCATTTATATATGAAAATACCGTTGCTTTTGGATTAGGAAAAATAATCGCACTGAATGTATTCGAATTATAATCCAGTGGAGAGGAAAAGACAAATAAAAAAGGAATTGTGATATATATATATATATATATATATATATATATATATATATATATATATATATATATATATATATATATATATATATATATATATATAACGAGCAACACAGAAAAATGGGGAAAAATGAAAGTACTGTATATAACTTAATTTTACCATGACTCTTACGCAATATATATATATGCAACACAAAGCAATAAACAATATGAGCATAGAGTCATATTGGGGTCTGGTTCCAACCCCTCTTTATGTTTTTCATTTCATTTTTTTTAAACATAGACCACACAGGGACACCCTCTGTGTATGATGTACTATCATCAACATTTATGGGGGTTGTAAGCACAATAACAAAAAATAGTTATATCATCCAAACCCTGCTTCCAAATAGCACTAATTAGGGAATGTAAATAGTACTGCGTCATTTCTAACAGCCTATATAAGTTGGGGCAGACTGTTGTTCTGCAGCACTGAAATGTACTAACACTCTCTGAAAAAAGGATTGGTGTGCATACTAAGGTCTCTTTCTATGTTTGTTTGTTTGTAGGCGTGTGTGTGTGTGTGTGTGTATGTGTGTGTGTGTGTGTGTGTGTGTGTGTGTGTGTGTGTGTGTGTGTGTGTGTGTGTGTGTGTGTGAGAGAGAGAGAGAGAGAGAAAGGAGAGAGGGAGAGAGAAGAGAGAGAGAGAG
>NC_051403.1:23002711-23007711 GCF_015228065.2 Penaeus monodon
GGTAGTTGGTGGTGGTGATGGTGGTGGTGGTGGTAGGGCGGGTGATGGTAGTTGGTGGTGGTGGTGGTGGTGGTAGGGGGGGTGATGGTAGTTGGTGGTGGTGATGGTGGTGGTGTAGGGGGGGTGATGGTAGTTGGTGGTGGTGATGGTGGTGATGGTGGTGGTAGGGGGGGTGATGGTAGTTGGTGGTGGTGATGGTGGTGGTGGTGGTAGGGGGGGTGATGGTAGTTGGTGGTGGTGATGGTGGTGGTGGTAGGGGGGTGATGGTAGTTGGTGGTGGTGATGGTGTGGTGGGGTGGTGGTGGTAGGGGGGGTGATGGTAGTTGGTGGTGGTGATGGTAGTTGGTGGTGGTGATGGTAGTTGGTGGTGGTGATGATGGTGGTGGTGGTGGTGGTAGGGCGGGTGATGATAGTTGGTGGTGGTGATGGTGGGGTGGTAGGGGGTGTGTAGGTGGTGGTGATGGTAGTTGGTGGTGGTGATGGTGGTGTGGTGGTGGTAGGGGGTGATGTAGTTGGTGGTGTGGTGTGGTGGTGTGGAGGGGTGATGGTAGTTGGTGTGGTGATGGTAGTTGTGTGGTGGTGATGGTGGTGGTGGTAGGGGGGGTGATGGTAGTTGTGGTGGTGTGGTGGTGGTGGTGGTGGACGGTGGTGGTGGTGGTGGTAGGAGGGGGGGTGATGGTAGTTGGTGGTGGTGATGGTGGTGGGGTGGTGGTGATGATAATGGTGGTGATGGTCGTGGGGCTGATGATGGCGGTGGTGGTGGAGTAGTGGTGATGATGGTGGTGGTGATGATGGTAATGGTAATGATTATGGTGGTGGTGGTGGTGGGTGATGATGGTGGTTACGGCGATGATGCTTATGATGGTGATAATAATAATGCTTATGATGACAGAAACTGATGAAGAGCAAGAAAAGAAATGCAGTAGAAGCAACGGCAAGAGGATGACGAAGAGAGAAGAAAGATGAGCATAAGAAAAAGGAAGAAAACAAAGAAGAAAAAAATGGACGAAGAAAGAAATACTCAGGAAAATTAAATAGCAAATAATAAAGAAATTAAACGAAGTAAGAAAAAAGAAGATAAATAAAAAAAAAAAAAAGAAAAGAAAAAAAAGGAAACCACGTAAGAGCAACCGATGCCAGGAAAGTGGGCGTGGTCAAAACGACCCTGGTGGTGACTGGTCTCGCCACGCCCATCCCCTAACGACCAATTAGGGTGCATAAATAGGCAGTATCAACCCCCTTTCCAACTGCCACTTACGCCTGTTCCGATAGCCAATTAAGGGACGTTCGGGAAAGGGGGGGAAGGGGGGAGGCGGGAAGTAGAGGGGGAGGGGGAGGAGTGGGAAGGGGGAGGAGTGGGGAGGGGAGGGGGAGGGGAGAAGGCTGGGGAGAGAAGGGGAAAGGATGGAAGGGAGGGGGGGAAGGGGGGAGGGGGAAGTGAGCGAGGAGGGGAATGGGGAGGGGGAGGAGAGGAGGTTGGGGGTAGAAGGTGGAGAGATGGAAGGGAGGGAGGAAAGGGGAAGAGGAAGCGAGGGGGGAGTGGGTGAGGGGAAGCGAAGGATGGAGGGGTGGGGAGGGGAGGAGGGTGAAGGCAGGTAGGGCGAAGGGGGGTGTGGTAGGGGGGAGGGAATCGAATAGAGCAATGCGTGTGTGGGGGAAGGGGAGGGGAGGAGAGGGGGAGGGAGCTGGGGAGGGGGGGTGAATGAGAGGAGGATCTAGAGAACCGATCGTAATTGACTTCTATGATATATAGTTCTTGTTATTATTGCCGCTATTCTTACAGTTCATTTTGGTATTTTTATCATTGCTTTCACTTTATCATCATTTTTATTTTCATGGTATTAGCAGTAATATCCATTTTATCATTATAATAATCATCATTATTCATTTCATTGTTATAATGTTAAATGTTGGTATGATATTGATGATAATAATAATAATTATCATCATTATTAATAATTTATTATCATTATCATTACTATCGTTCATATCATTTTTACATAATCACTATTTTCATTATAGTTATCATTATTAATAATAATGATTAATGTTATTTTAGTTACGCTTCTGTGATTAAGCCGTATAATCTTTTAAGCATTTACGTTTATCTAATAACTGAAAGAGAAATTATGCTATTGACTGACAAGTTGCTATTTTTTTTTATATATTTTACAATTATGATATGATACGATTAAAAACTAAAGTAAGAGTAATCTTTAATTCCTCGGATATCATTTACTTTTAAACTCTTTTTTCATGTTTTAGCCAAAGAATTTTTGATAAGGATTATTGGATTTAATTCCCCCCTTACACACACACACAGACACATGCGCGCGTATAAACACACACACGCACATAATATATATATGTATATATATGTATATATATATATATATATATATATATATATATATATATATTATATTATGTATGTATTTATATATAATATATATATAATATAATATATATAATATATATATTATATATAATATAATATATATATATATATATATATAATATCTATATATAATATATATATATAAAATATATATATTATATATATATATAATATATATATATATGTATATATATAAAACACACTCACACATGTATACCTTTAGATAAGGAAATTCAAGGAAAAATGAAAATAGCTTCCTGATTCCTTAGAGTAGCTAAGTCGTAACTGTTGAACGTGGTTGAACAGTTGCCAGTTCGTAATTGTTGACCATGGACGAGTATTTCCCGATTTTTTTTTTTTTTTTTTTTTTTTTTGAGTGTTGTGTGCAAGTAAATTCAATTTCCACCCTCGTGGTTTCAAAGGTCACGAAGTCCTGACATGCTGATGTGTGGCGTGCTGTGTCATAGCATGTCGTTATTGCGTGACATGCTGTTAGAGTTGTGTGACACGCTGTCATGCTGTGACATGCCGTGGAAAAAAATAATGCATAATGGTTTAATTTCCGATGGAAAATGTGAGCACTTAAAACTGTGCTTATTAATCTTATATTACGATGTACTATAAGCATTTTATACTGAAAATAAAGGAAATAACTATGTTACAGAGAGGACGCACCAAAAAAGGTTTAGTTATTGTAAGGATATAATGCGCAATTATTTTCTTTATAGCATGGAATTACAGAAAATGATATCCGAATAAAAAGAAAATACTGTAGCATGAAATTCTTAAAGCACAAAGGCTAATGGCATTGTAATATCAACAGAATCTTCAACAAGCTGAATCTTTATTAGCAATCTAAAAAAAAAAAAAAGAAAAGAAAAAAATACCCCAACATATATAGAAGAAGAAGACGAGCAACAGATCACGAAAGGCCAACAATCTTGCGAATTTTAGCGCCACGAAGACACATACGGTAAAGAGCCTCTTGCATGTCGGATTAAACAAAGCCGAAGTCGATTCTTTGACCAAAGTTTCGGACGAGGCATTGCTGGGCGACGGCATAGACCAAGTTTGTTCTGTGTAAAATTCTTTCAAAGTAATTCTTCGAACTTTTGAGACCCAAGCGACTTTGTCTTTGTCTTGTTCATTATTACTTTTTTTAATATTATTTATTTTGACTTTTATCATCTTTTCTTGAAGGTGTTTTACGAGAGAGTGAGAGGTATTGTAAAAATTATTTTAGATTGTAGGTATTACCTTTTAGAGTAGTATCATCTTTGTTATTTTTGCAATTACATTATGAAAATTAGTAACGGATACAATGATAATGAAAATAAATAGCGGAAACAACAATAATGATAATGATAATATTAATGGTAATTATAATAATGATAATGCTAAATATAATAGTAAAATGATAATAATAATAAAACAATAGTAAAATAATAATAATAATAATAGTAATAACAATAATAATAATAATAAGATAATATATGATGAATATAACAATGATAACAATAATGATGATAATGATAATGCTAATAATAATAATGATAACAAAAAAATAATAATAATGATGATAACAATAACAACAATAATAACAACAATAATAATGATAACACAGGTAGTAATAATAATGATAATACAGTAATCTTAATAACAATAATGGTGATACAAAAAATATTGAGGGAGTGCCGTTTCCATCACTAAATGAACACTGTATATGAACACTGAAATGAACATGTCTATGAACAATGAAAGGAAAGGAACACTGAAAAAGAACTTTTCCTCCCTCAGATGAACAATGCGTCTGTAACCATTACCTTTACAAATTTACCTGAGCAATATATCTGCCGCCATTATATTCCTGCCATAATACCATTTTAGCACTTAACTAACACATAAGCCAGAGTTAACAACTGGTTCTTTGAACAACTAAGTTCTCCTCCCCCCCCCCCCCACTCTCTCCTATTCTCCAACATCCCCAGTTCTCCACTGCACTCTCACTTCCTCTTTCTCCCTCACTTCTCCCCTTCATCTCTCCCTCTATCTCCTTTTCCCTCTCCCTTATTGCTTTTTAACATCTCCCTCATTCCTTATCTTCATCTCTTCCTCCCTCTCAGTCATTCCTTCTCTCCTCTCTCCCTCCCTCTCCCTCACTCCTTTCTTCAAGCTCTTCCTCCCTCATTCCTTCTCTCCATCCCTTGTTCCATATCTTCCTCCCTCTTTCCTTTATCTTTTCCTCCCTCTCCCTCATTCCTTTCCTCCCTCTCTCCTCCTATTCACCATCTCCCCTAACCTTACCCCCCCCCCCACCTCCTCTCTCTTCACAACCCCTACCCATCATACTCAACCCCCTTTCCAACCCCCACACCTCCACTCTGCCCCAACTCCCTTCACCCCCACTTCCCATCACCCCATAACCCCCTTCCCACCCCCACCCACCACCCCAATCCCCCTTCCTATCCCCCACCCATCACCTTACTCCCCCTTTCCCATCACCCCTTCTTTCCCCCCCACTCCCCCCCTCTCCCCTCTCCCCTAACCCCTAACTCCCACACCTCCGTTGTAAGTTTACTTGTAATTAAAAGTTTGATTATAA
>NC_051403.1:23050211-23051299 GCF_015228065.2 Penaeus monodon
ACAATAACGACAACAGCAAATGAAAACCAAATAGATATTCAAATAAACTAATGAGTAAATATATACGCACGGAAAGAAAATAAATATTGAAATAAAAAGACGAATTCCTAAACTAACAAAATATCCAAATAAAGATATGCATTAAGAAGTTAACATATAACTGAATAAATAGACAAGAGTCTTCTTTCCTGGATTAATTTTCCTTCTGGAGAGGGGGAAGGAGGGAAGGAAACGAATGAAAATAATAATATTAATTATAATAATAGTAATAATAATAATGATAATAATAAGAGAAAGAGGTAGAAGTAGAAAAATAGTTATAATAGTGATAATGATAATAGTAATATTGGTAGTAGTAGTAGTAGTAATAATAATGATAATAATAATAATAATAATAATAATAATAATAATAATAATAATAATAATAATAATAATAATAATAATAATAATAATGACGATGATGATGATGATAATAATGATAATGATAATAATAATGGTAATAACAACAACAATAATGACGACTATAATAACAACAACAACAACAACAACAATAATAATAATAATAATATCAATAATAATAATTATTATTATTATAATTATCATAATTATAATAGTAATGATAAAAAATAATAACAATCATAACAATAACAACAACAAGAAGAATAAGGCTAGAAATAATAACAGGAATCATAACAATAATAACAAGAAAAGCAAGAGGGAAACTCATTGGAGACATTTCGCTACTGAAAGCAGGTGCGGTCTCATCTCCCGAGCGCGATGAAGCAGTGTTACCACATACCGGAAATAAGGAACGGCACAAAAAGAACTTTCTTCTTTGGAAAAGGCTGTGATTAAGGTGGCGGGGTGGGGTAAGGGGGTAAGGGGTAGAGGAGGGGAGGAGGATAGGGGGTAAGGCATGGGTAGGGGGATAGAATGAGAGAGAGAGGGTGGAAGAAAGGGGAGGAAGGAATGGGAATAAAGGGATGAGGAGAGAAAGGTGGAGGGGGAGGGAAGATGAGATTGGGAGCACGGGAAAAAATAGAAGGCTCAGAGGAAAAAAGAGGCGGGAGAAGTAGAAGGTAAGAGTA
>NC_051403.1:23061885-23071885 GCF_015228065.2 Penaeus monodon
TTCTTCTTATCATTTTTGCTATGTTAGGTATATTAACTATAATAACATAAAAATTTTTTTTTTTATTCTATGTACTATTCAACAACATACTCTGCTTGTGCCACTACTAAAAGCACTACTGAAAAAACTACTGTGCTGCTGTGTTTTTTTCTTTTTTACTCTTAGTTACCCTTATTTTTATCATTGTTATTCCCTTTTCTTAAAATCCCTTTTCTCACCTTTTTATCATCATCACAATCATTATCATCATCATAATCGTCACCGTAATTGTTTATTTTCAAATTCGATGAATATTATTGTATAGTATCATTATTATCACCCGTCATTTTTGCTCCTCAGTAGACATCATTTGACATCCTTTTTTGTTTTTTGGGGAATGCTCCAAATGTAGTAACAAAAAAAAAATAAAAACAGGAGAGAAACTAATTTAAAAGAATGTTAATTTTTAATGCCTAAGTTAAATCGAAACTAGGAAAGTCATGAAAAATGCGAGAGTTGTGAATGTTGAGAATATGAAATTATCAGATTCATTTTTTCCCAAATCGTGAAACCACGAGAGGGAAGCAAATTTTATTTTCGAGATTCTGGCAAAAACAATAATTTGTCTTGAAAAAATTTTTTTCATTTTTAAAAAAAATAAATTTTTATCGAATGAAAAAAAAAAAAAAAATTTGACTTGAAAAATACAAGAAAACAACATGCAACCATAAAACACACACACCACAACACACACACACACACACCAACACTACTGACATAACAAACATACACATGCATGCACCCACACACACACACACACACAACACACCACAAACACCACACACACACCACACCACACAACACACACCACACACCACACCAAAAGAACAAAAAAACATATTTTTTTTTTATGTATTATGTATTTTTTTTAACGGTAGGGGTTTGTTTGAGCCGCCGTGGTCACAGCTGTATTAATTGTAGCTTTCATGTTTTGATGCTCTTGGAATGGTACGGGTAGGGGCCCCCAAATTCCCTTTCCCCGGAGAGTGCGTGTTCCTTTGGTAAACATTCTCTTATTTTTCCACTTGGGGACCCAGCCTGACTTGGGCGGTTGGCCCCCAGTGGCTAGGGAGGGAATGAGGTGAAAAATTTCCCTTTTCCAAGGGAACAACGCGTGGGCCCGGGGACTCGACCCTCGAGTCAAAAATTTCCGTCGTGACAGTCTTGAGTCCCATGTTTTTAACCCTCGGCCATCGCGGCCTAATATGTAGTATATATACATATTTTTGATTTTACATACATTATGTACACACACTAAGAACAACCACCACCACACACAAACCCCACACACACACACCCCACACCACACACTATAAAAATATATTATAATTATATATAATATAATATAAAATATTATATATTATTGTAAATATATATATAACAATCAATATATATATATATAAATATAATTATATATATTTAAAATATATTTTATTATATATATTGGGGTGTGTGTGTGTGTGTTGGGGGGTGTGTGTGGGTGTGTGTTTGTGTGTGTGTGGTGTGTGGTGTGTGTAAATATATGTAATAATACTATATACATTGTAGCAATGTTTTATATATATATATATATATTATATATATATATATATTTAATTATATATGAAGGTAAATATATGTGGATATATATATAAATAATATAATATATATTTATATAATATTAATAAAATATCTAAATTTAAATAATGAAAATATATTATATATATAATATAATATATAAATTTTAAATAAAAATATAATATGTTATATATATATATATATATATATTATATATTATATATTTGTATATAAATATAATAATATATATATAATATATATTATATATATTATATATATTATATATAATTATATATTATATATATATATATATATAATTATTGCTACCCCGGGGGGTCTTTGCTCTGTGCGAAACACGTGTTAACATAAAAAGGAGACCGGGGCATGTGTTAAATAAAGGGATGGGAAACTGACGCGGGCTGTTTTGTGAGCGAAGGAGGAGGAAAAACCCAAAGAGAACGCAGATGGGGTGTTCCTGTAAGACCCGTGTGTGCCCTGAGATAACCTGGTTTTGCCCTGTTATAAGCGTATTGTCTGTGTGAATGTGGTTTCCCCCTGTATTGGGGCCTAAAAAAGTGTAGGGGTAAATAATTGTGTAAAAAAAGGAAAGACTGTCTTTTTTGGTTTATTCGTGCCCTCCTCGCCACTTGCTTTTCTCCCTGGGTTTTCGGGGTCTGGGGGTTTTCGGTGCCTCTTGGAGCTGTTCAGTGTTACGACCCTGGGATAGCACCCGTCCCCTAGCCTCCCTTGGTTGGGCAGAGAGACGGGGCGGTCGGCGAAAAGTTTTGGTGTCAGGAGTGGGTTTGTATATTTACAGTGAGGCCCCGATTTATCATGTTCTCCAAGATGGCGGCACCCATGAGGGGAGAGGGGGGCATGACTGAGGCAGGCACGAGTAGGTGAAGCCGAGCCAGATGGACCTGTTTACGCCTGCGGTGGTAGAGGGGGGAAATGGCCAAAAGGGGCAGAAGAGCAGGCACAGGGGGCACGCGGGGGCGGGCCCGCACCATCTCGTCGAGATGAGGCAAGGAAGGGAGGAACGCCCCCTGCCACTTTTGAGGTGCTACAGAGAATTTGATCTTGAAGATGGAAAACTCAGCAGAAACCCCGACAACCTGAAACAGGTGAAGAGTGAATGATAGGGGGGTTTTGCAGACCTAAGGGGGCGAGGTTTTCGGGGCCTGAGGGGGGAAGGGAAAGGAGGAAAGGCGGCGTCACGGGGTAAAAAAACGTTGCAAGCAGAAAAGGGGCAGACGGGGTTTCTGGCAACAGATGCCAGGTGTCAGATTTACTGGGGTCGCCTGGGGCTGTGGCAGGAAAAACCCCCGGGCCTCCAGCGTCGTGTCGCAGCCAGGGCGTGCAAAAGGCTGGGGACCCATTGGAACCCTCCCTTGGGGGTATGTGCGGAAATCGACCCGGTCAACCGCCTCTTTGCCCCCCCTCCCCCCCAGGGGGTTTTAGTTCACGGCACGGTTCTCCCCCCCTCCCCCTCGGCCCCTCCAGACTTTCGTGAAGCGAAAGCAGCTGAGTACGGGGGAAGGGGCCGGGGAGGATATGTTGCCCAATTTAAAATGTGGCATCTGCCCAGGGGGGAAAGCCAGGGAGAGAACCCTCAGGGGTTTAACAGCGCTAAGGGGCCCCGGGGGGTGGAAGGTTGGGGCATTGCCGGCATCCCAACATGCCTCTTACAACGCGGGCGAGGCTTTAAAAACGCCTTTTCGGGCCCACCACGGCCGAGGTATATCGGGCCCCTTAAAGAAGGGGACTCGTGAGCGGGGCGAGCCCTGTCCCAGCTGGCGCAGGATGTGGGGGCGCTGGAAAAGGGAGGGTACCCTGGGGCGCGGAGAGATGATCGTGGTCCGGCCCCGTGATTTTTTGTTGACGCTTTAAGGGATCAGCAGCTGCAAATCTACTTTAAGCAGGCACACCCCTGGGGGCCCTGCAGGTGGCGTGGCGAGGGCCGGGTTCGAGGCCTTCTGAAGGCAAGAGGGCCAGGGCCGCTGCCACCCCCGCTGTGACCCCGGGGCCGGAAGGCAAAGTGGAGAAAAAGCTTTGAAAAGGGGAAAAAACCTTTCCAAGGTTTGTGTTGGGGTGCGGAGAGGTAGGAACGACTTCAGTGTCAAGGGGCGGAGAACACGTCCCTAAACGGACGATTCTGATCCCTTCCCCAGCAGTGCGTAAGGACTGTGGCAGGATGGCACCATCCGGTGCAGTCCTAAGGCTAAGGGATGGAAGGGGGGAAAAATGGGCTGCGGGAGGGGCCCGAAACCCAGCCGTCCTCAGTTCCGGGCCCCGACTTGGGGAAGCGCCGTTCGAAACCCGCACGATGCAGGTGGGGGCCCAAAAATGGGGGAAACCCTGCGCCCCGACAGTGGACACTGGGCTGAGAAGACCTAGGCGGCCGATAGTTGGCCATATGGGGACTTCCAGACGCACCACAAAACTTTTTGGTGTGTCACGGGCCCTTGCGTGCAGCCAAAGGGCCGGAGGTCGTTTGGCCCCTGGGGGAGCATGGTGCACGGCGCCGGTGTATTTGGGATCTGGCGACACGCTTGTGGGCCTTGAATACCCGACGCAGAGTAAGGGGTGTGTGACCTTGGACGGAAGCTGGGGGGGGGGCAGTGAAGATGAGCCCTTACTTCAGAGGTTGGCTGTGCGAGGTAGTTAATGCTGACGACTGCACCTTGCCCCAGGCAGGTTGGGAATCCCGGGGTCGCTGTAAGGTGATGCGTGGATTAGAGGGCCCCGTGGAGCCCCCCTAAAACCCGCCTGGTGATGGCGTACGGTTTTGGGGGGCGGAAGCTGGTGAGGGTAGGGGGAAAATGGCCCTTTGTTCCAGAGGTTGGTGTGCGGGTAGTTACGGCTGAGCGATGCACCCTTTCCCCTAGGACAGATCTAGAAAGGTGTCGACTGTCAAGAGTGATGCGGGAGTAGAGGGCCTCGTGGACCATCCAAAAAATGCAGCGGCTGATGGCGTAGCGGTTGGGCGGAGCCTTGTTGGGGCAGGGGAGGGGTTTGTTACGTGTTTATAGTTTAAATTTTCCAATAAGGACCTGAAGGTTCCATGGGGCAAAAATGGGCATTTTTGAGGAAGGGAGCATCCAGAAAAGTCGTCGGGAGCAACGATGGTTGGTGTGGGGGGTTGGACTTCCCGAGGCGTTCCCGGGCCAGGAAGCTACTCCTGGGGGCCCTAGTGAAAAGATACGTTAGCCCCAGTAGTGGGGATAAGGACGTGGCAAAGTGACCCAGATGAGGGCGAGCTTTTTACGGTGAGGGCATGCAACAAGTCGTGGTTTACCCGGCCAGGTCTTGGGGGAGGGGGATACCCCTCTTGTGCCCCTGCCCAAATTTCCCCCGCCCAAAAACCCCCTCCAGAGCGACCCACAGAGCGAAAAAAAGCCCTCGGATGAAAATTTTATGTTTCCGGGAACTAATTTTATTTTAAATTTTTTGTAGTTGTTCAGGTTTTGGTATTCAGAGCAGACGGGTCGTCTGCTTGTAGGGGGGATATGTACCCAGGGGTCTTTTTTTCTCTGTGCGAAAAAGTGTTAACATGAAAAGGGGCTGGGATGTGTTAAAATGAAAGGGGCCGGGGAAACATGAGCAGTGGGTGTGAGGAAGGAGGGAGGAACAACCAAGAGAGACGCAGTTTTGGGGGTGTCTGTGAAGGGCCTCGTGTTGCCCTTGTGACCTGGGTAAACCTGGGGTTTTCCCCGTTTAAATGTATTGTGCTGTGTGACATGCTGGTTTTTCCCCCCCGATTTTGCCCATAGAAAGTGAGGGGTAAAAAACTTGTGTAAAAAAAGGAAAGCGTCATTTTGGTTTCTTCGCGCCCTGCCCCCCCACTTTGGCGTTTCCCTTTTTTGGGGTTCTGGGCCCCTGTGGTGTTCGGTGCCTCTTTGGGGTTCAGTGTTTACGACCCGTGGATAGCACGCCGTTGCCAGCCTGCCCTTTTGGGTTGGTGGCAGAAGACGAGGCGGTCGGGGTAAAAATATAAATTTTAATATATATAAAATATAATAAAATATATATTTTAATTAAAATTATATTATATATATATTTAAAATATATATTTTATATATATAATATAAAATAATATATATATATATATTATATATATAAAATATATATATAATTATTGGAGAAGACGAAAAAGAAAGAGGAAAAAAAATGAGCGAGCTAGCGGAGGGGGAGAAGAAAGGAAATTTCCCCCATAACAAACACCTAATACGAAAACACACCGATATTTCGAGAAAAAAAAAATTCCAGAATGTGGAAAAAAAGTAAAACGATGGAGCATCTTCCCTCAAAAAAATAGAGCAACGACCATCAAGACAAGGGGACGCACCAATTCCCCTCGGGCCTTCGACTAAAAAGTCGTGTGTTTTTTAACGATGGCGTTGCTCACGGGTTAAAAGTTTGTGGGGGAAAAAAATTGAAAAAGAACCCGAGGGTGTCCTATCAACCTTTGTGAGAAATTTAAAAAGTTTGGGAAAACGGTAATGATCGTCTCGAAGAATGGAATACGGCGTAGTAAATGAAAAGGGATTGTTGTACCGAGAGTTGTACACATATAAACTGTCTTGTTTGGTAAACATATTATTCTCAGATTGAGAATATGCTAAAAATTAGTAAAGAATAATGAGTCTTTGTGTATTTTAGATGGAAAACGATAGAGATCAAGACACATAATGGAAGAATACTTGGGGGTTTAACGTAATTTTTCACGGGAAAGGTGACCCATTTTAAAAGAAAGACTTAATGTTAATGATAATGGTGTTAACAATAATGGTGATAACAATACCATCTCCATCATCAACATCAATGACAGCGATAAGGATAGTAATGTGATAATTGTCTCCATAGTGTTAGTAATAGCAAAAGGAAAAGAAACCATGATTTTGTAAAAATAAATAAAATTTAAAATATTGGGCTAAAAATGATGAAAGATAATAATCTGTAGTAATAATATTTATGATAAGAAAATAATAGTAAGAAAAGGGAATAAAATAATGACAATGGTAAATTTTAAATGTAATAAAAAATGTAATAATAGTGAATTCTGATAAGGGGGCTAGTGATGTGAAAGAATAAACAACATAATGATAATGACAAGATAATAACAATAGCAAAATAACAAAAACAAATAAAAGCAACAACAATAATAATGTAAATTTTTATTTTTGTTATTTTGTTGTTTTTTATTTTTATTTTTATTATAATTAAATAATAATTATTGTTTATTGCAATACAACCCCAAAAAAGAAAAATAATAATAAAAATAAAAGTAAAAATGATAATGATAATAATATCGTGATAATTTTAACATGGTCATAAAGATAGTATTAAAAAAAACAATGATAATGATAATAAGATAACGATATTAAAAAATAATAATATTGATGACAGTAATTTATGATACCAATAAAGATAATAATATTGATGCATAATTATAAGATATCTAAAAAAATAATTTGATAATAATGAAAAAATAATAAAATGATATAAAAAAAATAAAATAATAATAATAAAAATAAAAAATAAGATAATAATAAAATAATAATAAAAATAAATTTTGAAAGAAATTATAATAAGTTTATGTATGATACTCATAATGATAAAAAATAATAGGTAATAATAATAATGATAATAAAAAAAATGAATGATAAATTGATGATGATGATGATGAATGATGGTGATGATGATGATGTGATAAAGATGATTATGATGATAAAATAATTTTATAAAAAATGATAACAACAATAAAATAATAAATAATAATAAAAATAATAATAAATAAAAAAATAAATAAAAAAATTTAATAACAAGGGTAATGAGGAAAAGGGTGGTGATAAGGATAAAACAAAAATGATAGTAATGAAAAAAATAATAATAATAATAATAATAAAAACAAAAATAAAATAAAAAAAATAATAATAAATAAAAAAATTGATAATAACAATAAGATAAGATAATGATAATAATAAAATGTAATAAAATAATAATTATAATAATGTATATTAAAAATTTTAATAAAAAATAATAATAATAATACAAAATAAAATAAAAATAAAAATGCAATATAATGAAAATGAAACCGGAATAAAAATAATGGTGGTGATGACAGAAATAACAATGATAACAATAATGCAATGGTAAAGCGGAACATACGCAGACTATGAAAGTTTGTTTTTCTTTCTTTTGTAGGGTCAGTGGCATTCGAACAATAGCTTTAAGAATTGCGTAGGGAACAAAAGGCATTGTAGGGGGGCAGAAAAAAAGAAAGAACCCGGGTTTTTATATTCGTGCTTGTTTAGCTGTGTCGGTATGCATTTATCTCCCTTGTTTTGGGGCTGTTTTTTTTTTTTGAAAAGTTTGTTGACAGAAAGAAGTTTTGAAAGGGGACATTTTTCGAAAACCAAGGGATATCATTCTCAGTAGAACCTTTTTTTTCTACATTTGTTCAATGATATTCATTCTCACCCTCCCTTTAAATTTTCGCAATGAACATCTCATGGTAGTATTTTGGGGTTCCTACGCGTGCCAATTACCGATAGAAACCCGATAGAATATATTTACCCAATAGATTGAATGTTTGTTTAAAACAAAGAGAATGACGGATGCCCTTCCCTAATATAAACCATAGTAAATTTAAAACATTTAGTACCGAACCCTGTTCCCCGTAAAGGGGAAAATTAAAAAAAATACCCTTGAGCTCAGAATCATTTAAATGATTCCCTAAAAGCGGTAATTATCTGTGCTTTGTTGATGATTTAATTTCCCAAGCGTTAATACTCAAAAGAAAAAGGTTTTTTATATAAGGGGTAAAATACTACAATATTTTAGTAAATAAAAAGAAAATTAAAGAGAAGATTCAATTAAATAAAAAATTACAATAACGGGCAACAAAATGAAAACCCAAAAAGATTTCAAATAAACTAATGGTAAATATATCGCACGGAAAGAAAATAAAAATGAAATAAAAGCGACCTAAAAAACAAAAAATCCCCAAAAAGATAGCATTTAAAAAAGTTAACATATAAGAAAATGACAAAAAGGTCTTTTTTCCTGGATTAATTTTTCCCTTTTGGAGGGGGAAGGAGGGGAAAGGGAAAAGAAAGAAAATAATAATTTAATTATAAATGTAATAATTAAGATAATAATAAGAGAAAGAGGTAGAAAAAAGAAAAAAAGTTTTAAAAGGTAATGATAATGTAATATTTGGAGTTAGTAGTAGAATAATAATGAAATAAAATAATAAAAATAATAATAATAATAATAAATAAAATAATAATAATAAAAATAAAATAATAAAAATGAATTGATATGATAAAATAAGATAAAGATAATAATAAGGTAATAACCAAAATAATGAGACTTTTAAAAACAACCCAAAAACAACAAAATAATAATAAATAATATCAATAATAATAATTTTATTATTATAATTATCATAATAATAGTAAGATAAAAAATAATAACAAAATAACAATAACAACAACAAAAAGATAAGGCTAGAAATAATAACAGGAATCAAACAATAAAAACAAAAAAAGCAAGAGGGGAAACTCATTTGGAGACATTTCCTACTGAAAGCAGGTGCGGTTTATTTTCCCCAGCGCGAGAACAGGTTACACATACCGGAAATAAGGAAAAGGCACAAAAAGAACTTTTCTTTGGAAAAGGCTGTTTAAGGTTGGGGGGGGGGGTAAAGGGGGTAAGGGGGAGAGGAGGGGAGGGGAAGGGGGTTTAAGCATGGGGGAGGGGGAAGAAAGAAAAGGGGGGGTGGGAAAAGGGGGGGAAGAAAGGGGAAAAAGGGATGAGGAGAGAAAGGTGGAGGGGGAGGGAAGATGAGATTGGGAGCACGGGAAAAAATAGAAGGCTCAGAGGAAAAAAGAGGCGGGAGAAGTAGAAGGTAAGAGTAGAGGCAGAGAAAAAAATATATATGTATTTATATTATATGTATATGTATACACACACACAACACACACAGTGTGTGTGTGTGGGGTGTGGTGTGTGTGGTTGGTGTGGGATTGTGTGTATGTGTTTTGTGGTGTTGGTGTGTGTGGTTTTGTTGTGTGTGTGTGTGTGGGTGGTGTTGGGGGGTGTGTTGGGGGTGGTGTGTAATAAATTGGATGTCTATGTATATGTATTATAACATATATACTATAAACTACATAATATATATATAATATATATATATATTAAAAATATAAATTTTCATATATATATTCATATATGTGTGGTGCCCTGTTTGTGTCGTGTGTGTGTGTGTTGTGTTTTGTGTGTTGGGGTGTGTGTGTGTGTGTGTGTTGTTGTGTTGTGTGTGTGTGTGTGTTGTGTCTGGTTTTCGCGCGGGGCGGGTGTGTGTGATTATATATGTATAATTTTGGTGTGTATGATA
>NC_051403.1:23099385-23103744 GCF_015228065.2 Penaeus monodon
CTCTTCTTTATCTTTCACTCTCTCCTTCTTTTCCTCTTTATCCCTCTTTGTCTCCCAAACACGTTTTTTATCCTTCACTTTCTGCCTTTCCCTCTCTCTTTCTCTTCTTTCCTTTCCCTTCCATCATTTCTACTCCAAATCTCCCTCATTATTCCTCTCTGTCTCCCAAACACAATTTCATGCTCTGCTCTCTGCCTCTCTCTCTCTCTCTCTCTCTCTCTCTCTCTCTCTCTTCTCATTTCACTTCTCCTTCCTTCCCTCATTATTCCTCTCTGTCTCCCAAACACATTTTTATCCTCCGCTCTCTGCCTCTCTCTCTTTCTCCTGTCCATCCCTTCCCCAACCAACTAATACATTTTTGATTACGCACGTGAATCATGGGTACAAATTACACATGCAAAGGCAAGGGAGAGTTTAGATGGCTATAAGGTTTCGGGGGGGGGGGGGTTGCAGGGGTAGGGATTGAGGGGGGGGGGTATGGTGCTTTTCGGTTTATCTTCGTATTATTTCTCCTTTTTGCATATCTGTTTACCTGTATTGATTATCATAATTGTTGTTGTTATTAGTATTATTAACAGTAACATTACTTTTAATATTTATCATTTTCATTATCATTATTATCTATATTAACATTATTATTATTATTATTATTATTATTATTATCATTGATGGAGCTATCATTATTATTTAGTTAGCATTATCTTTATCATTATCCTTGTTATCAACTATGTTATCATACTGTACATCTCATCTTCTTGTCTCTGTGTTTGTTCCTTATTCATATTAATTTATCTATTCATTCTTTATTCTCTCTTGTTCCCTCCTGGCCTTTTCTCATTCCCTTTCTCTCTCTCTCTCCTCTCTGTCTCTCTCTCTCTCCCCCCCCCCCCTCTCTCTCTCTCTCTCTCTCTCTCTCTCTCTCTCTCTCTATGTCTGTCTGTTTCTTTATATCTCTATCTATCTACCTATCTATCAGTCTATCAAACTTTCTTTCCCTCTCACAAACATGAATTTTATTATATTTTCTCCGCTTCCCTTCTCCAGCCTTTCAGTGTATAACCCCAACACAAAACCCCGTCTTATCTCCGCCTTTCGCCTCTCCCCCCTCTTTCCCTTTCCTCTTCTCAACCCTTCTTTCTTTCACCCTTTCCCCTCTCTGCACCCCCGTCCTAACTCTCTTTTCCTTTGCTTTCACCCCTGTTCCTCTTTCTCCCCATTCAACTTCCCTTTCCTTTCCTCTCTGTTCCTCATGCTACTAACTTTCCTCTGCTCTTGACCTCCATCGCTGACCCTCCTCCCCTTACCTTTCCTCGTACTTCGTACCCCCTTCCGCTTACCTCTTTCCTCTATTCCCCTTTTTCCCCTTTCTATCCTCTCTCCTCCCCCTTCACCTTCTCTCTTCCTTCTACTCCTACCTCCCTTCTCCCTCCTTATTACCTCTTTCCTCCTTCCCCTTTTCTCATACACCTTCCCTTTCCTCTTCCTTCACCTTCCTTTCCCCTTCACCTTTCCTCTACTCCCCCTTCCCCCGCCTCCTTACCTTCTGCTCTTTCCCCTCTCCCCTTTCCCCCTTTACCCTACCCCCTTCTCCCACTTTCCTTTAACCCTCTTCCCTTTTTCTCCTTCCTTACTTTCTCTCCCTCTTCCCCTTTCCCCTTCCTCGTACCTCCCCTACCCTTTTCCTCCGTCTTCCTTCCTCCTCCTCCTCCTCTTTCCCCTCTTTCCAACCCCCTACCCTCTGTCCTCCCCTAGCCAGGATCAGGAAAGCCACGTGCCATGCCCAGACCGGGAATTTTGACTCATATATCTGCTGTGTCGTGGATTTGGCAGAGGATGACAGCAGCAGCTCGATTTATAGGCCTTGTGAAGTGGGGATGTTTGCGGGGTTGGGAGGGGAGGGAGGTGGGAAGGGAAAAGGAGGGGAGGGGAAGGAGGGAGGGGGAAGGTGCAGGAGGGAAGGGAGGGAGAGGCTTGAGTGTGGGGTTCAAGAGCCATGTTGCAAAGACGGATTAAAGCTGCTTGGAAGAAAGGAAGAGAGAGAGAGAGAGAGAGAGAGAGAGAGAGAGAGAGAGAGAGAGAGAGAGAGAGAGAGAGAGAGAGAAAGAGAGAGGAGAGAGAAAGAGAGAGAGAGAGAGAGAAAGAGAGAGAGAGAGAGAGAGAGAGAGAGAGAGAGAGAGAGAGAGGAGGAGAGGAAGAGAGAGAGAGAGAGAGAGAGAGAGAGAGAGAAGAGAGGAGAGAGAGAAAAAAAAAGAGGGAGAGAGAAGGGAGAGAGAGAGAAGAGAGAGAGAGAGAGAGAGAGAGAGGGAGGGAGAGAGAGTTTGAGGGGAGGGGAAAGAAAAGAGACGACTAAAGAACAAAGAAATGGAGGAAAGGAAAATAGAGAAACGAAAAGAGAATGTAGCTTGGACAAGAGACAGGCAACCTAGCAGACGAAAAGAAAGGAATAGAGACAGGAAGATAAACAGACAGACGCAGAAATAGAGAAAGCAATATCTTTCTCCATAATTACTGTACTGCCGCCTCTCCTCCCCAAACCGCACTCGCTCTACCCACTATAAATGAACATTATTGCTATTATACATATAATTTTGTACATTATTCTTCATTCTCTTCCTAGTTCCGTTCTCCTCTTCCCCTCGCTCATTCCCCTCCTCTTTGCCCTTCTTCCTTCTCCCCTCCCTCCTACCAACATCTGCTGCTACACTGAATTTATAATTATTACTATTCTCTCTCATCACTTTTCTTTTCCTCTGCGCTAATTATTGATAATTTCACCGGTCACGTGACCAGACCAGGGCAATACCGCCATCTTTTTTTTTTTTTTTTTTTTTTTTTTTTTAGTTCAATCCATTTTTCACATATGTTGCCGTTGTTCATCAGTTTAATTCCACTGTTGTGCAAACTGGATGCTGCAGACTGCATTTGTATGAGGCATTTTATTGGCGGCTTCACCTAATTTTTCCTCTTTTTTCATAACAAGTTGGAAGGAAATTAAATTCATATATCGTGCTGAACTGCATAATATGTATGCGAGAGTGCGCGCGTGCATGTGGGCTGTATGTGTGAGTATTTACTTTTTTTTTGTCTATTTGTTTTTTTGTGTGTGTGTTTAGGTGTGTGTGTGTGTGTGTTTGTGCGTGTGTGTGTGTGTGTGTGTGTGTGTTTTTGTTTTGTGTGTGTGTGTGTGTGTGTGTGTGTGTTGTGTGTGTGTGTTTTGGTGTGTGTGTGTGTGTGTTTTGTGCGTGTGTGTGTATGTGAGTGTATGTGTGTGTGTGTGTGTGTGTGTGTGTGTGTGTGTGTGTGTGTGTGTGTGTGTGTGTGTGTGTGTGTGTGTTAATGTTTATGTTTGTCCCGATGTGGTGAAAATATGTGCATTTTTCTGTGTATGATGAAAAAAAAATGTGTATGCGAGCTTGTGTGCGTCTATATGTACACGGCAGAGGAGAAAGAGGCGCCGCATGGTGTCCATCCCGCTAATTAAATAAATGATTGATAGCTCACTGGCCATCGCCCTAATGACTATTTCTGGCTCTTCCTCTTCTCCTTTTTTCCCCCCCCCCCCCCTTTCCCCTCCCCGTGTTCAGTCTCTCTTGTCACCAATTTCTCCTTAGTTCTCTCTCTCCCTTACAAAATTATCTCGTTGTCCTTCTCACACCTCTCTCTCGATTTTGCTCTCCTTGCCCTCTGTTTCCCTTTCTATTTACAGACACTTTGTATTTTATTTCTCGGCCTTCTATGTCATCTCCTTTACTCTCTGTCTCCTTACCTCGATTTATCTTCCCCCTCCAATCATCCTTCTTTATACCTCTGTCTCCCAAATACAGTTGGATCTTCTCTCCTCTGCCTTCCTCCGTATGTTTTCTTCATGCCTTCTTCGCCTTCGATTTTATTCCCCCACAATCTCCATTTTCTTCCTCTCTGTCTTCTCTTCAAAAACGTTTTATCTTTTACTCTATGTTGATCTCTCTTTCTCTCCTTCTTCCTTTCTTCTCCTTCCATCTATTGTACTCCTCCCCCTTCAATTCCCTTTCTTTATCTTTCACTCTCTCCTTCTTTTCCTCTTTATCCCTCTTTGTCTCCCAAAACACGTTTTTTATCCTTCACTTTCTGCCTTTCCCTCTCTCTTTCTCTTCTTTCCTTTCTCCTTCCATCATTTCTACTCCAAATCTCCCTCTTTATTCGTATCTTTGTTTTCCCAAAAACACAATGTTGTCTTCACTCTCTGCCTCTCTCTCTTCTCTCCTTCTTTCCATTTCTTACTCCCTCCTCCCTCATTATTCCTCTCTGTCTCCCAAAACACAATTCATGCTCTGCTCTCTGACTCTCTATCTCTCTCTCTTATCTCTCTCTCTCTCTTCT
>NC_051403.1:23153844-23156344 GCF_015228065.2 Penaeus monodon
TAGACAAGGAGGGGAGAGAGGAGGAGGAGGGGAACGAAATGTAAGACGAGTAAAAGGGAGTGAGGGGGAGGGGAAAAGAAGAGAGGAAGTTAAGA
This sequence comes from Penaeus monodon, assembly GCF_015228065.2. NCBI lineage: Eukaryota > Metazoa > Arthropoda > Malacostraca > Decapoda > Penaeidae > Penaeus > Penaeus monodon. Next base: position 23,153,940 of record NC_051403.1, read on the forward strand.
AGGGACTTTAGTGAGGGGGAGGTTATTGAGGGAGGGGGAGGTGAAGCCATCATGGTTAGGGCTAAGAGAGGAGGGGGAGTAGGGGGAAGGGTCGACGGAAGGAGGAAGGGGAAGAGGAGCAATGAAACACAGAGTTGATGGTTGATTGTGAGTGGGGGAGGGGGAGGAGGAGGAGCGTAGAGTGGGAGGGGGAGAGGGAGAAAAAAGGTAAATGGTTGATGGTTCGAATAGGGTGGGGAGGAGGGGGGGGGGTAAAAGAGTTACAGGGTCGTTTTTTCTGTTGTTTTTCAATCTCTCATTACGCTTTATCATATATCTTTTGTATCATTATAATTCTCATTTTTTTCCTCTCTAGATTCCGATTTTATTTTCCTTCTTCTTTCCTTTCTTTGTCCTCTTTCATTTTCTTCCCTTCCTCATTTCCGTTTCCATCTGTTATCTTCTATGCTGATTTTCCTTCTGCGCTTTTCTTTCTATTTTTCGGTCTTTTCTATCTATTCTGATTTCCTTCTTCTCTGTTTTCTTTTTATGTTGTTTCCTTTCGTCACTGTTTTTATTCCACACTGTTTTCTTCCTACACTGTTTTTTCCTGCACTTTTCTCCCTACAAATATTGTCAATCTAATGTACTTTCCTTATATTAGTATATATATATAATATAATATTATTATATATATATATATATATCAAAACAGAAGAAAGCATACAATCAAACAAACAAACAATTACGTGTGCACAAAGACGAACAATGAAACGCAGTCGCAAAAAAGTATAAAATTCGCGTTGTTTTACCGTCTGATGATGAGTATACTGGTCTCGAAACGTCATGGTTTATTGCCTCTTTCTTATTGTCCTTAATTTGTTTCTCTGTATATTCCTTTTCATTGCTTTTTTTTTTTTTTTTTTTTTACCCCTTTTCTTCCTCACTCTTTCATCCGTTCTTGAAATTCTCTGCCTTTCCATTTATCTTCCTCTGTCTATCTCCCTCCTTCGTCATTTATCTTCCCTTCCTTCAATCCTTTCGGAATTATTCATAATCCAGTTCGAAAGCCTAAAATTATGCTGATAGTATTAAGGAAAAAAAAGGCAAAAGAAAAAGATAGTTTTTAAGAGTCTCTTTTTTTTCTTTTTTTTTTGGGTGGGGGGGGGGGGATTTTTCTTTCCTTCTTCTTCTCTTCTTCTTCTTCTTCTCCAGCGATACTCTTGGAGCTTAATTGTCCCCATTAAAACTTCTTACGAATGGTATAAAATGCTGGGCGGAAATGGCGGTGCATACTTTTTCCATCAAAATTTGAAGCCCTCTCTCAAAGTTCGAGTAAAGCTTCTTCTCAAACCCCCTCTTCCCCTCTCCCCACTCTTCCTTCCCCTCCCTCCCCTCTACCCACTCCCTCCCCCTTCCTCCTCGTCCTCTAACTCCTCCTCCTCCTCCTCCTTCTCCTCCTCCTCCGCCTCATTCTTCTCCTCCTCCTCCTCACCCTCGCCCTCACCCCTTTCGTCTCCACCTTCCCGCTTCCTTTCTCCTTTCTTCCTCACCCTCACCTCCTTCTCTCTCACTATTACCTCTCCCCTCTCCCCCCACCCCTTCCCCTCTTCCTCTCCCTCGCTCTCACACCCTCTTCTCTTTCTGTTATCCCTTCCTTCTTCATCTTCCTCTTCCTCCTCTGCCTTCTCCTCCACTCCCCCCTTACCTTCACCTTCACCAACTTTTCCATGGCCTCGTCTGTATCCTCACCTTTCCATCTTCCTCTCATTTCCTTCTGACATCCCTCTCTCTAACCCCCTCCCTCCTTTATCACCTCCTCCATCTCCTCACTCTTTATCATCCTTCCCTTTTCCTTAATCCCCCATTCTCTCCCCTTCCCTTTCTTTGAACCTCGCCTTTCCTTTCCCCTCTCCTCTTTTCTCTCTCTCTCTCCTTTCACATTCATCGACCTTATCTTTTTCTCCCTCTCACCTGTCATCCCCCTCCCTCCCACTTCGTTTTCTCCTATCGCTCTTTCCTTTCTCCTTTCTCTCTTAGCTTTCACATTTCATCACATGCTTTTCTGTCTTTCCCTCTTACTTATTTAAGGAAAGATAGATAGATAGTGAGACCGACAGACAAGCAGAAGACGCACAGACAAAACCTGAGACATGAAGCTTCGTGAAAATATAATCTAACAGAGAAAAACGTTTAAAAAGATAGACTATGCAATACGAAAAAAAAAGAAAAAAAAAAAGAAAAAAAAACAGACAAACAAAGAAGGAATCTCTTTACCTCTCCAATGCTAACCTTAATAAAAATATATACAATACACAATACGCAATAAGTCCCGCTATACAATTGCTACTTGACGTTCCATTTCATAAAACATTTCTGGGAGCGAATTCACTTTACAACACGAAACACCGGAACACAAACGATCA
>NC_051403.1:23163844-23166344 GCF_015228065.2 Penaeus monodon
CTATCTATCTATCTATCTATCTATCTATCTATCTATCTATCTATATATCCTTCTTTCTGTCTGCCTGTCCTTCTACATATCTATTTCTCTATTTATCTATAGATAGATCTATAGATAGATAGATAGATAGATAGATAGAGAGAGAGAGAGAGAGAGGAGAGAGAGAGAGAGAGAGAGAAGAAGAAGAACAAGAAAGTCAGGGAAAAAAAAAAAAAAAAAAGATAAATAACAAAGAACAAATAAATAAACAGAATAAAAATCAACAAGCCCAGAGTCACAGGCGAAATCCCATCCCACGCTAACAAAACATATACGATATACAATATACAATGAGTCCCTCTCTACACTTACTAGTTAACGTTTCAGTTCATAAAGCATTTCGATGTCCAATGGCCTTTTAGCCTCGCAGAGCGTATTCACTTTGCAATCACGAGGCACCGGAACACAAGCGATCAAAACTCCGGCAACAGAAACTGGTAAATTTAGCCGTCCTTTCTCTCTATATATACGCACAAATGTATTTATTTTCTCCTGTTTATTTTCTCTCTTTTTCCATGTCGCTCTTTGCCTTTTGTTTTGTTTCGTGTTTGTGTGTGTTTTTTCCTTTTTTTTTTTTGGTTCTTGTTCGAACATACATACACTGTTTTTGTGTTGTTTTTGTATTATTTTTATGTTGTTATTGGTTATGCTGTTGCTGTGTTTGATTTATGTGGTGTTCGTTTGTCTTCATTTCTGTCAAGTTCTGAATGTGTGTGCACGTATGTATGTGTGTGTGAGTCTATGGGATAGATAGATAGACAGATATATAGATATATATAGATAGATAGATGGATAGATAGATAGAGAGAGAGAGAGAGAGAGAGAGAGAGAGAGAGAGAGAACAAATAGACACAGAGGCAGATAGACGGACAGATAGTCAGTCAGACAGACAATCAAACAGGCAATAATAAGCATCAGTAACTTGAAGTACAGCATATACAACCAAAACCCACCTAACATTAAGGCAACATTCCTTTATCATTGCACACAGACTCAGCCGTGCCTGTCTACCTTTCAAGCTGCAAGATCATGTTGCAAGACTTTGACGATCTTACCATGCAAGCGCAGTGCAGGATTTCGCGAGCATTATCTCAGTGTAGAGCTGTGCAAGATGCTAATGACTTTGAAGTTATCTTGGAAGTTATTTTGGGATATACCCAACATGACCAGGGTTTACGTCTTGCTGTGTGTCTGTTTATAATCAGATATTAAAATGCGAACGGATGAGAAATTAACACATATACATGCATACACATAAACTCATTAATACACGCGCACACAGACACAAGAACAATAGAAACTCTATGTAAACCTTTCTGTATATACACATACATGTATTTATGTGTGTGTGTGTGTGTATATATATGTATATAGATCTATATCTATATCTATCTATATATATGTGTATTTATATACATATACATATATATATATATATATATATATATATATATATATATATATATATATATATATATAAATGTACACATATATATATAAATGTACATATGTATGTGTGTATATACATTTATCCATAATCCCTTTCTCCCCCATTTATATACCTCCTCCCTCCTCCTCCTTCCTATCCTTTTTCCCAGGCCCCCTTCCCCTTTCACCCTTCTCCCTTTTTTCTTACATAACTCCTTTTCCCCCCATACATCCCCCTTACATTCCTCTATCTTTCCCCTTACCTTCTCCCCCAAAATACACATAAATTGATATAAATCTATATCTATATGTATACATAAATATATATATGTGTATATATATATATATATATATATATATATATATATATATATATATATATATATATATATATATATATATATATATGTATATATATATATATAATATATATATATATATATATATATACATATGTATGTGTGTGTGTGTGTGTGTGTGTGTGTGTGTGTATGTGTGTGTGTGCGTGTGTGTGTGTATCATTATCATCATCAAGGGGCTAACGCCGACGGGGGCGCATGGCCGCATCCACCCTTCGCTTCCAGCCACGAGGATCCCTCGAGGCGAGTCTCCAGGCAGGCCCACGGCCCATCTCTGATTCCTCGCGACAGGTCTCGTCGAGCTGCCCAAACCATGAACTCCTGGGTCGTCCCACAGGCCTCCTCCACCCAGGGTTGTCTCGCAGAGAGACAACCTGATGGGCAGGGTCGTCCACAGGGAAACGAGCTAGGTGCCCATATAGCCTGAGTTGGCGATCCCGGATTATGCAAGTAACAGGTCCCATGCCAGTCTCACGGTGTAACCGCCAGTTGGACACATGGTCCTGCCAACTGTACCCCATGATCCGGCGAAGGGACTTGTTACAAAAGGCATCAAGACGAGACTCGAAGACACTGGATAGAGTCCAGGTTTCGCTTCCATAGAGCAAAACTGGCAGTATTAAGGCCTTGAAGACACGCAGCTTGGTCCTTCTGCATAGGTACCGAATGCTCCA
>NC_051403.1:23181344-23184574 GCF_015228065.2 Penaeus monodon
TATGTATGTATTATGATGTATATATATTATATATATATTTTATTTATAATAATAATAATATATATATAATATATATATATTAAATTTTATATATAATAATATTAGGTGGCTTAAAATCTCTCTATTTTTTTTTATACCTCTATCTACTACCCTGTCTATATCTATCAAACAAACTATCGTTTCAATCTATTTTATTATGTATGTCAGAAACTACCATAAGCTCCAGAAAAAATTTCCCACGTGATAAAAGCCAAAACAAGGCATAGTTTAATGCTTCCGAACATAACAGCTTGTCTTGGCAGTATTTTCAGAAATATTAAAATGGGAAACGAGAGATTAGATGTTTATCTAAAAATTTCCAGATGATACAACTTTTATTTCAGAAACCCTGGATGAGTTACATGATATACTCAGTACCCCAACCGCAATTTCAAAGTAAAATAAGAAATTTGGAAAAGAGGAGAGAGAAGAGGGGAGAGAAGAGAGAGAGAAGAGAGAGAGAGAGAGAGAGAGAGGAAAAAGAGAAGGGGAAAAAGAGAAAATTTACATATTGCATGCATACCAACACCAACCCACTAATTTTTTCCTTTTTTTCTTTCCTTTTCTTTCCCCTCCTTTCTCTCCCTTTTCCCTCTATTCTTCTCTTCCCCTCTCTAATATCCTCTCTCCCTCTCCCTCTCTCTATTATCTTACCCTTCTCTCTCTCTCTTCTCTCTCTTATCTATCTACTTACCCCCCTCTCTCTCTCTCTTTTCTCTCTTCTATCTATTTCCCCTTCCTCTCTCTCTCTCTCTCTCTCTTCCCCTTTTCTCCCTTTTTCTCTTAATCTTCTCTCCTCTCTCTCTCCTCTCTCTTCTCTTTCTCTCTCTCTCTCTATAATATATATATTTAATATATATATATAGTGTGTGTGTTGTGTGTGTAAAGGAAGAACAAAATTAAAAGAAATTGGGAAAAGGGGATTACGCAAATTTTTATATGCCCACCCAATTCAGGTAAGGAAACTTTTAACGAAGATCATGCAAAGGAAATAAACGATACAACAATAAAATGGGAAGCACTCAGAAAACTTTCTTACCAAAAATTGTAAAAAATTATTCATAATCATTCGTTAATAAATAATTTTGCACAACTCAAAAACAAAATAAATCAGTATCGGATGAACTTTAGTAAGAACAAAGAAGAGATCAGAGATAAGAATAATCCTGGGAGTTAGGAAAAAGTAAAATGAACAAGAGAACATGTAAGATACAAAAGATATAGAAATGTAATAACAGATAAAGATAACAGATGAAGATAACAGATGAAGAAAGAGGCTGATTAACTGGATGTTAAAAATAGGAGGAAAAGACCTCAACGGAAGTGGAGAGTTTAGACATAGAAACTTGCTAGCAACACTGTCAGAGATAAAGACACATAGATAAAGACAACACACACATTTTAGATATACTATGTATATACATACATATATATTATATAATTATATATATATATTATATATATATATATATAATATATATATAAAATATGTATATATATATAAATATATATATATATATATTGTGTGTGTGTGTGTGTGTGTGTGTGTGTGTGTGTGTGTGTGTGTGTGTGTGTGTGTGGTGTGTTGTATGTAGGTGTGGTGTGTGGTGTGTGTGTGTGTGTGTGGGTGTGTGTGTGTTGTGTGTGTGTGTGTGTGTGTGGGGTGTGTGTGTGTGTGTGTGTGTGTGTGTGCATATAAAGAGAAAAATAGGAGATATTATATATACATGTGCAAAACATATAATAGACAGAGACATGTGCAACCAGTCCTCTCAACCAACTACCCAACAAAACCTTAACTTTGTTGATTGATAAACTTACGCGTGACAATTGACTGCTGGGCGGGGCGTGACCGTGCCATTACACACATGCAAATAGAGACGTTAGTCCCGCTGAAAATCCATGTGTTATGTCATCTTATCGAAAAGTGCAATCGATCGACAATACCTGGATGTTGGAGGTTCTGGGGAGGTGGACAATTGAGACCGACAGGAGGGGAGGGAGAGGGATAGGGGGAAGAAGGAGGAAGAAGAAGAGAGAAGATAAAGGAGGGAGAGGTGAAAGGTAATGCAGGGTAAAGGAGGGAAAGGAGAAAGGAAGGAGGAAGGAGAGAGAAGAGGAGAAGGAGAGGAAGAGGTATAGCGGAAGCTGTAAAAAAGAGAGGAAGAAGAACGTAAAGAAGGAGAAATAAATGGGGGGAAGGAGGAGGGTAACGAGGAGAAAAACGGGGGAGAAACGGCAAAGTAAGAGAGGGAAAAGGGGAGCAGGAACGGAGGATAGAGGATGGTGAAAAAATGAGAGGAGAAGGGGTGGGAAAGGTTTAAAAAGTTAAGAGGGAGAAGGGGAAAGGGGTAATGAGGGCATTTAATCATAAAAAAGGGAAGAAGAAGAAAAGAAGGAAGAAAAAAAGAAAAAAAGAGGTAAAATAAAATAGAAAAAGATGGCTGACATTTGAAAATAAATGTGGGTAGCGAACTAAACAAACTGTAGTGCAAAGATTATCTAACCAAACAGGTAGAGACTCGACAATCCATGATAAAACAGACAGGCAGTTAAGTAACAATCAGTTATGTAGAAATACATATGAAATTACACATTTTGATAACTAACTATTATACAGACATGCACAGTCACACTTTTAGAAATACACGTATACAAAAGAGACAGAATCTGCAATAATTTATTTATGACAAAACAACAAATATTTATAAAGGGCATCATATGAGGAAGAAATTTAAATACAAAAAAGGAAGGAGAATAAGAAAAAAAATCCTGAGAAAAAAAAAATTTACGTAAAAAGGATATGTCAGCAAAATATATGAAGGTCGGCAAGAGATGGAAAAAAGTGAAATGATGTAGGAAAGAGGAAATAGTTTAAAAGGGAAAAATAAAAAAGAAGAATGAGAGAGAGAGAGAGAGAGAAGACAGAGAAGAGAGAGAGAGAGAGAGAAGAAAAAGAAGAGAGAGAGAGAGAGAGAGAGAGAAGAGAGAAGAGGGGAAAGGGAGGGGGGAGAGATGGATAGATAGAAAGGTAGGTAGATAGATAGATAGATAAGTAGAAAGACAGAAAGATGATGGTAAAAAAGTAGATATATAGAAAGAAGATAAAAGAATACATAGAATAATAAAATAAAAAATTAAAAAAAGGTAAAAAATAAAAAAGGTGGGGAAAAAAAAAAGGGAAAAAAAAA
>NC_051403.1:23184674-23189674 GCF_015228065.2 Penaeus monodon
CATACATATATATATTTATTTTAAATATATATATGTAAAATACTACGTATATAATAATAAAATATATATATATATATATATTATATATATAATAATATATATGTGTGTGTGTGGTGTGTGTACATGCTTTATTATATTATGTGTGTGTTTATTTGTATTATAATACATATAAAAATTAAAATATATATATAATATATATAAAATATATATATATTATATATATATACATAATATATATATATAATTATTATTATTATATATAATTTTAATATATATTACATTAATACACACATACATATATCATATATATCTATATATATTTTCTAAAATTTATATAATACTATATATCTATATATATTATCTATAATATATATATATAATATATATATATATATATTATATAATATATATATATAATATATATAAAATATATATATATATATATATTTTATATATGGGGGGGTGCTTCCCGCTGGTGAGTAAACGATGGTGGGGGCCAAATAGTTTTAAAGTCTTCATGCCTACTCGCTTGCACTTCCACCCCTGGCTAGCCCATGCAAAAAAGGGGCATTTTCTACTAATCTCCCCTCCCAGGGTCACAGGCCCTCTATCATAAAGACTTCTCAGTCCCTCCTCGTGGCCACCCATGGGAAAACGGGGTACCTTGCGGTCCCGCTAAATCGTGGGGGTCTCGGAGCACAGAGGCCCCAGATGTACGGAGTTATGGCCCACCGGCGTGTGGACACACCTGGCTTCGTACCAACTCCTGCCCCCTACCACCCTGGGGTAATGGGGGCGGCTGGGGGGAGGTGGGCCTTGCCGTCCTCCTCCCCCAAATGACCCTCTGGCAATGTCCCTTTAAAGGGAAAATCTGGGGGAGGGGTGTGGCCCCCTCCCACCCAGCAGTAAGGCGGGCTGTGGGTCCCCTGGGGGGGCAAATGTCAGGGTGCGGTTGGAACGAGAGTTCTCGTCCCCCGCCTGCGCCCCGGCAGGCGCCAACCCCCATGAAGCTTGGGGGGGAAAGCCCTGGGGAACCCCACAGGTGGATAGGGGGCCCCAAAGCCTGCCGACCCCCTTTTTTGGGGGCGTGTTGGCGGGGGCGGCGAGGGGGCATGCCCCCGGGAGTGACCACCCGGGCTTAACCTCAGGCGTGCTTTCCGGGTAGGCACTTGGAACACCCCGGTCTTTGCGGCGGTGAGGGGTTTATTTTCTGCTATCGCGGGAATTGAAGCGCTGGGAGTTGAGAGGGCTGCCCTCTCAGAGGTGAAAAACCCCGGGTAGCGGCACACAGTGTGGGTGGTTCCCTACTACTGGCCCGGGCCCAGCGGGGCACCACCTCCGGGTGTAGCCATACCCATCTCCGTCGACTTCAGCCCGCGGAAAGTCGAGGTGACCCCGGGTTGATACGTATCAGGGCATTGAGACAAAGCATGCTTTTGGTTTCCTTGTCTCTTATTGCTGTATACCTCCTACCGATGTATAAAACCGAGTAAAAGAGCGTTCTATCCCAAAAACTCGCATCGTGGCAACGATTACCCCCCGGCGAGACATTCGCATTGTTCTGGGTACTTAATGCGGTATCCCTGTGACCGAGCGGGCTACGAGATGTCGTCGGCCCCATGGCTCGGGAGCTTCCCGAACTTTGCTGGGGGTCCCAGAAAATGAGGATCTCGGGCTCCTGGTACCACCTCCAACCTCATGGGCTGGACTTGGTACAGCGATACGGTAAGTGGCCAAGGGAACGACACATTCTTGTCAGCACGCATGGAAGTCCTTAAAAACTGCAGGGTTTACCGAGTGCTGAGTTCTTGGCACCGACCATAGGCTGTTTGGGGCTACCCTGTGGGTCCCTTTAAAAACTCCCCGTCCCTCCATGGCCACCCAAGGTGTTTCATTGGCAACTAAGGGAGGGGGAGTGTGCCCGGGGTTCGCCACGGCAGTCTCTACCGATTCACAGAAACCGCAACCTGCGGACCCTTGCCTGGGAAAGTCCCTTCAAGCGCAAAAAACCTCAAACAGCCAGGGACTCCTTGGCGTACGCCCAAAGGGAAGCAGAATACCATCTCCCTGGAGACATTAGAGCCCTGAAGTGTGTCGAAAGGCTCGGCTGAATGGGAAAAAAAGTTTTTGCGTCGTTCCATGGTGCGAGGGCTGGACCTGCTGAAAAGGGGGAAAAGGAACAGTCTTCGGGAAAACTTCTGAGGAGGTCGAAGGGCCTTTCTTGGTAAAAACCTTCGCCCTGCCTACCAACCCTGAAAAAACTAAACCCTAACCCCCTCACAGATGCCACCCGATCAGCGGAGGGAACGTCACTCAGATCATGTTGGGGTTCGTGAACGTTGGGCTGATATTTTAAACAGTTTCCCGGGGGCCCCCTCCAACATTAGCTTGGATGCAAGCGATGTCGCAGTCCCTTTCCCCGGACCCACCCATCAGCGAGGAACCTCCTACCCAAACAAGGTTAAGCGGGCTTTTCCCCAAGCTGAAGAGTGGGAAAGCTGCAGGCATATTGATTCCCGCTAAACTGCTAAAGGCTGGGGTAACCTATGGCTGGGGGCCTGCATACATCCTGACTCCCATTTGGCATCGGGGTACCTTTCCCCTGGCCTCTGGGGGGCGGGGTCTCCCTCTCTGAAAGGGGAAAAAGGGATCGATGGGCTGTAGAAACTACCGTGGCTTACACTGCCAGCTACCAGGAAAGGGTTTCTCGCCCACATTCTTCTAAAACGATCCGCACCACCTACTGGGGCACCAGAGACCGGGCGTCGGGTTTCTCCGGGCAAGTCCACAATAGACCGATACTAGCGCTTCGAGTAATTGGGGAAACGCCGTCGTGATTTGGCGGGGGGTTGCTCGCCCCCCCTACATCGCCTCAAAAGGGTTTGACTGGGTGCTCGGGAATCGCTATGGGGATCCGAGGCTCGGGGGAAATTCCCACAGATTATTGGCCTGTAGAAACCTCTATACGGGTACTAAAAGTGCTGAAAAGTGTGGGGGGGTACTCGAACTTTTTCCCTTTTTAATTCGGGGTGAGGAAAGGCTGTTCCTTGCACCCACATTTTTCAACATTTGTTGGACTGGATAATGGGAGAGTACTAGCCAAAGTCTGCGGAGAAACACGGCAATATTAAGGTCTCGGCCTTGACTTTGCCGACGATGTTGCCATCCTATCTGAGCCCTTTGGAGTCACTGGGGGGGGCTCTTGATGCTTTAGCAATGAGGCAAAGCCCCTGGGCCCTAGGGGTCTCCGGGGACCAAGCCCAAAATTTCAGATTTTGGGGCCCTTTTAGGGAACCCTTCATCGTCCTGCTTGCGGCGAGGACGTTGAAGTCCGAAAGTTTTACATCCTTGGTAGCATAGCCCCTATCTCGGGGTTGTCAGACCGGGAAAGTCGTAGACATTGGTCGGGCAACGGAGCCATAAACCGATCAACAGAGCTTTTGGGAGATGTCGTACCCCTAGCAAAAAGGCCAAGCTGCGTGCTTAAAAGGCCTTGATACTTCCAGTTTTGCTCTTGGAACAAAACCTGGCGCTATCCAGTGCCTGGAGTCTCGCCTAATGCCTTTTGTAAAAATCCCCTTTGCCGATCATGGGGGACAGTTGCAGACCACGTGTCCAACCAGCGGTTACACCGTGAGACTGGCTGGGACCTGTTCTTGCATAATCCGGGATCGCCAACTCAGGCTATATGGGCCCCTAGCTCGCCTCCCTATGGACACCCTGCCCCATGGTTGTCTCTCTGTTATATATAATTCATATATAAATTTTATATATATAATAAATTATATATATATATTTTATTTTTTATATATAATTTTATATATTATATATAAATTATTATATTATTATATATTAATTTTTATATTATATATAAAAATATAATATATATATATACGTATATCATATATATATATATATTATATAATATATATTATATATATATATATAATAATATTATATTATATATATGTTGTTTAATATGTTATATGTATGAATTTTACAAATAAATATTAATATTAATAATTATTATATAGAAATATATATATATAATAATGTATATATATATTATTTTAAAAATTATATTTTATATTATATCTTATTATATACACAACCGACACACACACCCGCACACACACACAGATTAATAAATATATATTATATATTATATTAAATATATTATATATATATAATATAAAAATATTATATAATATATTATATATATATATATATTATAATTGTGTGGTGTGTGTGTGTTGTGTGGTGTGTGTGTGGTTGTGTGTGTGTGTGTGTGTTGTGTGTGGTGTATATATATATATAATATATAATTTTATATATATAATTATTTATATATATTATAATATTATTTAATAAACTACATCTACTAATACTACATCATATATATATATATTATATTATATATTTTATTAAATATATTTTATATATAATTATAATTACCGCTCCATGCTGGGCCCAGCTCATTTCACGGCGAGAAAACGCTATCCCCTTTAGAAGTTTAAGCGGTGTCGTGGGGGAAATTGCTGCCCCGGCCAAGTGTTATTCGGGAAAGGGGATCCATCAGGGAAAGGGGGGCACTGCCAAATTCTTCTCGATAGTGAACTGAAGAGGGCCCTTTTTGCAGTAGAATATAAGGGGTTAAATTTTCATATATATACCCCCCCCCCACACACACACATTATTAAAAAATGTGTCGTAATCTGGACACACAATAATAAGAACAAAAAAGAGAACAACGAGCGGGGGAAAACTCACCCCCAACTCCCCCAAAACCCCCAAAGGGGGGGGGATTGTGCTCCTGTGTGCATTGAAGGCGAAAGAATAATGGCACCATGATACAATTTTATAGTTCATAAAACATAAAACACGTTATCTTGTTCAAAAAACCCCGTAAAATTCTTTATCTCTAAAAAACTATAAATTTACTTACTTGGCCGACGATATAAGCATAAAGGAACAGTCGGGATAATAACCTGGAGCTCTTG
>NC_051403.1:23199500-23204500 GCF_015228065.2 Penaeus monodon
GATGCAATTCTTCTAATATAACAAAATATAATGTTATATTCCTTCATATTGCAAGCGTCGGAATGAGCATTATTTTGTGTCTGAACGGATGCAGTGAATATTGCAAATAATTTTATTGGTTGTTATGATAAAAAGATTTTAACTATGGCGTAAATAATGTAGATAAGAAAGGATAATTAGTAGACAGATATAAACAAGTTTCACTGTATTTTGTTTACAGTTTAACACTGTAAAAAAGTAAAATAAAAAAAATAAAAAAAATAAACGTCATAATCCCACGGCTCTTAATAATTTCTGAATGAGAAGTAATGGTGGCTGTCTAATTAACAACAATATAATAATTTTAGTGGATCAGGAATTAGTGCATTGACTTTTTTTGCAGAATGCAATATTCATTTTGTAAACGCGCGCGCGCGCGCGTGTGTGTGTGTGTGTGTGTGTGTGTGTGTGTGTGTGTGTGTGTGTGTGTGTGTGTGTGTGTGTGTGTGTGTGTGTGTGTGTGTGTGTGTGTGTGTTGCATTGTAATACCCGGCCATGAGCAGTGAGAAACGATGATTTGAAAATTAACACTGCATGCAAGAATATTCTGACATTTGACACTACAGTGCAATGGACAAAATTAATGAACTAAGTACATCATGAATGATATATGTGCACAGGGTTGCTATTTACTAAAAACATCACAACGTATAAACACTAGAATTTTTTTAAAAAGAGAACACAATTTTCATTTGTCATGACACAGTATTAAATCGTAATAACATATGAATGCAGGAAAGCATGCAAACACATACACACACACACACACACACACACACACACACACACACACACACACACCACACACACACACACACACACACACACACACACACACACACACACACACACACACACACACATACACACACACACACACACACACAAACCCCCCACACACACAAATGCACATTCCACCCTAGCCCCCCACCCCCACCTCACCCCCACACCCCACACCAGGACACTTTACATGTGGAAAATTCCGGTTTAAGTTTTATCATCCGAGAGGCAAAGCTTATTCAACTCCGCGACCGAACTATTTCAACTTTTCAAATCACATTCTTCAATCTGCTGTTCCAATTAGCCGAAATAAAGAGGCACGTGTCTAGGAATTATATTGTAAAAGATAGATAGATAAAACTGGGGAGATGGGTGGGAGAAAGGAGGGGGAGGGGCGGAGGGGGGCGAAAGGACGGGAGGAGGAGAGAGAAAGGAGGGGGAGGGAAAGGGGTGGGGGTGAAAGAAGGGGGAGGGGAAGGGGGGCGGATTTAAAAAAAAAAGGGGAAATTATTATTAATGTCTTTTTTTTTTTTACAATTTATGTGCTTATATGTGTGTTGCGTGATTTTAAAATGGTCATATGTTTTTTGTTTTGTTTTTTTTGTCTGCCTGTCCTTCTGTTTGTTTATCTCTATTTCTCTTTCTACATGTCTGTCTGTTTTTGTCTGTCTCTATCTTTGTCTTTGTCTCTCTCTCTCTCTCTCTCTCTCTCTATCTAGCTATCTATTCATCTATATATACGCATCCATCTTTCTATCTATCTATTTACCTATCTACCTATCTTTCCATTTATTTACATAGATCAAGCTATCTATTTATATATCCATCTATCTATTTATATATCCATCTATCTATCTGTCTATCCATCCATTCATTCCATCCATCCATCCACCCATACATATATACACCTATCTTTCCATCTACCTATCTATCTGTCTATATATCTACTTATCAACCCATCCATCCATCTATCTTTATATCCATCTATCCATTTATATATCCATTTCTCAGTTAGATAAAAGGGTAAATTACAGATATAAAATCGTATTCAGATATTGTAAAACACGATTTTCACTTTTTTATGCGAAGTAGGACACACATGACCGAACGAATAGAAACATGATAGAAAAAAAGGAAAAACAGAGGGAGTTTTTTTTTAGGAAATAATTAGACTTGGAATTATAGATTTGCACTAAATAAGACATAAAGAAGAATGATAAAGATGCTGTAAAAAGAAGGAATGAAGAAGAGTAGAGAGGAGAGAAGGAGGGAGAAGCGGAGGAGGTAGGAAAGAAGGTGGAGGGAAGAGAGAGAGATAGGGAATAATAAATGTTTTAGGAGGGAAAGAAGGAAGAAAATAAAGAAAAGGAATAACAGATGTTTTAAGAGGGAGATTAGGAAGAAAAGAAAACAAAATGAGGTAATAAAGAGAAAGATGAAAGGAAATACACATAATAAACTTTTGAAACACATCCTCATATGAACCGCCAGTTTCGACTCTTGCATGACCAAATCGACTCTGTATCCGAAACACTTGCTCACATGAACCGCCAGTTTCGACACCCCGTATCCGAAACTTACACATATAAACCACCATTACTGGCTCTTGCACCCGAAACACATGCCAATGCGAGTAGGAAGCCTAAGGCAAAGCAAACAGGCATCTGTTGTGGACATGAGAACCTCAAAATCCCGCGTTGCGCTTGGAAGTGAAGAGAACAACACACTTTCTATTACCAACTCACAGCATCCATGCATTCATTCAACACACAGAGAAATGCATCCTTTATACACGCGTCGAGAGACCCATCCATAATAGACACACAACAGAGACGGGGCCATAATACACACAACAAGCTTGCCTATGGTAATACATCTCGTGCAAGAGACTCAAGACAAATATCCTCCTTAAGGTCTTAGAGAGAGAAATATACTGATTTATTGGCCATTTCCTCCGTGTTTTCTGTCTTTTCATTGTTGTTTTATTATTCTCTCTCCTTTGGCAGCTAATTTTTTTTGTCTTTAATGTTTTTTTATTTTATTTTTGTTCGCTTTTATTTGTCTTTTCTCGTTTCATTATTCATTCTCTTGATTATTTTGTTTTCTATGCCTTTCCTTTTTTTTCTTTATATCTCCCTCTCTTCATTTCCACTAATATCCTCTTCTCTACCTCTCCTCACGTCCTTCCTCCTCCTTTTCTTCCTCCGTTCTTCTCCGAACCCTTCCGTCTCCCTCTAAGCTCTCTCCCCTCATCCCCTCCCTTCCGCCCCCCTCCCTCCTCCTTCCCCTATCTCCCTCTCCTCCACACTCCTTACCCCTCACTTCCACCCTCCTCCATCCCCTTCCCCTTCCTCCTTCCTCCACCCCCCTCCTCTATCCTCCTTCTCCCTCCCTTCCCTTTCTCCACACCCTCCTCCACCCTCCCCTCCCTCCCTTCCCTTCCTCTTCCATCTCCTCCTCCTTCCCATGGCCTTCTCCACCCCTTTCTCTTCTTCCTTTCCCAGCCTCTTTCCCTTCCCTTCCCTCCCCTTCCATCTCCTTTCTCCTTCCCATCTCCTTCTCCATCCCCTATCTCCTCGTTTTCCAGCCTCTCTCCCCCCTCCACACTCCCTCTCCCACCACCACCTCCTCCTCCTCCTCCTCCTCCTCCTCTTCCTCCTCCTCCTCTCTCTCTCTCTCCCTCCACCCTCCCATCCCCCTCACTCCTCCTCCCCGTTCCCTTCCTCCCTTTCCCCCTCACTTCCTCCCTTCTCCTGCTCCTCCCCATCCCCACCCCTTCCTCCTCCCTCTCAACTCCTCCACTCCCTCCTCCACCCTTTTCTCACCCCTCCCCCACCCCCTTCCTCACCCCCATCGGCTCCTGTGACAAAACGCTTGCTGGGAGTGAGTTTGAGATCAGCAATCTCTGCTAAATCCAAGTTAATAGCATGTTCATATTTTAGAGACAAGGAAGAGGGAACATTGATAAGAACATGATTTTAAGGCCAAGAATGGGAGGGAGCTGGAGGAGAAAAGGTCGAAAGGAAAATGAAAACAAAAATAATAGGGAAAAAGGAATGAGAAATGATAAGGGAGAGAAAAAATGTATCGAAACAACAACAAAATAAAAAATAAGCGAAGAAAAGAGCAACATAGTAACATTAAAAAGAGAAAAGAAAATTAGAACAGAAGAAAATTTAGCCAGTAATAGAAATAGAAAGAAAGGGGGAAAATCCGAAAAAGAGAGAGAGAGAGAGAGAGAGAGAGAGAGAGAGAGAGAGAGAGAGAGAGAGAGAGAGAGAGAGAGAGAGAGAGAAATTGAAACAAGGAAACATAATGGTGCGCAATGGCTGCATGATTGAGCGTTCGTATTGCATGAAATCGCTTTGCATAATGTTGCAGCGGCCATTGTGTCGGGGACGTCGAGATGATATTAGTTACTTGACTGTCCTTGGGTTTGTTCTTGTTGTTATTGCTGTCTTTGTTCCCTGTTTTTTGTTCAATTGATATTGTTCTTGTTCATATTTGTTTGTGTGATTGCTGTTCTTGTTTCTTTCGGTTGTATTGTTAGGTAATATTCTGGTGTATTTACAGGTAGATAGATGGATAGATAGGTAGGTAGGTAGATGCATAGATAGATAGATAGATTGATAAACAGATATATAGATAAGCAGGTAGGTAGGTAGATAGAAAGGCAGGTAGGTAGATAGATAGACAGATAGATGGACAGTTAGATAGATAGATGAAAAAAAAAATATTTAGGTAGGTAGACAGACAGATCGATGTCTAGACATAGATACTTAAACACACTCACAAAAAAGAGAAAGTAACATAGAACCTCATTTCGCGTAAGAAAGTTTTTCTTTATAAATGAAAACATGGAGTCTGGCATTCGGGATTTTGTCTGCATTCTTAAGATGTGAATGGAGAGGAACGATTTATCGCGTATTCAAATTAGCTCGTTTCCCACACATCCGGGATCTCGGTCTTGGCGGCACTTGATTTCGTTCACATACTCTACGGGCTGCAAGGGAGGGGGAGATGGGGATAGGGGGGGTGGGGTGGGGGGAGGGCGAGAGTGGGGAGGAGGAGAGAGGAGGAGAGGGAGGTTGAGGGGAAGGTGGGGGGAGACTGATGGCTAGAAAGGGGGAGAAGGGAGAAGAAGGGTTGGAGAAAGCCTGAGACAGATAGAAGGGGGAAGG
>NC_051403.1:23212000-23214500 GCF_015228065.2 Penaeus monodon
CACGTCCACCCTCTTTCCCCTCCGTCCCTCTGCCGTCCCAGCGTCCACTCCCCAACATCCACCCTCTCTCTGCCGACGGCCCTCCTCTTCCCGACGCGTTCCCCGCCCCTCATCGCTAACGTCCTCCTTCATTCTCCATTGTTTTATTATGACCACCTTTAAGAAATCCCCCGAGGGTTCAGTCCTGGGGTTATGAGCTCGTTGCAACTCCCCATCACGTACGATTTTTTTCCCTTTTTTTCTCTCTTTCTCTCTCCTTTTTTTTTTTTTTTTTTTTGGGGGGGGGGTGAAAGGGGGGCTAGGGACCGGGGGAGGGAGAAGGAAGGGAGGATAATGGGGAGGAAGGGTGTGTGTGGCGATAAAAGGGAAGAAGGGGAAGGAGGGGGGAGGATCACCGGAAATCATTCTCTAATTCTTTTTATATATCTGACGAGGTCTTTGCACTTTTTATATATTTATTATTATTATCATTATTTAATAGGTGTTTCAGATTACGTCTCTTTATTCGTCGTTGTATCTGTCATTTTGGAATAAAATAATATAAAAAGAACAGTAGTATATATATGTACATACATTGATATTTATCTAGATAGATAGATAGATAGATAGATAGATAGATAGATAAAGATAATAGATAGATAGATAGATAGATAGATAGATAGATAGATAGATAATGATATAGATAGATAAGTAGATAGATAGAGGAATAGATATATAGATAGGTAAGATACATATATAGATACATAGATACATATATACATAGACTGATATAAAAACACATAAACAGACAGTCAAACAGGACAGATAGACAAATAGACAATCAGACAGACAAATTAGACAGATAAACCTTTTCATTATCTCCTAAAGCCAGGTCCTCAGTGACTCATCGACCTTTCGTGTCTTCAGCAGCATCAATATTTTCCCGAGAGACATCATCTGGCGGAGGAGCAGTTTTCGCCAAACGAGAACACATGAGCATCGTCAAAAAGGTTGGGCGAAAAGGGATTTCGTTATAGCCAGGATGAATCGCGGTGTCCTCTTATAACGTCCTTTTGGCGAAAAAATAAGAAGAGGGAAAATGGAGGAGTAAGGAGAGAGGGAAGGAGGGAGAGGGAGAGGGAGGAGGAAGGAGGGAGGGTGTGGGAGGGTGGTAGGGAGTTGGAAGGATAGATAGATAGATAGATAGATAGATAGATAGAGAGAGAGAGAGAGAGAGAGAGAGAGAGAGAGAGAGAGAGAGAGAGAGAGAGAGAGAGAGAGAGAGAGAGAGAGAGAGAGAGAGAGAGAGAGAATGAGCGAGAGAGAGAGAAAAGGATACATGAAGGTAGGGAGGGAAAGAGGTAGATATATAGACAGATAGATGGAAAGAGAGAGAGAAAGTGAGAGAGAAAAGGTCGAAGGAATTCCTGTATGTAAGATAAAATTGTTTTAAATGAGATACTGACGGTTCTAAAAAGATATTTGAAATAGTATTGATAATAATAGTCCTGATAACAATGATAATAAGCATGATGATTATGACAACTGATCTTGATGATAATAATAATGATGATAATAATAACAAAAGTAATAATATCAATTAAAATAATGATAATAATAATTATTATTACCATTGTTACTATTGATATCATCATCATTATTATCATTGTTATTAATATTATCATTGTACTTTATGTTCTTATCATCATTATTATCATTATTGTTATCAATTTTAATAATGGTAATAATAATAATAATTATCATTATTATTACCACTGTTACTGTTGTTATCATCATTGTTATTATTGTTTTCAATATTATCATTGTAATTTTAGTTCTTATCATCATCTGATTATGAAATTATAATGTTCAATCTACTCTTCTGACAATTTCAAAATTCCTTTCATAATTTCTTGACAAGGATACAGTCCGTGACGTCGCAACTAATTATTAACACTATCCTATTAAGAATTTTTCAAACAAGGAGTACGACAGGGTTGCATTCTATCTCCGCACCTCTTTAATATATATTCTGAAACAATTATGAGAGGTGCTCTAGAGAATTTTGAAGGAACTGTGGATGTTGGAGGATACAAAATATCAAATCTGAGGTACGCCGATGATATAGTTTTGATTGCCAGCAGTATCACTGAACTACAACAACTACTAGATAAAGTTAGAGAAGCAAGCGAAAAGGCTGGCTTATTTCTTAATGCCAAGAAAACTAAGATCATGAAGATTCAAAGATAACCGGCAATGAACAATGATGAACATGTTACAATCAATGGAATGATTGTGGAAAATGTGAAAGAGTTCACTTATCTTGGAGCTGTTTTAACTAATACATATGATGATTCACCGGAGATAAAAAGAAGAATTACCATTGCCAAAAGCGCCACAGTTGCTCTCAATAACATCTGGAAAGACCGAAGCATTACCTTACGGACAAAGCTGAGGTTATTGAACTCATTAGTTTTCCCAATTGCATCATATGGTTCTGAGTGTTGGGTGTTGAAGTAGA
>NC_051403.1:23241866-23244366 GCF_015228065.2 Penaeus monodon
TGTGTGTTAAGGTGTGTGTGTGTTCTCATACTGAACATATACGCATTTCTCTACCCATCTATTTCACCCCACTCCCCCGAAAAAAAATCTATACTTATCTATCTTAACCACCTATACATCTACCTCGATCCCACCAAACAACAAACAGTCTACCAATATCTACCTACATACCCCTCCCTCCTCCAATATATATCTATACCCCCCCCCCTCCGTCTAAATATCTATCTATCACCCTCCCATCCCCCACGCTCTCACATAGCAACTCCACCTCGCTTGACGCCCGTTGGGGACTTAGATATCTTTAATTAAGGATCATAAAACACACTGACCATTACCTTAGCTTTAATGAACACTAGCAATGGAGGCCCGTGAGAGATTAAGGAGAAAATTAATGGGATAAAGAGAGGGAGAAAGAACTGGAGCAAAAGAGAGAGGGAGGAGAGTGAAGGGGGATGTAGAGAGGGCGGGGGGAGGAGAGAGAAACGGAGTGAGAGGGAAGGAGCGAAGATAGATAGATAGGTAGAAAGAGAAATATTGAGAGAGAGAAGAGAGAGAGAGAGAGAGAGAGTGGGAGGATTAGTTTTTCTCAAACTCACTCTCTCTCTCTCTCTCTCTCTCTCTCTCTCCTCTCTCTCTCTCTCTTTTCTTTCTCCCCTCCTCTCTCTCTCTCTCTCTCTCTCTCTTTCTCACTCTCTCTCTCTCTCTCTCTCTCTCTCTTTCTCTCTCTCTCCTCTCTTCCTCTCTCTAGCTAGCTTGGTAGCTATTCATATATCCTTTTATTTATGTTATTTATAATCTTATATGTCTATCTTTGTATCTGTTTATCAGTCTATTATTATCTATCTACCTACCTACCTACATGTTTGCCTTTGTTTGTATAGTTTTATCTACTGTGTGTATTAGAGATAAATAAATTAATGGATGAATAGATAAATAGATAAATAGATAAATAAAAAGGTAAGGGAGAGAGAGAGAAAGAGAGAGAGAGAGGAAGAGAGAGATATATAGATATACAGACAGATAGAAAAAGAGGAGAGAGAGAGAGAGGGAGAAATCGATAGACAGAGAGATAGTTTCACATAAAATACATACAAATACACCCCCATCCATATATACATATATACCTACACAAATACATACATCTTCGTTAATTCATCCTTGACGTTTCGAGTCGTCATCATCAGTTCTATTTTCTTCTTGTCCACTATTTTCTTCTGCTACCTCAGTTTCTTCATTTTCTTCCCATTTTTTGTTCACCATCAAACTATGTTTTCTGATGACTGATTTCCTTACTTTTTTCCTGTCTTATTTAGAACTTCCTTGCATTATCTTTATTAATATATATATATATATATATATATATATATATATATATATATAATATATATATATATATATATATATGTGGTTGTGTATATGTGTGTGTGTGTGTGTGTGTGTTGTGTGTGTGTGTGTGCGTGTGTGTATATATATATAATATATATATAAAATATATATATATATATATACATATACGCATATATATGTCCATATACACACACACACACACATACACACATTTATATATATATATATATATATATATATATATATATATATATATATATATATATATATATATATATATATAATGATATATATATGCATGTATGTATGTATGTATATAATGTATATGTTTTTTTTTTTTTTTTTTTTTGCTTTTTTATATATATATATATTTTAATTAATTTGGGGTTTTTTTTTTTTTTATATAATTAATATATATATATTATATTAATTTTTTTTTTTCGCATATATATGTCCATATACACAAAAAATACCCCATTTAATATATATATATATATATATACATATATAATCTATATATATATATTTTTATAATTATATATAATATATTTCTTTTTTTGTTTTGTTTGTTTTTTTTTTTTTTTTTTTTTATTTTTTTTTTAAAAGGTGTGTTTTATATATATCTTTTAAATTTATTTTTATATTTTTTCTTTCTTTTATATTATTTTATTAATTTATAATATAAATTGGGTGTTTTTTTTTGTTTTTTTTTGTGTTTTGTTTTTTTTTTTTTTTTTTTTTTTTTTTTTTTTTATTCCGGTTTTTATTTTCAATTTTCTTTTTGTCCTTCCCCTTTTTTGCATCCTCTTTTTTGCCTTTTCTTTCTTCCTTCTTTCTCGTTCTTCTTTTTTTTTTTTTTTTTTCTTTTTTTCCATTTTATAAACCTTCCTTTCTTCTCTTTTTTTTTTTTTTTTTTTTCCCCCCCCCCCCCCCATTTTCTCTTCTTCTCTCTCCTCTCTCTCCTCCCCTTTTCTCTCTCTCTCTCTCTCCTCTCTCTCTCTCTCCTCTCTCTCTCTCTCTCTCTCTCTCTCTCTCCTCCCCTCTCTCTCTCCTCTCTCTCCTCTCTCTCCTCTCTCCTCTCTCTTCCTCTCTCTTCTCTCTCTCTCCCCTTCCTCTCTCTTCCTCTCTCCTTTTTTCTCTCTCTCTCTCTCTC
>NC_051403.1:23256866-23259366 GCF_015228065.2 Penaeus monodon
TGTGTGTGTGTGTGTGTGTGTGTGTGTGTGTGTGTGTGTGTGTGTGTGTGTGTGTGTGTGTGTGTGTGTGTGTGTGTGTGTGTGTGTGTGTGTGTGTGTGTGTGTGTGTGTGTGTGTGTGGGTGGGTGGGTGGATGGGTGGGTGTATGTATGTGTGTGTGCATGTATGTAAGTATCCACACACACATAAACAGAGAGAGAGACAAAGAGATAGAGAGAGGAACAGAGAGGTTTAATAGACACAGAGACAGAAACCATGGATGAAAGAGTGGAAAATGTAGTGTGAGAGTCAGAATGAGAAAGAGACGGAGACAGAAACAGAAAGAGGAAATGAAAGGGATAGATAGATATATAGATAGATAGATAGATAGATAGATAGATAGATAGAGAGAGAGAGAGAGAGAGAGAGAGAGAGAGAGAGAGAGAGAGAGAGAGAGAGAGAAATGATAGAAGGAAGACAGAAACAAAGTAAGTGAAAGCAAGAGGTTGAGAGAGAGAATAACAGAAATGATTAGAGACAGAGAAGGTGCCAACAAAACAAAAAACAAAACAAAAACAGAATAAGATGGAACGGAAGAAGCCGAAAGAGCGAGAAAACAAACCTGGCCCCACAAGAATGCAAACTTAAAGCAAAGACAGTTGCTAAGTCATAAATTGATGAAGATCCAACCAAAAGACTTGCACGCGTCTCGACTTCTGTGTGCACATGCAAGTCAACAAGCGATAGTATGCAAGCGCGAGGAGCATGGCATTTCGACCCCTGTGCCCGGCGAAGGATAAGGACGATATTGCCCTGCCAAAACGAGATTCGTAAGTCGTATTAGAGAATTTAGAACAGAGTGATATATCCCACAATATATGAGTGTGCGGAGGGCCATTGTGTATGCATGGGCGTGTAAGCTTTTGCACATAAACACACGCGCACATGCAAATACTGGGAAGCATATGAACCTTCCCAATACATATTCATGTAAATGCGCTCAGACAGACAAAGACACAGGTGGACTGATATGTATTTGGAAATGCTTTCGTTCTTTTGCGGATGGAAGTATGATGTGGCTATCATTATCATTATCATTATTGGTATTAGTATCATTATTATTATTATTATTGTCATTGTTTTTCTCCTTATTAATACTTTTATCCTTATTATTGTTATTACTATCATTATTATTAGCCGTATTGTTGTTGTTGTTGTTGCTTCTATGATTATCATTATCATCATCACTACTATCATTTTTCTTATATTGATGATAATAGCCATGATTTTTGAATTGCCAGTAATGGGGACATTAACATAAAGTAAAAAAAAAAAAAGGAGAATCGAAATTCTACTCCCATTTCCCCCTAAAAATAATAGTAATAATAATAATAATAATATAACAATAAATAAATGAAAAAAATAAAAATATCTCAAAATTTTTGATATTTCATTTCTTCATTTTTGTTTATTCCTTTCACCTCAAACCCCCTTCTCTCTCCCGTCAAGATAAGGGCCAACTCCCCAAAATCCCATATCCTCCCCCCCCTCTCTCTCTCACACACACGCCCGCAACTCCTCGCTCCTACTAACACCCCCTTCCTCTCCCTTGCCTCTTTCCGCCACCCCTTCCCTCTCCCCTTCCTCATCTCCCTCACCCCCTCCCTCTCCCCTTCCTCATCTCCCTCACCCCCTCCCTTTCCCCTTCCTCAACTCCCTCATCTCCATCTCCTGTTCAACCCTTTCCCTCCAATCCCCTCTTTTCCTCCCTTCCCTCGTCCCCTCTACGTGGGGCCCCTACCCTATCTCCCTTCCCTTGCCCCCCCCCTTCTTCTTTATGGCAACTCCTTTCCGAATATCCTCTCACCCCAACCGCCTCTTCCCTCCACCTCCCCTCCCCTAACTCCCATTCCCCTACTTTCCTTAACTTCTCCCCTTCCTCGTCCCCTCTCACCCCCAACCCTCTCTGCCTCTCCAACACGCATTTCCCTCATCTCCCCAACTCCCCTTTCCAACCCCCCCCCCCGACCCAACCCCTCTCTTCCTCTTCATCCCCACATCCCCTCAACCCCTCCCTCCTCCCCTCTCATCCCCTAACCCCCACTTCCCCTATCCCCAACGCCTATTCCCGTATACCTCCCCTACCATCCCACTATCCCCCAACTCCCTTCCCGCTCCACCTCTTCTTCCCTTTCACCCCTTCTTCCTACTCACTCTAACACTCCCTCCCCTCCCCCAACGCCCTCCTCCCTCACTGCCCCCCCCCCCCAAATGCACATTCCCCCACCTCCCCTCCCTCCTAAACGCCCTCCTTCCCTACCACGCCTCCCCTCAAACGTCCATTCCCCCTACCTCGCCTCCCCCTCTTTCCCTCCACCACCCCCAACGCCTTCTCCCCCCCCCTCCCCCCTCCCTTCAGCGCCCATTCCCCTCACTCGCGGCCGACACAAAGCATCCAATTCTCAGTCGCCGCTCGAGGGCTTCTTGACTTGGCGGGTCAAGGGAGACGGGGAGGACAAAG
>NC_051403.1:23276866-23279366 GCF_015228065.2 Penaeus monodon
TATAAAAAATATATATATAATATCATAATCTATATACTAGATGTATCGAAATTTGCCCACGCCTGTGCAGACAGTCGGGTGATAAATTAAGCCCTAGAAATAATTTAACTAAATCAGTGACATAAGAAATGCAAAATTATTCTTCCCGAAGACTTAAAAATAGTCAAGGCTTTTTGCAATGCCGTCTGTGCTGTTGATTTTATAATTAAGCAAAAAGTCAGAAGCAAAGGAATTGTGTAATGTTTTCAATGATGATGGTGATTATGATTATAATTGTTACTGTTACTGCAATTTATTGTTATCATCATTACTGCTATTGATGTTTTTATCATCATTGTCATTATTGCAATTATACTTAATATTATTATCATTATTATTGTTATTATTATCATATTATCATCATCGTTATTATCATCATCATTATTATCATTATTATCATTATTATTATAATAACACTGTTATCATCCTCATTTTTATTACTATTATTATCATCATTTCCGTTATTACTATTATCCCCATTATCATTATCATTGATATTATTATTAATATTAATACTAATATTAATATCATTACTATTATTATTATTATTATCATTATTATTATCATTGTTGTTGCTGTTGTTATCATCATCATTACGATTATTATAATAATATTATTACTATTATTATCATTATCATTGTTATCATTATCATTATTATCACTGTTATTATTTTTATTGTTGTTATTACTATTATCATTGTCGTTTTTATTATCTTCTTTATCGTTGATATTATAATTAATATTACTTGTGTCATTATTTTTATTGTTGTTTTTAGTAGTAGTAGTAGTAGTAGTATCATTTTCATTATTATCATTCTTCTTATTAGTATTCTTACAATTACCGTATTATGATTATGGATATTGTTATCATTATTAATATTATTATTATCATTTTTCTTATTATCATTGCTATTGTTATTATTATTAAGGTTGTTCTATTAATTTATTATTATTATCAGTATTATCGTCATCGTAACTGCATTACCAATATTTGAGATAATGATGTTCATGGCAATAACTTGGCCCAAATCATCTCAAAGGCTCTAAGAAAATTACACACAAAGCAGAAAGAAACTCGACAAATCACACGAAAGTATACCATACAAAAAGATCTGTATGTATCTCTCGCATCATCCCTGAGCGGCAGACGTACACACTGCCTCGCCTTCTCCCTCCATCTAAGCTACTTTTCCATCGCTCTCGCAATTTGGTGCAGCCGCTACGTAACCCTGAATTATACATTGTATATTTCCAGGTCGAGACGAAGACACGCGCGGCTAGAACGCATTACGGAATGGAATATATTTTTGTTTTTATTTTGGATGGTGGGAGGGAAGGGGGGTGGTTGAGGGGAGAAAATATATATTGGGAGACATCAGACCAACGTATTTTCTCTCCTAAATTAAACTCGGGAGAAAATCCTTGCCTCCTGTTTAAAATTCTCTCGACTCGTGTGTTCCATTGCTTAACGTTTTCCCGCGCTTTTTTTCATTTTCGTCGTTTGCATTTTGACTTCGTTGAGTGACTGCACACTTCCTCCCCTAAAAAAAATTGAGACTCTGAAGCTGGATACGTATGCAACACAGATAATTCGATAAAGCAAGACTCAACAACAAAAGATTTAAAAAAAAAACAGTAAATGGAAAATAAACAATACGAGCCGTTTCTAAGCGAACGAACACAGTGAAAAAGAAAGAGAAAGAGAGATAACCGTAAGCTGAAGTTAAAAAAAAAAAAAACACAAACGAATTCAAATGGAAAGCTAGGTGGGACGTAATCACACCCACCTGATGGATGAATTGCATCTTGTGTCGCCCTGGATGAAACTATCTGAAAACATCTGCCGGGTTTTCCTGTGGCATTTTGTGTGCGGGAGGAAGGGGAGGGGGAGGGAGGGAAATGGTAAATTTTCTTCTGGCGCGAATGTGACTGCGTGGAAGCTTCTGCAGGATCGTCTCTCGGTGAGATTTCGACCTGGCCGCCATCTTTGTACCCTGATTTTCTTCTCTTTGAGGCGATGGCCGAGGTTTTACGAGCTCTCAGAGAGGTTCTTTTATTGTCTGTTTTCTTATTATCTTCTATTATTTTATTCTCTCTCTCTCTCTCTCTCTCTCTCTCTCTCTCTCTCTCTCTCTCTCTCTCTCTCTCTCTCTCTCTCTCTCTCTCTCTCTCTCTCTCTCTCTCTCCCTTTTATATATTTTGTTTTGTTTTCCTTCGTGCACGATTCTTTTGTTTGGCCAAATAACATGGCCGAGATTACTGAAGTAAATTTGCAGCTTTGCACGCGCCCGGCGCTGAAAATACCGGGTGAAAATTCACCTTTCATTTTTATACGCCGCTTGAAATGCGAAAATCTCGAGTTTGTAGAATATTAAATTGGAACAAAAAGTTTCGTCTACAGTATTGGCTACCATCCGTTACGACTACAAGATACTGATTTTTTTTTTTTTTTTATCTGCAC
>NC_051403.1:23284366-23286866 GCF_015228065.2 Penaeus monodon
TCTCTCTCTATCTCTCTCTTTATCTCCTTTCTCTCCTTGTCTTTTCTCTTCTCTACTTCTCTTGTTTTCTCTCTCTATATCTCTAAATCTGTCTATCAGTCTACCTGTCTATCTTTGTGTCTATTTATCTGTTTATCTATATATATTTCTATCTATCTCTTTGTCTTCTATCTTTCTTCTTCTATTCTATCTCTCTCTCTCTCTATCTATTCTTTCTACTCTTCTCTTTTGTCTTTTATTTATTCTTCTTCTTTCTTCTTCTTCTGTCTTTGCTTTTTTTTTTTTTTTTTTTTTTTTTTTTGGTCTTTTCTTTTTTCATATTTACTTTTAAATATTTCATTATTTTATCTTCCTTTCTTTTTTGTTTCTCTTATTTTTCACTTTTCTATTTTTTGTTCTATTCTATTCTACTTAATCTGTTTCTGTCTCTGTTTTTTTTTTTTTTTTTTTTTTTTTTTTTTTTTCTTTTTTTTATTAACTCAACTTCCTAGATTATTCCTCTTGGATTTTTTCGTTTGTTTCTTTTTTGTTTGTCTCTTTGTTTGTTTTGCTGTAATGGTAACGTTTCATATTGACAATTAAAAAAGTATGAATGAATGAATCTTCACTCAATGGATGTATTTGACCGGTTTCGATTGCGTCTTCGTCAGAAATACATGAAATGAAATACATGTATTTCTGACGAAGACGCAATCGAAACCGGTCAAATACATAACTTGTATTGTAAATGTATTCATTCTCAAGTTAATGGGTAGAATGATAGATTATCATTCGTGTGACGAATAATGATAAACAAGCAGACAAAAATGATAGCTATAACAAAGAGAGGAATTTTTAAATGAAGGACCGTCATAACAAAATTTGATAATAATGAGCAAATGACGATAACAACGGTAATGATAATGATGATAAGGAATTGATAACAGTGATAATGATTAGGACAGTAATAGTGATAATAGAAATATAACTAATAATAATAAAAACAATGACAATAAAAGTAGTAATAATGATGGCAATGATGACAATATTACTATTACTATGGTCATTATTATTATCAGTATTATGATAATGGCAATATGATAATAATAAGGATGAAAATAGAAATAACAATAATAATAGTGTTAATAAAAATAGAAATAACAATAATAATAACAATAATGGTAATAATAATAATAATAATAATAAGAAGAAGAAGAAGAAAATAATGATAATAATAATAATAATAATAATAATAATAATAATAATAATAATAATAATAATGATATTAATAATAATAATAAAGCTGATGATGATGATGATGATGATGATAATAATGATAATAATAATAATAATAATAATAATAATAATAATAATAATAATAATAATAATAATAATAATAATAATAATAATAATAACAATAAAGATGATAACAAAAACAACAAAAACAATAAATTTTAACCCAATCCATCTTCAGTCGAACGAGTTAGTGAAAAGGCCTAACAATATGTTTTTTTCCTTCTTTTTTTTACGACAGGACTTCAATCTCTTCACGACAGACGCACCTCTGTGAAAGGCTATGATGGAGATTCAAAGACCGCGAGCTTAAAAGAGAGAGAGAGAGAGCGAGAGAGAGAGAGAGAGAGAGAGAGAGAGAGAGAGAGAGAGAGAGAGAGAGAGAGAGAGAGAGAGAGAGAGAGAGAGAGAGAGAGAGAGAGGAAGGAGGGAGGGGAGGGAGGGAGAAAGATAGATAGATAGATAGATAGATAGAGAGAGAGAGAGAGAGAGAGGTGGGGGAGGGAGACGGTAAGAGAAAAAGAGAGGGCGAGAGGGGGAGAAGGAGAGAGAGCGAGAGAGAGAGAGAGAAAGAAAGAGAGAGAGAGAGAGAGAGAGAGAGAGAGAGAGAGAAAGGAAAAAATGTCCTCGTGTGCTATATTGGAAAAGCTGGGGAGAACCATATAAAAATTTAAAGGTTGTCATATTTGAAGTTTGTGGGGAAGCATGGAGCTGAAATGTGTTTTTTTCTTTCTTTCTTTCTTTCTTTCTTTTTTTGAGTTGTGTGTGTGTGTGTGTGTGTGTGTGTGTGTGTGTGTGTGTGTGTGTGTGTGTGTGTGTGTGTGTGTGTGTGTGTGTGTGTGTGCATGCAGGCAATAACATATTTTCTATTATTTCTTGCTTTCTTTATTCACTTGTTTATTTACTTTATATAAATACATGAAATGAACGTTTGCATATTCATATTTTATTGATTCATTTCATAGATAGAAAAAAATCAATTCATTGATAGATAGATAATTGACCGTCGCTTCCAAAGAATATGTTTGAATTATCTCAGCACAGCTGAGAGAGAGAGAAAAGGAAAGAAAAAAGAAGAGAGAGAGAGAGAGAGAGAGAGAGAGAGAGAGAGAGAGAGAGAGAAAGAAAGAGACAGACAGACAGAAAGAAAGAAAGAGAGGAGAGAGAGAGAAAAAAAATCTATATAGCATATTTCGGCAATACCCGTGTATCACACTTTTCTCTTTCG
>NC_051403.1:23289366-23296866 GCF_015228065.2 Penaeus monodon
TTATATATATATATATATATATATGTATAATATTTTAGTAACTACGAATAAATTTTTAGTATTATATGTTATAATACAAATTCATCATGCATTAGGACATCAAGCATTTTGAAATAATACTGAAACATATTTTGAGGTTAACCTAAATGCGTGAAACTGAACTGAAATTTTTGTTTCTATCATTTTTGTTATAAAGCAAATGTCATTCAGTGCATTAGGACGCACAGAAGATTGCTTCGAAATCCAATTCAATGAAAGTTAATATTCGCCACATGTACTGATTGCCAAAATAGCTTGCATTTTGGAATACAGATGCAACATAAAGTTTAGATTGGCCATGTTATATTTCATTTTTTTTGCTAAAAAAGTAAATGATTTTCGTATTAGGTATAGTTTCGATTGCAGAAAGGAAAATTGGCTATGGGAACTTTTCAAAGCAAGTTTAATTTTTCAAGCCACAGAATGGCAGAAAAAACTTTATGAATTGTTTGAGAGTTTCATACCAGCAACTAAATGTCTTGATTATTATTAATATTTTTGCAATATTTGTTTGAAACAAAGTAAATATATACTATTTATTATTTCGTTAGTAAAATAACTTATAAAAACGTTTAGATTAATGCAACATAGTTGAGTACAGAAAAATATCTTTCGTGAATCAATATAAGCTGAATTTCAATTAACGCAGCAAACTTTAAAATTTTCAAAATTGATGACTTTTATGATATAATTACATATTTATGTATGCATATATATACTAGCAGATAGATAGAAAGATAGAAAAACAAATAGACAGATAGATCCAGATATATATATAGGGATAGACAAATAGATATAGATATATTTATGAATAGACAGATAAATATATACATAGCTAGATAGATAGATAGATAGATAGATAGATAGAAAGATTTAGATATCCTCCCTTCCCTTCCTCCCACCCCTTTTTACTCTTCCTCCTTCTCCTCCCACCCCTTACCCCCCTAAACCCCCAACCTCCTCCCTGACAACCATCCTCCCTTACCTCTCCCTGACCCCTGTCCCTTCCCTCCCTTCCCTCCTTATCACCCAGCTTTACCCTCCCCCCCCACCCCCCTCCTTCACACCCAACCTCTCCCTTCAGGCTCTATATCCCCATCCGTAACACCCTCCCTCCCTCCCTCGCCAACCTACCCACCTACCCACCTGCCCACCTACCCACCCTACCCACCTTCCCCCCTACCCACCCACCTGCCCACCTACCCACTCTACCGACCCACCATCCTTATCATTCCCACTCACCTACCCACGCTACAACCCACCCCCCCACCCACCCACCCCCTCTCCCATCCACCCACCCACCCACCCCCTCACTCCCTTCCTACCTACCCACCCCCTTCTGCCACCTATCCACCATCCAACCCTACCCACCCACCCCTACCCACCCCCTTCCCCCATCTCCCCCACCCCACCCACCTCCCTCAAGGCTCCTGAAAGAACTCCCGACTTTATGTACTTTTTAAAGCTTACTCGGAGATGTTAAACTTTGGCGAACCTTTCAGCAGCATAATAGCAGCAACATGGCGTTTAACAGGCATTTCGTTTATTGCACTTTGTTCCCTCGTCGTAAAAGGAGAGAGAGAGAAAAAGATATAAGGGGGAGAGGAGAGAAGGGAGTGGAAAAAAGAGAGAGGGGAGAAAGGAGGGGACAAAGAGACAGGGGAGAAATGAGGGGAAAAGAGAGAGGAGAGAAATGAGAGAAAAGAGAGAGTGGAGAAAGAAGGGGGGAAAGAAAGAGGGGAGAAATGAGAGAAAAGAGAGAGGGGAGAAAGGAGGGGAAAGAGAGAGAGGGGAGAAGAAGGTCGGGGGTTATATACACCGTCTGATTAAAAGTCAGCGTTGTTATGAAAGGAGATTTTTTTTTCTTTCTTTCTCTCTTTCCTTCTTTTTTTCTCCTTCTTTTCGTTTCGACTTCCGTCCTACTGGATTATGTGGAAACGAAAATTATTAATCTGTAATTATCCCAATATCCTTTATAAAACAAATGTGATGACATAAGGTAACAATATTATTATTATTATTGCCATGGTTATTATCATTTTGATCATCGTCATCTTTATTATTAGCATTGGTAATATTACCATCATCATTATCATTATCAATATTACCATTATTAATGCTATCATATTTATCATCATTAACATTAACATTATTATTTTTGTCATTATTATCATCATAATTAACATTACCATTATTACTGTTATTGCTATTATTACCATTACAATGCTTATATAAATGTAAATTTTCTCAAATCATCATAGCAGTCATTATCAGTCATTATCACCATTGCTACAGTCATTCTCATTATCATCATTATCGGAGCCTTCACAATTGCCATCAACACATTAACCAAAAAATGAATAAATGTATAAAAGAACACAAACAAATAATAACCAAACAAAAAAGAAAAAAGAAAAAGAAAAAACTAAAAACAATAAAACAAAAACAAAAGACACAAGAAATACATAAAGATTTTTTTTTATATAAAAAGTAACAAAAAAACACACAATAAGAAATAAATCTGAAATTAATAATACAAACAAACAAACAACAGCTAAAAACACGCACTTATTTTAGCGGGTATTAAACTCAGCCCCGCGGATTTATGGTCGCAGGATATTGGTAGAGGCAGGACCACTTTGCTATATATTGATAATATCCCATAATTGAGTTTATAATATATACTCACATCATTTTCGCAAGTAATATATGAACTGCCCGTCCTTCCTTTCCTCTTTACCCTTTCCTTTCTCCCTTCTTTCTCTCTCTTCCTCTCTTTTTATCCCTCATTCTCTCTCTCTCTTTCCGTTTACCCCCTTCTTATCCCTCTCCCTTCCTTCTTTCTTCTCCTTATCCCTCTCCCTTCCCTCCCTCATTCTTTCTCACTCTCCTTCCACATTCTTTCTCTATCTCTTCCTCCATTCTTTCCCTTTCCTTCCATTCCTCTCCTTTTATCCCTCTCCCTCCCCCCCCCCCCGCATTCTTTCTCTCTCCCTCTCCTCCCACATTCATGCCTTTTCCCTTCCCTCCCGCATTCTTTCTCTCTCCCTTCCCTCCCACATTCATTCCCTCTCCTTCCCTTCCCCACCATTTTCCCTCTCTCTCCCTTCCCCCACCCTCATTCTTTCTGTTTCCCTCCCTCCTCCACCACTATTTCCCTCTCCCCTCCCCCTCCCCCATTTTCTACCTTCTCCTTCTTCTCTCCACCTCTTTTTCCTTCTCCTCCCCAGCATTATTTCTCCCTCCAGGACCTTTAGAGTGGTATACATCAAAATCGTGAAGCATTTACGGTTGACGATCCTCCCACTTCATAATTGGAAAAAGGATCTTATGGACTGAGGGCGGAGTGGCGCTGGCAGATACTACGTAAATACTTCTCGATTTTACGATCGTGACGTCATGTACGTAGAAAGTGAAGAGACCGAGAGAAAAAAAAAAATAAAATAAAGAGAAAAAAGCAGAAACGCAACTAAGTATTTGTTATTGAAACTTGAAATTATTGAATTCGTTATTGAGAGGTACATACTGTCTATCGTGTTTTTCTTCTTTTTAACATCTATCTATCTGCATGTATTTCTATCGCTCCGTCTCCCTCTTTCTTTTATCCTCTCAGTTTTTCTACTTCTTTCGCTTCATTTATTTAATATTCATTCATTCTCTTTTTGTCCCTGTCGTGCACTCTCTCGGATGTCTCCCTTTATATTTCTATCAATCCATCATTCTCTTTTTATTTCTCTCTTCGGTTCTCACCCCTGTCTCCTTTTAAATGTTTCTCTGCTTTTTACCCATTCTCTTTCTCGCTTTTCGGTTCTCGCTTGTTATCTAAATCTCTTTATCTCCTAAATATGTTTCTACTTATCGTTCATATTCTTTTTCCTTCGTTTCGTCTCCCTCTAGTCATCTATCTGTCTTTCATTTGTTCTCTTTCTCTCTCTCGTTTGTTTGCCTCGAAATCCCTCTATATTTATCTACCCACCTCTCTCTCTCTCTCTCTCTCTCTCTCTCTCTCTCTCTCTCTCTCTCTCTCTCTCTCTCTCTCTCTCTCTCTCTCTCTCTCTCTCTTTCTCTTCCTCTCTCTCTCTCTCCTCTCTCTCTCTCCTCTCTCTCTCTCTTCCTCCTCTCTCTCTCTCCTCTCCCTCTCTCCTCTCCCTCTCCCTCCTCCTCTCCCCCTCTCCCCTCCTCCCCCCTCCCTCCCTCCCCCTCCTCCTCCCTCCCCCTCTCCCTCTCCCTCCCTCTCGATCCGGCTGTACTGACCACGATCCCCCACACAGCTTCCGTCTCGCGGTCGTGTGTTCCTAGGAGAGGGTGAAGTCTGAAAGAAGAAATTCCATCTGTCTGAAGTTTTTCGAGTTGCTTCTCAATTTTCTTTATTGCCGGAATATATCACTTTTGCCTTAATCCCGACCACCACTTAGTCTATTACAAACTTGGTCCCAAAACAAACAGATGCGGTTATAAAAAAAAAAAAGGAAAAAAGGGGGGAATGGAAAAAAATAAATGAAGCACGTATATATACACACACACGTATAGACGCATGGAAACACACGTATTCTTGCATACTCTCGTACAAAGTTTATTATCTGTATGAAGTTCCAGCATAACCAAAGCAAAGATAAGAAAAAAAAATATAAAGATTATTTAGATAGCAAGCTAGAGAAAAAATGGTGACATGCAAGGTTTTCCAAAGCAGAACAAAAGATAAATTTACAAAGAGCGAGAGGGAAAAAAGGGAGACAGGAGTTGCTTATCCCAAACAGACAGATGAGCAAAGTTTTGGAACAGAGCAATAGATAAAACCTAACCCTCGTCCCCCACGCTGTTGACATAAATATGAAGAATGGGACAGCCTTAACATAGAAGACGGTATGCTCATAGGGGGTGACTGCAGAAGTTGTCCATTTCCCGAAAAAAAACACTCAAAAGATGAAAGAATGTAATAGAAAGGATGGTTTTATAGCGAAAGGAGTATATTGTCAAGGTTAGGGCCATGCCGAGCCATGAACTGGGTGTGTCGGGCCCTTGTCATCTTGAGAGAGGGGAGTGTGGGGGGAAAGGGTGGGAGGGAAGAGAGGGGAGGGTATAGCCTAGGTGATAGTTCAAAAGTGAAAGATGGAGCAGAGGTGAAATAGAAAAGTTTGTGTGGTGTTGTCGGGTGAATCACCAAAGTTTTAACCGATTTTAGTTAGCGATGTGACTTACGAGCGATGGCGGTGCGCCCTGGCTGGTCACTTTAAGACATGTGGAGGGCGTGAGAGAGAGAGAGGGGGGCGGCATGAGAGAGAGAGAGAGAGAGAGAGAGAGAGAGAGAGAGAGAGAGAGAGAGAGAGAGAGAGAGAGAGAGAGAGAGAGAGAGAGAGAGAGAGAGAGAGAGAGAGAGAGAAATGTGCTTCCGCGTGATGGTGCATGAGAGAGAGAGAGGAGAGGGGAAAGCGAGAGAGAGAAGAGGGATAGAAGGAGGGGAGAGACAAATGGACGTGTCTATCAGATGCCCCAGAACTACGCAGATCGATACAAAATGGCATGAATATAAATTTATTTATAGATACGGATACAGTTATATCAAGGGAAGGAAGGGGGAGAATCAGTCATGTTTAGTATTTTATGTACACACAAACAGACACACACACACACACACACACACACACACACACACACACACACACACACACACACACACACACACACACACAGAGAGAGAGAGAGAGAGAGAGAGAGAGAGAGAGAGAGAGAGAGAGAGAGAGAGAGAGAGAGAGAGAGAGAGAGAGAGACAGACAGACAGACAGACAGACAGACAGACAGACAGACAGACAGACAGACAGACAGAAAGAAAGAGATTGAGTCAGACAGACAGAGGTTGAGTCAGACAGAGACAGATATTGAGATAGACAGAGACAAAGACAGAGAGACAGACAGACAGATAAACAGAGAGAGAAACAGACATTCCGACAGACAGATAGACAGAGACAAAGGCAGAGAGAGAGACAGACAAAAAGAGAGGGAAACAGACAGACCGACAGACCGACAGACCGACCGACAAATAGACAGAGACAAAGAGAGAGAAACAGACAGACAGACAGAGATAAGGTGTACAGTACCCTGACAAAAAGGTAATGATATCAAGTTCAACACAGGCACAAACAAAGGCTAACAGCATTGGACTGTAGCTCAACACACAGTGGTATAGAGTTCCTGGTGTAACAAAGGCTGTTAATGGACGGGAAAGGGAGATGAGGAGAGAGATAGGGAGCGAGTAGATTCCTCCTTCTCCTCCTCCTCCTCCTCCTCCTCCTCCTTTCCTCTCTCATCTCATTTCCTAACCTCACCCTCTGCCCTCCTTCTACTCTCCTTTCTCCTCTTACCCTCCTTACGCTTTTCCTTTCTCCTCTCTTTTACTTCCACTCTCCTCTCCCCTTCCCAATTTTCTCTCTTCTCCTCTACCCTCCTTCCACTCTCTTCTCTTATCCCCTTCTCTCCTAGTTTCTTCCCAATCCTCTCGCCCTCTCCCCTTCTTCCATTCCCATCTTCCTACTCCCTTCTTTCACTTTCCTTTCTCCTCAGTATCCTTCCACTCTCCTCTCCTCTCCTCTGCCCTCCTTCCACTCTCTTCTCCTCCCCTCCTAGCACCCTTCCCTCTCTTCTCCTCTCCTGTCTCCCTCCTTCCCTCCCCTTTTCCACTTTTCCTTCTATTCCTCTTCTCCTCTTCCCTCTCCCTGTCCAGTGCTCTTCAGCCCTTCCCTCTCCTTTCCCTTTTCCTCCTCCCCTCTCCCTCACTCCTCCTTCCCTCTCTTCTCCCTTCCTCCTCCTCCTGCCCTCTCCCTTCCTCCTCCTCCTCCTCCCCCCCTCTCCTCCTCTCCCTCCCCTCCTTCCCCTCCCTCTTTTCATTCCTCCTCTCTCCCTTATCCCTCCTTCCCTCTCTTCTCCCTTCCTCATTCCCCTTCTCCCCTCACCCTCACCCCTCCTACTCCCCTCCTCTTCTTTTCTCCTCCTACTCCCCCTCCTCTCTCCCTTCCTCCTCTTCCTCCCCTCTCTCTTCCTCCTCCTCCTCCTCCCCTCTCCCTCACCCCTCATTCCCCACCTCTTCCCCCAGCCTTCAACACCAGCTATATTTCGTTCAGAGCTGCACATCGCTCATCTTATGAAACATTTCCTCCTTTTTTTAGTTCTTCAAGCTTTCAGGGAAGTCATGAACAAACGTTTTTCTGTCTTAACGTTTCTCTCAAAGGAAGTTTAGTATCGTGTATTCTTCTTTTCGTATTATTTAAGTATAGCAGCATCTTTTACTCGTTTTTTTGTTTGTCTATACGAAAAATGAAAATGAAAAATGTAATGAAAAAAGATTCATGATAATACCAGTGACATAAATGGCTTAAAGATAATGATAATTTGTGATGGACAGTAATGATAATAATGCCAACCCCTACCATGATAAATGAAATATGGCGGGGATGACCGTAGAGTATG
>NC_051403.1:23308280-23316012 GCF_015228065.2 Penaeus monodon
TAAAACCTTGCAGCTCAATTTCATCCTTCAAATTCTGATTTCACAAAGATGCTCTACATGTATGATGTTTCCTCCTACAAACATGCTCTGCAAATTTGGTGTTTTCTGACACAAAAACTATTTTTTCAAACAAAAATGCTCTACCCAATAGTGCTTGCTCTCACAAAGACACTCTACCTGTATGGTGTTTCCGAGCCCAAGGTGTTCATCTCGGAGGACTTCAAGTGCCAGCCCATCCACAGCAATGTCTTGGATGGCCGAGAACACGTTTAGAGAGAGAAGGACACACCCAATCTCAAAGACATCTTCTGGGATGACAAGTGATCCTGTGAGGGAAAAAGCAACAAGGAGACTAATAAAAAATATCATGCTTACTTCTTATATACTTGGAAATAATGTTACCAGTACAGTGTCAAACTGCAGATTCAGTTTGTAAAAAAAAAAAAAATTGTGGGTAAAAATGCTGCTAGCTCTTGCTTGACATAACTTTAAAAAATGACAGCTTCCAATGATCTTCCAATGAATAATCTTCCAATGAAGAATACTGCTGAAGAAAAAATCCTACAGCTAATTAGTACAAACATTTCAAGAGAGCTATTAAATGTTAAAACAATCATGGTAATTGATAACAATTACAGATTAACAATACTCTGTGTTTCAAATATGTGAATAAAGTTGAGTATCCATTCATATATACAAATAAATACACATACACATACACATACACACACACACACACACATATGAGTGTGTGTGTGTGTGTGTGTGTGTGTGTGTGTGTGTGTGTGTGTGTGTGTGTGTGTGTGTGTGTGTGTGTGTGTTGTGTGCGTTGTGTGCGTTGTGTGCGTTGTGTGCGTTGTGTGCGTGTGGTGAGTGAGTGAGGTGAGTGAGGTGAGTGAGTGTGAGTGAGTGAGTGAGTGAGTGAGTGAGTGAGTGAGTGAGTGAGTGAGTGAGTGAGTGAGTGAGTGAGTGAGTGAGTGAGTGAGTGCGAGTGCGCTCGTGTGTTCATGTGTGCGAGTGCACTTGTGTGTGCGTGTGTGGGTGTGCACACACGCACTTTTTTTTTTTTTTTTAGAAAGAGTGTGTGTGCGTGTGAGAGTGAGTGAGTGAGTGAGTGAGTGAGTGAATAAGTGAGGTGAGAGTGAGTGAGTGAGTGAGTGAGTGAGTGAGTGAGTGAGTGAGTGAGTGAGTGAGTGAGTGAGTGAGTGAGTGTGTGTGTGTGTGTGTGTGTGTGTGTGTGTGTGTGTGTGTGTGTGTGTGTGTGCACGTGCATGTGTGTGTACGCAAACTTATACCTAGGTCTCACAACCATAGCTCATCAAAGATAAAGCAACTCAAATCACAGAGCAATCACCCTCTGGGAAAAAGGCAACAAATGAAACTCACCTCCATATGCCGAGGCACTGAGAGCAACAAGTGACACCAAGAGCCAGCAATGTTTGCCACCGAGGACTTCAACTAAAGGAGCCCACAGTCCTTTTGCAACCCACGGAAATAACAGGGCTTTCAACAGGGACACACTGCAAAGGGGAAAAATATCAATCTTAAAAGTTCCTTTTTAGAAAGTCACTCCAATTTTCTTTCTTTTGCTTTGGCTGAAATATAGTAGATGAAAATCAGAATTATATAATATAGATTAATAAACAAATAACCTGTTCACCAACAGATAGATATGGTATGTAGTCATATTTGTGCATATGTGTGAGGGGAGGGGAGATAAGCAAAGAAGGAAAGGGGAAGAGGGGGAAGTGAGATGGTGAGATTGGGATAAGGGGATAAGGAGAGAAAGATGATGAAAAAAGGAGAGGGAAATAAAAGGAAGAAGGAGATGGAAATAAAAAGGAAGAGTGAAAAGAAGGGAGACAGTATGGTAAAGGGAGAAAAAGAGAAGGGAGATAGTATGGGAGAGGGTGAGAAAAAGGAGAAAAAGAAACAAAGAAAAAGAAAGAAAGAAAGAAAGAAAGAAAGAGAGAAGAGAGAGAGAGAGGGAGAGAGAGAGAGGGGAGAGGGGAGAGAGAAGAGAGAGAGAGAGAGAGAGAGAGAGAGAAGAGAGAGAAAGAGGAGAAAGAGAGAAAGAGAAGAGAGAGAAAGAGGAGAAAGAGAAAAAGAGAAAAAGAGAGAAAGAGAGAGAAAGAGAGAAAGAGAGAGAGAGAAGAAAGAGAGAAAGAGAGAAAGAGAGAGAGAGAGAGAGAGAGAGAGAGAGAGAGAGAGAGAGAGAGAGAATGATTTTTATATAAATAACGGTATGAAAGCTGAGATCGCAAAATATAATCTATTATAAAGTTTCCTTAAATATGGAATACATTATTACAGAAGAGGCTAATGAACAGAATTAAACATAACTTCAAGTAAAAGGAAAATATTAAGAGAAAAAGAGCTTTATGGTTAAGAATCAAGTTACCTAAAATTTGGTTTCATAAAAAAAATCCTTTTAATCCAAAATAGCTCAGTTTCAAAACTTGTAAAGAAAAAAGAATAAAAAATGGATTTCCATACATAGAGGCAGACTGACTTAAAGTATTTCATATACTACACCAGAGCAAAAGATAAATACCTCGAATACTGCAGTCCCCGCGAACGAAGCTGAACTGGAATGAACTTGTCTTGCAGCCCATATGGGATGCCTTGAACTAAGTAGAGCCATCCTAATGAGGTGAGAGACACGGAGGTCCTCACTGTGGTCCCACGAGACATTTCAGCAGAGGTGTTAGAGCATCATTTGCAAAATGATTCCTTTTGTTAGAGTGCACTATGAAAAAAGTGAGCTGAAAGCAGACTATTATCATTAGTGAAAAATCGTTAAGAAGCAGTTATGACTATTTAAACATCAAATTAACATGTAAATACTTACTCGTGCTATGTAGACATATCAACAACCACATAAGCAACATTTTGGTAAATATTTACAATAGTACCACACACGGATGGACAAAAACAAAATCTAACACCTTGTACAGGAATCAAAACAAGGCACCTGATATCTTAGCTGATGTACAAAAGTGAAGGACAATGGCACAAACAGGTACTATAATGACCTACACCTGCACTGACTCAAGCAATCACCAAGGTCTCATGCAAACTGGCACACTGGCAAAAAACAATAAACCTCACTTGTATATTTTGGTAAGACAGAGCTTCATCATCAACTATGGAATGAGACCAAGCTCCATCATGCAAAAATATACTTGGTGGAGATCTGCTGACTTTTGTCAGATCACTTAGTGCAGCTCTACTATATACAAACACTAATAGTTTGAGCATCTTGGGCCCTTTTAACATGCAGAATTTCTTCTGTCCACCAGATAGTACAATGCTGTGTTATCCATGTCAGTTTCTTTCAGACCTTCATTTTTCACTGTCTGCCATGCATAATAAACTCAAAGCAACTTCACTGTTGACATTACCAGCACTGACACACATGGAAGCCTACTTTTATTTTTGAAAGCATGACACCCTGCTATCTGCATTACAGGGTGAAAAATTGATGCCTGAAACAGGTAATTGAGTTCTATATACTATCACATTATGGACAACAAATCACTGTGTGGTGCTGAAAAGGGTATCATGAAGACAGTAGCATCTATGGACAGCAGTTTGCCAATTTCTGATACTTGCAAAAGTGCTCTTGCTATCAGCAGGTATTTGCAAGCACAATGTCATGCTGTCCACAGCAGACAGTGAAAAAATATGCCTCTGAAACAGGATTTACAGATAACCATCAGTATGCAGCTGCCCATCTCTCATAAACAATTAACTACCCTCATAACCTTAATGATGTTATGCATTCTTGACTGGACATTGCTACCTTAAACTTATCACTCGACTTTTGGAATAAGCTGCTTCGTAATCACTTATATTTCATTTTTTTTCTTCATGAATAACGTTGCAATTCAAAGAGAAGAATTGCTTCCACACTGACAAGGATGTGGATAAAATATCTCAAACTAGCTGCCAGGTTTTCCCATTTCTCTCCGTTAGCAGACGAAATGCTGCAGATCTTAACACCCTCATGTGACGCTGGTGTCACGCCCGCCAGCTGTGTGCCGGCATCAGTAACGTCACAGATAACGGATATTAAAGGTCAACGGCTTCCCCGTAGCCATGGAAACAAGCTGGTGGGAGATATATACACCACGAGATCTTTTTTAAAAAGACTTTGATGTTGCGAGAATCTTTCGTTCGCTATGGTTTTGAGTATTATTGAATAGCTCTATGAAATAATTTTCTGATGTACTTTTGTTTCTTATGATTGTCTCATCATATTTGTTTTTTTCGTTTATTGTTAGATGTGATTGTGTGATACGTACCTCAATGTATTTATGATATTAATTGTATTATTATCGAACTCCTTTTACGTTTAGCTAAGCTTAATTTAATTCTTTAAAAAAGAACTTATGCATGCTCTTTTGTTTATTTATGAGACCCCGGTGTATTTGTTTTTTTCGTCTATTGCCAAGGGGCGTGCCGGCGGAAACCACAGCGGGAGCTCAATGTGTACCTGTGTCATGTCCTTTAATTAGCTTTCCCAGGTGGACGAGCCAGATAATTTTACCTTTATCGAGCAAAGAAATCTCACACGCATGCAGCGAGAGTCTCTTCGCCAGCACTAACACACACACAGTCGTACTTTGGAACCCCTGATTGCTCTGGAGTATTGAAAGGTTTTGAAATCCGAGGCTTATTCTTGAGCAACATGAGGACCGTCACCTGTGCAGCACCGGTCAACATAGCGGTTATCAAGTATTGTAAGTGACTGTTCATATTCTAATTAGTAAATTATTTATCTATAGAATCCATTATATATTGTATGTGACTTCATTGTATTTAAGGGAGAAGCACTGTGTCAGTAGATTCTTTTTTGCTTCTATGTTAAGTTTTGCTGATAAATAAGTAAAATGTACTTTCTTCACATATATTTCTCCGTATTTTTAAAAGTATTTCTTTGACTTATTTTGGATATTGTCTGCATGATAGTACAGAAAAATACATGGTGCAGTACCTTAAAGAAATTGATATGATTTCGGTTTTCCACAGCCATGTAGTACAAGGTAAAATATGGCTGTAATGGACAAAATGACTGAAAATAATACAATTTTTATCTGTGGTATTATTTTCGCAAGTTGATCATAAGAAAATTGTGTAACATTTAAAGGAAAATGTAATGGCACTATTATCAAAAAACACTACACTCACTAATAGATGAAACAATCTGTGTAGGCAAAATATAACATCCAAAATTAAGAAAAGAGGTCACAACAAATGCAAGGCAAAGAGAAGTCCTCAGCAATTACATGGGAGATCAGGGAGCCCCTGATCTGGGAATATGGTAATCAGATGGGGCTCCTGGGCAAAGCCCCCAGGTTAGGAAGGTTTTTGGTTCACATAGCAAATGGATTTTCTAGGAATGGCTAGAGTAATAGGAATTTAATCTCAGAGGGGTAAAGTCACTTTGTAAACTTTACCAATACTTTCATTTATATCATTTGCAATGGAAAATCATAAGAGATTTACACATAGTACAGTGTTGATAATTGGCTTCCTTTTCATGTCTTATTACTAGATAGACTTATAGCAGTAATAATAAGTGGAACTAACAAATAAACATAAAATGAATGGCCAGAGAGACCATTCATTTCAGATTAGTTTTCTGAATTAATATCATGTGATTTTTTTCATGATTTAGGA
This sequence comes from Penaeus monodon, assembly GCF_015228065.2. Taxonomy (NCBI): domain Eukaryota; kingdom Metazoa; phylum Arthropoda; class Malacostraca; order Decapoda; family Penaeidae; genus Penaeus; species Penaeus monodon. Next base: position 23,313,966 of record NC_051403.1, read on the forward strand.
CTTGGTGCTGACTATCTACTAATGCTCCCTAGTTTGCTGTGTGGTGCAGCGGTAGCGGTCTCGTCTAGCAATCTGGCTGACCTGCGTTCAAATCCCTCACTGCCAGAGGGTAACCCCGGCCATTCCTTGCACACGGGATAATTTAGAAGCAAAATGAAACAGACAGTATGTCACACCAAGAATATCCATTGTAACAGATGGAATTGAATTGAATTATTATTATTATTATTATTATTATTATTATTATTATTATTATTATTATTATTATTCTGTATGGTTAGGATAAGTTATGATGTTTCTGAAGTTCCAGGCTATTAGTGGTGATAGATTAGGTTATATGGGAACTTCACACATGTTGGCCGCATGGAAAGAACTCCAACTCAAAAAAATTATTCTACCAGTCTAAGTTGCCATCCCTGGGCATGCCCGAGGGTAGGGTTAATGTGGGGCCCTGTCCTCCAACACACCCTGGGAAACATTGTCTTCACCTCAGTATCCACAGCAAGATAGGGCTGAAACTCAGGAACACCAAGTGGACTTTGGGTGTGAGTGGGTGCTTTCTGAATCTTTTTCCTTTATTTGTGGCATTACTGTTCATGTCTGCAGATTCTTGTACTAATGACTGCAACTTTTAGTCCTCCACAAAAATATCATCTTCAGTTTGATCTAGCTTAATGCATCCCTACTATAAAGATCAACCAAAAGAGGATGTACAGAATTGGTTAAGGAAAAATACAACTTCAGTTGAAATGATCTTCATTGTTTAAGTCCATAATGAAAGTATCATATGTTTCTACTTTGTTTTCTCTATCCTACTCTGGGAGACATGAGAAAACAGAAATATCTACTTCCTTGATATCTGATCCAGAAAACCTTACAGCAAATATTGTTGTTGCAGCTAACCAAAAATTCAGCAAATATAGTTTCAGGATAATATTTATTATTGTTAGTACTATCATCATCGCCATCATCACCTTCATCATCATCGTTATCATCATCATTAATTAATTAATTAATTGATTAATTAATTAATTAATTTCAGGGGGAAAGCGGGATGAGAGATTGATACTGCCTGTGAATGACTCCATCAGCTTTACTCTGAGCCTAGATGAGATGTATTCCAAAACAACAGTTTCAATTTCACCAACTTTTACCGAAGACAAGTTTTGGCTGAACGGAAAGTAAGTACTACTTCTGTTATATTTTTGGTATTGTTATATTTTTTTCTTTAATGCACTGTATTTACAATTATAATGGCACATTTTTCTCTGCACTTGTTCACTTTTTTCTTGTAACTTTATGCACCTGGATGTACATTTGTTTTAGTGTTTATCTATGGAAACATATGGTCATGAGTATCTTCTTGTCCCCAGATAAAGACAGAACAAAAGCTTGAGGTTTAAAGTGAAAGATCATTGTGCTTTCAAAGTAAAGAAAATTAAGTTCATGGAAATCCCAGTTATGTAACTGAGTATGAAAATCTAATTCAGAATTAAGTAAACACGTCATGATTCCCTTTTCAGGCAAAGGTTTTACATGTGATAAAATAGAAGTAACAAGAGTTCTTACCTTCTTTTGATTATACATATTCATTGATAGGAACCTTCAAGATGACGCTCTGTTTTACATCGTACATCACAAAAAGCCAAACCATCAAATGCAGAGGCTTTGTTTTCACATATCCCTAATAACTCCCAATTTATTTCAGGGAAGAGTCTCTAGAAAATCCAAGAATACAAAATTGCCTGAAAGAGAGTGAGTTCTAGACCCTACTTTTATTTTTTTTGTTTGTGCTTGGTTTTGTAGAATTCACTCATTTGCAGTTCCTGCATGGACACACATGTACTTGCACTGAGCTTCTTGTTTAGACTTTTTTTTTATGTGCCTCTGTTGTGATCACAGATGGTGGGATGATTTATTTAGTGGTATAGACTTCCTCTTTATATGTACATTTCTAGAATCCTACCATACAATTTCATACAAGTTTCTTTTACAAAGAGATGAAATATTACATTGGCTTTGTATACCCAGGAGTAGGATTTTCAAA
>NC_051403.1:23326112-23336112 GCF_015228065.2 Penaeus monodon
TGGGATTATCATAAGTACCATGCAAGGCAGTGTACACAATACTGTAAAAGTCAAAAATGCTGATGCAATGCCAACAGACTCAATAATAAAACCTGCCAGAGTTGCAAATACAAGTTTACCAGCAATCTCAATCGAGGCCAAAGCACTATAGTGGCTAGCCTGCGTCTCTCCCTTGCACACTCTACTCACTTTCATCATGAGAGTGAATGACGCAGTAGATATAACGCCACTGGTGAAGCTAAGAGAACACATACTTACTATACCCGAAGAGAAATATATTGATATATAATGTTCATTCCATAATATGATCAAGACCAGCATTACCAGTACAGCAAACACTCTGTACACTGAATGTAACAGTAACACATGTTTAATGTCAGCATCTTTATTTGCAAGAGTGATGCCTCCATAAAATGAGCCGAGGATGGACAAGCCTTGACAAACTGAGCCATTCCAGAAAGCCAGAAGATGTTTTGACATACCTTTATCCAAAAGGAAGAGAGGCATGTTGTTTATTGCTCCTCTCTCACCCATTTTGTATAAGAGGACATACAGGCTGAGCCATCCTGTTCCTGGTGTGGTGACAACCTCGCTTATGATACAAAAACTTTCTTTATCTGGGATTCTGACTTGGCCTTACACTGACTCATACCCTGAGCACTGTCTAGGTTCACTTGGGAATCGTTCTCAGCCTTGAAAGAACCTTTCTGTTTGTTCTCTTTATCCACAACAGAGTATTTAACAAACATGTTACTGCTAGTGGGCAGATGTATGGACCAAGCAGCAGTAAAAAGATATAAAAAGGCAAGGAAGTTGAATGTGATCTTCCAGTTGGTGAGATCTAATAAAAAAGTAAGTCCAGCACCACCCAACAGACAGCCAACTTTGTAGAGGACCACCTGTAAGTACAAAATATATATAAGAATTAAAGCAGAAGAAACATCAATTGCTAACGTCTAAATACTAATAACATACCTAACTGATATCTGTCATTCTTGATAAGCAAGTAAGGTATCATGAAAGAAACTAAATATGTGGATCAGAAGCAAATGAAGGAAGGACAAAAAAAACAGATTTCATTTCTCAAAGCTCAGTCTCAAAACTATAAAGTAGCTCCTGTCTTATTTAGATAAGTGATAGACTTTTCTCTAATGGAGATCAAACTGTCATAACTCCCACTTTTTAGCTAAAGGCAAGAACTAACGACATATCATACTCCAGTTTTACTTTCAGCTAACAACATAAAACAGAGAAAACAAATACTATATCACTAAAACCTTGCAGCTCAATTTCATCCTTCAAATTCTGATTTCACAAAGATGCTCTACATGTATGATGTTTCCTCCTACAAACATGCTCTGCAAATTTGGTGTTTTCTGACACAAAAACTATTTTTTCAAACAAAAATGCTCTACCCAATAGTGCTTGCTCTCACAAAGACACTCTACCTGTATGGTGTTTCCGAGCCCAAGGTGTTCATCTCGGAGGACTTCAAGTGCCAGCCCATCCACAGCAATGTCTTGGATGGCCGAGAACACGTTTAGAGAGAGAAGGACACACCCAATCTCAAAGACATCTTCTGGGATGACAAGTGATCCTGTGAGGGAAAAAGCAACAAGGAGACTAATAAAAAATATCATGCTTACTTCTTATATACTTGGAAATAATGTTACCAGTACAGTGTCAAACTGCAGATTCAGTTTGTAAAAAAAAAAAAAATTGTGGGTAAAAATGCTGCTAGCTCTTGCTTGACATAACTTTAAAAAATGACAGCTTCCAATGAATAATCTTCCAATGAAGAATACTGCTGAAGAAAAAATCCTACAGCTGATTAGTACAAACATTTCAAGAGAGCTATTAAATGTTAAAACAATCATGGTAATTGATAACAATTACAGATTAACAATACTCTGTGTTTCAAATATGTGAATAAAGTTGAGTATCCATTTATATATACAAATAAATACACATACACATACACATACACATACACACACACACACACACATATGAGTGTGTGTGTGTGTGTGCGTGTGTGTGTGTGTGTGTGTGTGTGTGTGTGTGTGTGTGTGTGTGTGTGTGCTGTGTGCGTGTGTGCGTGTGTGTGTGTGTGCGTGTGTGCGTGTGTGCGTGTGTGCGAGTGTGCGAGTGAGTGAGTGAGTGAGTGAGTGAGTGAGTGAGTGAGTGAGTGAGTGAGTGAGTGAGTGAGTGAGTGAGTGAGTGAGTGCGCTCGTGTGTTCTGTGTGCGAGTGCACTTGTGTGTGCGTGTGTGGGTGTGCACACACGCACTTTTTTTTTTTTTTTTTTTTTAGAAAGAGTGTGTGCGTGTGAGAGTGAGTGAGTGAGTGAGTGAGTGAGTGAATAAGTGAGTGAGGAGTGAGTGGTGAGTGAGTGAGTGAGTGGAGTGAGTGAGTGAGTGAGTGAGTGAGTGGTTGAGTGAGTGAGTGAGTGAGTGTGCATGTGTGCGTGAGTGTGTGTGTGTGTGTGTGGTGTGTATGTGAGTGTGAGTGTGAGTGTGAGTGTGAGTGTGAGTGAGGTGTGTGTGTGTGTGTGTGTGTGTGTGTGTGTGTGTGTGTGTGTGTGTGTGTGTGTGTGTGTGTGTGCATGTGTGTGTACGCAAACTTATACTAGGTCTCACAACCATAGCTCATCAAAGATTAAAGCAACTCAAATATCACAGAGCAATCACCTCTGGGAAAAGGCAACAAATGAAACTCACCTCCATATGCCGAGGCATGAGAGCAACAAGTGACACAAGAGCCAGCAATGTTGCCACGAGGATCAACTAAAGGAAGCCCACAGTCCTTTTGCAACCCACGGAAATAACAGGGCTTTCAACAGGGACACACTGCAAAAGGGGAAAAATATCATCTTAAAAGTTCCTTTTTAGAAAGTCACTCCAATTTTCTTTCTTTTGCTTGGCTGAATATAGTAGATGAAAATCAGAAATTATATAATATAGATTAATAAACAAATAACCTGTTCACCAACAGATAGATATGGTATTAGTCATATTTTGTGCATATGTGGAGGGAGGGAGATAAGCAAAGAAGGAAAGGGGAAGAGGGGGAAGTGAGATGGTGAGATGTGGGATAAGGGAAAGGAGAGAAAGATGATGAAAAAAGGAGAGGAAATAAAAGGAAAGGAGATGGAAATAAAAAGGAAGAGTGAAAAGAAGGGAGACAGTATGGTAAAGGGAGAAAAAGAGAAGGGAGATAGTATGGGAGAGGGTGAGAAAAAGGAGAAAAAAGAAAGAAAGAAAGAAAGAAAGAAAGAAAGAAAGAAAGAGAGAGAGAGAGACGGAGAGAGAGAAAAGAGGAGAAGAGAGGGAAAGAAGAAGAAAGAGAGAAAGAGAGAAAGAGAGGAAGAAAGAGAGGAAGGAAAGAGAGAAAAGAAAGAGAGAAAAAGAGAGAGAAAGAGAGAAAAAGAGAAAGAAAGAGAAAGAGAGAGAAGAGAAAGAAAGAAAGAAAGAGAAAGAAGAAGGAGAGAGAGAGAGAAGAAAGAGAGAAATGAAAAGAGAGAGAGAGAGAGACGAGAGAAGGAGAGAGAGAGAGAGAGAGAGAATGATTTTTATATAAATAACGGTATGAAAGCTGAGATCGCAAAATATAATCTATTATAAAGTTTCCTTAAATATGGAATACATTATTACAGAAAGGCTAATGAACAGAATTAAACATAACTTCAAGTAAAAGGAAATATTAAGAGAAAAAGAGCTTTATGGTTAAGAATCAAGTTACCTAAAATTTGGTTTCATAAAAAAAATCCTTTTAATCCAAAATAGCTCAGTTTCAAAACTTGTAAAGAAAAAAGAATAAAAAAGGATTTCCATACATAGAGCAACTGACTTAAAGTATTTCATATACTACACAGAGCAAAAGATAAATACCTCGAATACTGCAGTCCCCGCGAACGAAGCTGAACTGGAATGAAACTTGTCTTGCAGCCCATATGGGATGCCTTGAACTAAGTAGAGCCATCCTAATGAGGTGAGAGACACGAGGTCCTCACTGTGGTCCCACGAGACATTTCAGCAGAGGTGTTAGAGCATCATTGCAAAATGATTCCTTTTGTTAGAGTGCACTATGAAAAAGTGAGCTGAAAGCAGACTATTATCATTAGTGAAAAAATCGTTAAGAAGCAGTTATGACTATTTAAACATCAAATTAACATGTAATACTTACTCGTGCTATGTAGACATATCAACAACCACATAAGCAACATTTTGGTAAATATTTACAATAGTACCACACATGATGGACAAAAACAAAATCTAACACTTGTACAGGAATCAAAACAAGCACCTGATATCTTAGTGATGTACAAAAGTGAAGGACAATGGCACAACAGGTACTATAATGACCTACACCTGCACTGACTCAAGCAATCACCAGGTCTATGCCAAAATGGCACACTGGCAAAAAACAATAAACCTCACTTGTATATTTGGTAAGACAGAGCTTCATCATCAACTATGGAATGAGACAAGCTCCATCATGCAAAAAATATACTTGGTGGAGATCTGCGACTTTTGTCAGATCATTAGTGCAGCTCTACTATATACAAACACTAATAGTTTGAGCATCTTGGGCCCTTTTAACATGCAGAATTTCTTCTGTCCACCAGATAGTACAATGCTGAGTTATCCATGTCAGTTTCTTTCAGACCTTCATTTTTCACTGTCTGCCATGCATAATAAACTCAAAGCAACTTCACTGTTGACATTACCAGCACTGACACACATGGAAGCCTACTTTTATTTTTGAAGCATGACACCCTGCTATCTGCATTACAGGGTGAAAATTGATGCCTGAAACAGGTATTGAGTTCATATACTATCACATTATGGACAACAAATCACTGTGTGGTGCTGAAAAGGGTATCATGAAGACAGTAGCATCTATGGACAGCAGTTTGCCAATTCTGATACTTGCAAAAGTGCTCTTGCTATCAGCAGGTATTTGCAAGCACAGTCATGCTGTCCACAGCAGACAGTGAAAAAATATGCCTCTGAAACAGGATTTACAGATAACCATCAGTATGCAGCTGCCCATCTCTCATAAACAATTAACTACCCTCATAACCTTAATGATGTTATGCATTCTTGACTGGACATTGCTACCTTAAACTTATCACTCGACTTTTGGAATAAGCTGTTCGTAATCACTTATATTCATTTTTTTTCTTCATGATAACGTGCAATTCAAGAGAAGAATTGCTCACACTGACAAGGATGTGGATAAAATATCTCAAAACTAGCTGCCAGGTTTTTCCCATTTCTCCTTAGCAGACGAAATGCTGCAGATCTTAACACCCTCATGTGACGTGGTGTCACGCCCGCCAGCTGTGTGCCGGCATCAGAACGTCACAGATAACGGATATTAAAGGTACAACGCTTCCCCGTAGCATGGAAAACAAGCTGGTGGGAGATATATACACCACGAGATCTTTTTAAAAAGACTTGATGTGCGAGAATCTTTCTTCGCTATGGTTTGAGTATTATGAATAGCTCTATGAAATAATTTCTGATGTACTTTTGTTTCTTATGATTGTCTCATCATATTTGTTTTTTTCGTTTATTGTTAGATGTGATTGTGTGATAGTACCTCAATGTATTATGATATTAATTGTATTATTATCGAACTCCTTTTACGTTTAGCTAAGCTTAATTTAATTCTTTAAAAAAAGAACTTATGCATGCTCTTTTGTTTATTTATGAGACCCCGGTGTATTGTTTTTTTCGTCTATTGCCAAGGGGTGCCGGCGGAAACCACAGCGGGAGCTCAATGTGTACCTGTGTCATGTCCTTTAATTAGCTTTCCCAGGTGGACGAGCCAATAATTTTACTTTATCGAGCAAAGAAATCTCACACGCATGCAGCGAGAGTCTCTTCGCCAGCACTAACACAACACAGTCGTACTTTGGGAACCCCTGATTGCTCTGGAGTATTGAAAGGTTTTTGAAATCCGAGGCTTATTCTGAGCAATATGAGGACCGTCACCTGTGCAGCACCGGTCAACATAGCGTTATCAAGTATTGTAAGTGACTGTTCATATTCTAATTAGTAAATTATTTATCTATAGAATCCATTATATATTGTAGTGACTTCATGTATGTAAGGGAGAAGCACTGTGTCAGTAGATTCTTTTTGCTTCTATGTTAAGTTTTGCTGATAAATAAGTAAAATGTACTTTCTTCACATATATTTTCCGTTTTTAAAAGTATTTCTTGACTTATTTGGATATTGTCTGCATGATAGTACGAAAAATACATGGTGCAGTACCTTAAAGAAATTGATATGATTTCGGTTTTCCACAGCCATGTAGTACAAGGTAAAATTATGGCTGTAATGGACAAAATGACTGAAAATAATTACATTTTTATCTGTGGTATTATTTTCGCAAGTTGATCATAAGAAAAATTGTGTAACATTTAAAGGAAAATGTAATGGCACTATTATCAAAAACACTACACTCACTAATAGATGAAAAATCTGTGTAGGCAAAATATAAATCCAAATTAAGAAAAGAGGTCACAACAAATGCAAGGCAAAGAGAAGTCCTCAGCAATTACATGGGAGATCAGGGACCCTGATTGGGAATATGTAATCAGATGGGGCTCTGGGCAAAGCCCCCAGGTTAGGAAGTTTTGGTTCACATAGCAAATGGATTTTCTAGGAATGGCTAGAGTAATAGGAATTAATTCAGAGGGGGTAAAGGTCACTTTGTAAAACTTTACCAATACTTTCATTTATATCATTGCAATGGAAATCATAAGAGTTTACATAGTACGTTGTTGAAATTGCTTCCTTTTCATGTCTTATTACTAGATAGACTTATAGCATAATATAAGTGAACTAACAAATAAACATAAAATGAATGGCCAAGAGACCATTCATTTCAGATTTTTTTCTGAATTAATATCATGTATTTTTTTATGATTTTAGGACTGGTGCTGACTATCTACTAATGCTCATAGTTGCTGTTGTGGTGCAGCTTGGTACAGGTTGTATAGCAATCTGGTGACCTGCGTTCAAATCCCTCACTGCCAGAGGGTAACCCGGTCCTATTCTTGCACAGGTATTCAGAAGCAAAATGAAAAAGACAGTATGTCACACCAAGAATATCATTGTAACAGATGGAATTGAATTGAATTTTATTATTATTATTATTATTATTATATTATTTATATTATTTATTATTCTGTATGGTTAGGATAAGTTATGATGTTTCTGAAGTTTCCAGGCTATTAGTGGTGATAGTATTAGGTTATATGGAAACTCACACATGTTGCCGCATGGAAGACTCCAACTCAAAAAAATTATTCTACCAGTTAAGTTGCCATCCTGGGCATGCTGAGGGTTAGGGTTATGTGGGGCCCTTAGTCCTCCAACACACCTGGAAACTTGTCTTCACTCAGTATCAGCAGATAGGCTGAAACTCTAGGAACACAAGTGGACTTTGGTTTTTTGTGTGGTGTTCTGAATCTTTTCCTTTTTTGTGGCATTACGTTCATGTCTGAGATTCTTGTACTAATGATGCAACTTTTAGTCTCCAAAATATCATCTTCAGTTTGATCTAGCTTAATGCATCCCTACTAAAAGATAACCAAAGAGGATGTACGAATTGGTTTAAGGAAAAAAACTTCAGTTGAAATGATCTTCATTGTTTTAAGTCCATAATGAAATTTTTATATTGTTTCTACTTTGTTTTCTCTATCCTACTCTGGGAGACATGAGAAACAGAAATATCTACTTCTTGATATCTGATCCAGAAAGAAACCTTCAGCAAATATTGTGTGTTGCAGCTAACCAAAAATTCAGCAAAATATAGTTTAGGATAATATTTATTATTGTTAGTACTATCATCATCGCATCATCACCTTTATCATCATCGTTATCATCATCATTAATATAATTAATTTATTTATATTAATAATTAATTTCAGGGGGCAAAGCGGTGAGAAGATTGATACTGCCTGTGAATGACTCCATCAGCTTTACTCTGAGCTAGATGAATGTATCCAAAACACACGGTTCAATTTCACCAACTTTTACCGAAGACAAGTTTGGCTGAACGAAAGTAAGTATACTTCTGTATATTTTTGGTAGTTATATTTTTTCTTTATGCACTGTATTTACAATTATAATGGCACATTTTTCTCTGCATTGTCACTTTTTCTTGTACTTTATGCACTGGATGTACATTGTTTAGTGTTATCATGGAACATATGGTCATGATATCTTCTGTTCCCCAGATTTAAAGCAAGAACAAAGCTTGAGTTTAAAGTAAGAATTGTGCTTCAAAGTAAAGAAATTAATGTTCATGAAATCCCAGTTATGTAACTGAGTATGAAAATCTAATTCAGAATTAGTAAACAGTCATGATTCCTTTCAGGCAAAGGTTTACAGTTTGATAAATGAAGTAACAAGAGTTCTTACCTTTTTGATTATACATATTCATTGATAGGAACCTTCAAGATGACGCTTGTTTTACATCGTACTCAAAAAAGCCAAACCATCAAATGCAGAGGCTTTGTTCACTATCCTAATAACTCCCAAATTTATTTCAGGGAAGAGTCTCTAGAAAATCCAAGAAACAAAATTGCTGAAGAGAGTGGTTTCAGACCTACTTTTATTTTTTTGTTTGTGCTTGGTTTTGTAGAATTCACTGTCATTTGAGTTCCTGCATGGACACAAATGTATCTTGCACGAGCTTCTTGTTATAGCTTTTTTTTATGTGCCTCATGTTGTGATCACAGATGGTGGGATGATTTATTTAGTGGTATAGACTTCCTCTTTATATGTACATTCTAGAATCCTACCATACAATTTCATACAAGTTTCTTTTACAAAGAGATGAAATATTACATTGGCTTTGTATACCCAGGAGTAGGATTTTCAAAATTGTGTGTTATCAATTGGAGTTTCTCAGTTGCACATTTTTTTTTTTTTTTGGTGTGAGTGTGAGTGTGTGTGTGTGTGTGTGTGTGTGTGTTGTGTGTGTGTGAGTGTGAGTGTGAGTGTGAGTGTGAGGCGAGTGCGAGTGCGATGCGAGTGCGAGTGGCGAAGTGCGAGTCGAGTGCGAGTGCGTGTGCGAGTCGATGCAGATGCGAAGTGCGATTCGAGTGCGACGTGTTGTGAGAGAGAGAGAGAGAAGATGAGAGAAGAGAGAGATGAGAAAGAAGAGAGTAGCGAGTGCAAGTGTGAATGTGAGTATGAGTTTGGGGGGGGTTGAATAAAAGAGAGAGGGAGGGAGGGAGATAAGGATTTTCTTGAGTTTAGTGAACAGTTTCCCTAATATTAAACTAAACTACTTAGCAGTAATGTTATAAAGCAGAGAACCTCTTTGAAATCACTTAATTGAGAAAGCATAAGCCAAGCTATTTTGGTTTTCTCTACAATAGAAAAATTGTAATGGTAATAATAAAACTGAAGAATCATGATTTTCTTGATTCTTTCAATTGATCATCTCTGATCTGATATTTTGAATTGTTGATGCTCTACAAAAATCTGAAAATTTGTGAAAGTCTTGATTCTAGCATGTATTTTGAAATACAGAGGGTGCCTAGTGTAGTTGTGCTTCTCAGTAGGAAAATGATATTTATTAGTTAAACCTGAATTATGATTATTTTATTTATAAGAAAATATGAAACTGCCAGAAACATTTCCTTTAGGCCAACCACATAACTCCTTGCAGTAAGACGAACGGGCATCTAAGAGAAAGTTAGAAGGATCTGATGAAGACGTCTTGAATTGGCACGTGCACATTTGTTCTACCAACAACTTCCCTACTGCTGCTGGCTTGGCTTCATCTGCAGCTGGATATGCCTGTCTAGGTGAAAACTAGTTGATTAAGCTAATCAGTTGATACATTAAGAAATGTTTATTGTGTTTTTGCGCATTATTCACCATCTTCCTTCTGTCTGAAACATTATAGTATTTTTGCACATTATTCACCATCTTCCTTCTGTCTGAAACATTTTGTCTCCCTCCAGTCTA
>NC_051403.1:23341112-23346112 GCF_015228065.2 Penaeus monodon
CACACGCACACACACACGCACACACACACACACACGCACACACCATATCATCACATACATTATATCACAGACATGCTACATAAACACACAAACACAGCCACACATATGTGCCACACATTACACACATAATATATTGGAACAATATTTAATATTATAATATATATTATATATATATATATATAATATATATATGATATATAATATATAGTACATTACATATATATATACATATATACATATATAATATATACATATATACATACAATACATATATAATATATACATATATACATATATTATATATATATATATATATATATATAATATAATATATATACGTATATATATATATACATATATTATTATGCATGTATTTACTTATTTATTTATTTATTATTAGATAAGTATATATAATTGAATATTTACATATTTGTATATTTGTTTATTTATACATTTATTTATCTTTATATATATATATATATATATATATATATATATATATATATATATATATATATATATTATATATACATGCATTTATACATTTATGTATTAATAGTATGATTATTAGAGGTTATTGTCATCAGCATTTATAAAATTTTGTAAGCAATGTTGTTATGTCTCACATATTCTTAGTAATGTTGTTGAATTTGTAGATAATAGCTATTGTTAAATTATGGTGATGGTTAATTTTAGTTTTGATAAAAAAAAAATAATAAAAGGTATAAGTTCTTAAGTCTCCAATATTTAAACACTAAATTTTGATCTACAATATACTGTAAGTATTAGTAGTTCTTTAAAAGGAGGTTTTCAGGTCTCACAATAAATTACTAAGGGCAAGGAATGACTTAAAGTGATGCTACTTCTCAGTTTATTTTTTGTAAAATAAGAACAGAGATCGGAAGGGGATGCTGTTTTTTTTTGAGGGGATCTTACTAAAGGAATAGAGAAGAATTAGAGAATTAGACATGTGCTCTGTTTTGGGGTGAAATTTATTGTTACAGTTGGTATACTATTCTGACTGCTTGTTTTTTAATTATGTACGGTGACTGAATTCTTATGCGCAAGCTCGAGTTTCAAGCAAAAATATTCAACTGTGTACTTTTCAAAAGAAAGTTAGTATGTTTTTATTGTATGGATATAAACAGTCTTGAAATTCAATAAAGTGCGTACCATTCTTAATGCAGTTTCTTAATCATATATCAAGTCACCTTTTTTATTGTGCTGCCCTCCCCCCAGTCCCTTGCTTGTTCTTGTTGTGGGGGGATTAGGAGACAGGGACTGACACCCAATGTGGGGGATCACCCTTGCCTTGGACCTCAGTCCTCGCCTCAATTAATTTTGCATGGTCTTTTCTTCTCCTACTTTCCTTTTTCTTGTCTTCTTCCCCTTGTTCCTTCCACATATGCTATTCATTAATTCATTTTTGCTGTTTTTGCCATAGTACTTTATCATAATGCTCCCCACACCCTCAACTCCTTCCCTTTCTAACAACTTTTACCTTATACTATACCCCATCAGCTCCCCTCTCTACCCTTTACACTACCAAACTACCCTCAAGTATTGTTCATCCTGTAATTTTACCCTAATCGTTAACTTAAGCCTAGTCCTTTTTGCTACTGCACTTTATCATAGATTTTGACACGGCAGAAGTTTTTCAATAATTGTAAAATAAATGTGGTCCCCCAATCCATTGCATGGTGTTGCCATGGGTGAATTAGGAGACATAGACTGGGACCCAATGCAGGGGATCAGCCCTGTCTTAGGCCTTAGCCCTCGACTCAACTATTTTTGCACGGTCTTTTCTTCCCTTTTTAGTTTCTTCCTCTTCTCAAACACCTTCTATCAACTTCCTAAGGTGTGAGAGCCACATTGAAAGGATGAAAGACTGACTTTGTACAGTCATAAACAGCTTGGGGGAGCCATGGGCATAGTATTCTCTTGTTTAGTTGTTTAGCCCTTACCCCTCAAGGGGACTTTTTCTCTCTCCAACATACTCCAGTCCATTAATGAAGCTTTGCACCCTTAATAGGGGCACTGAGGCTTGCACCTTTATCAACTAGCCTGAAATATTTAAATTCTCCCAATCTCCCGGACTCCTGGCTCTTCTTTGACCATGACTCTGAACACTGCTATCATTGCCCCATCCTGAAGGAGTACTATCACCTCAGTCCAGTCCAGATCGCCTACCAAGGTCATTACTCAACCTCCTTTCCCACCTTTCTCTACTTCACCTCCACCCCCACAGCATTCCTCATCTACTACCCAATCCTTCCTTATTATTACTCTGTACTCTGCGGCCTTACTGAATACTCTGTTTAGCTATCCAAATGGGATTAATTTTTCATGATCCCCTCTACGGCCGCTTACTCAGGCAACACTCTCCCCATCCAGTAATGCCTCCATAAACAAGTAGGCAAAGTTTTCTCCCACGGCCGCCCTGATCGTTCCTGACTTGTCACAGTTACATCCGAATCCCTAGCTAAAGCATTATCAAACTGACTTCATTGGCAAACCCATCCCTGCCCAGCCTTATCCTTCATCTCTCCAACAAACTGCCCTGTTTATGGCAAGGATTGGTTAGATTGTGGAGATCTACTCACCTACCTCTTGGACTGTGATGTAGTATCAGTATAATGTTGCACCATTCTACCTTGAGGCCACCGTAAATCCACAAATATTGTCAAGATTACTTTCCGTAAACACGACCTACCCCTTGAAAGGGTGATTAGATCAAAGTTGTTAAAGGAAGATGTCTGTAGGGTAAGGTAGGGATTAGCGAAACATTTTTTTTTTATTCGATTCCATCACAGGTTCAGGTAAAATATCAGGAAGAAGAGAATTCAGGGAAGGGGGTTGTTGTGACAAAGGGTCACGTGTGTATCCAGGAGGAAGCAGAAGGGATAATGGGGAAAGAAAGGGGGATAATGTAGCTGAAGCAGGGGGGAATAGGATGTGTTGGGAGGGAGTAAGAGGAGGATGCATAGCGGCAGATGCATTGAGGAATGGGAGCAGAGAGACTGGAGGATGGATGAGGTGTAGGCATGTTATCTTGAATCAAGTCAGATAATTTTGAATGTCTTCTAGAGTGTCTGAAGTGGAGTTGGTTGGGGAGGTTTGAGAAACAAAGATTTTCTTATGAGAGGGACGAAGGGAGGGATTGATGTTGGAGAGGATATGGTAGAAGATGAGGTGGAACATCTAGCTTGTCATGTGCGATAAGTTGGGCGAGGAGGAAGAGGGGTTAGAAGTGGACATAGGATACTGGGAGAGATGTGGAAACCTTATGGACGGGAGGGGGAGGGGCGAAGTGAAGGACAGTATTGGTGTAGGGAGTAATAGAAACCTCGTCTGCATGCTTCCTGTCTGGCCTCACATAAAGTTAGGCCAAGATTGAATCTGGGAATTCCCACTTCAGACTCAAACTTGTAGGTAGGGTAACCCCAATAAAATACATTATGGGAACCACCACAATTGGCAGATGCGCATGATTGTGCAGAGCAGGTTGGTTACAAAGGGCATCGGGCTGTGGCGGGGCAGTGTTCGCAAGGTGGAATACACGCCAACAGTTTTGACACTGACGGGGAAGAGATTGATATGGTCGGACAGGGAAGGACGCCATTAGAAATACTAAGCCCTACCTTCCTGAACTACTATGCGACTTTTGATGTGTAGCACATTTAATCATCAACTTTTCACTATTACACCTCTCTATAGACCTCAAGACTGTCACGACGGCAATCTGAGTTCGAGGGTTCGAGTCACCGGCCGGCGCGTTGTTTCCCTTGGGCAAGGAACTTCACCTTGATTGCCTGCCTAGCCACTGGGTGGCCAAGCCAACTCAAGTCAGTGCCGGGTAAATAGAGATGGTGACTCGATAAAAATACCGGGCGGAAGGCAATGGCAAACCACCACTCTAAATTGCAAAGAAAAAATCATGGAAGCCCATGATCGTCAAGGCCGCGGTGGCCGAATGGTTAGAGTTTCGGACTCAAGACTGTCACGACGGCAATCTGAATTCCAGGGTTCGAGTCACCGACCGCCGCGTTGTTCCCTTGGGCAAGGAACTTCACCTTGATTGCCTACCTAGCCACTGGGTGGCCAAGCCAGCCCAAGTCAAGTGCTGGTCCCAAGCCCGGATAAATAGAGAGAATAATTACCTAAAAAGGTACCACCGGCACTCTCCGTGGAAAGGAACTGGAGACCCTACCACGTACTCACTCCAAGAGCATCACAACATGAAAACTACGATTAAGTATCATGCTGTGACCACGGCGGCTCAGACATGAACCTACCGTTAAAAGAAGATAGACCTTTGATGTCTAGCACATTTATTTTGCTTTATAACCATTAACATTTCAGTTGTGTAACCAGTGCTAGACACAAATGTCAAGGCTTGTGAATACGGATGGATTCAACTGCAACCAGCGGATGGATGCTGGAGCAGTAAAGGCATTTCCATTAACTGAATTAAAAGTAATTAAGTTTCTCTGGATGTGGGATGGCTGTAAGGTTAATGGCATAGAGGGTGTTTAATTGGAGATTCCTATGCATTTATTCGGTTGTGTGTGTGTGTGTGTGTGTGTGTGTGTGTGTGTGTGTGTGTGCGTGTGTGTGTGTGTGTGTGTGTGTGTGTGTGTGTGTGTGTGTGTGTGTGTGTGTGTGTGTGTGTGTGTGTGTGTGTGTGTGTGTGTGTGTGTGTGTGTGTGTGTGTGTGTGTCTGTGTCTGTGTCTGTGCGTATGCATGCACGTGTGTTTGCTTCCCTTCTCCCTTCTCTCTCTCTCTCTCTCTCTCTCTCTCTCTCTCTCTCTCTCTCTCTCTCTCTCTCTCTCTCTCTCTCTCTCTCCTTCCCTGTAAGGTTGAGTTTGAATAGTAGTCAAATCTGTTTTTACTCAGAAAACTACAGATTACGAAATGATACTAATACTTGAGGCTGATACTTTTTTCAGCTGAAGCTGACTTTTATGTGGTTCTTAACACTGGTGAACAATCAGCACTC
>NC_051403.1:23359574-23365369 GCF_015228065.2 Penaeus monodon
AAGGGGTTATTTTTGCTTTTTCCAATTTTTTTCTTTTTTTTACATCAGACTGAAAAGTAAATACAAATACTAATATGTACACGACTGTGTGCACACACATACCTATAATATATTGGTAGTGTGTGTGCACACAGGTTACAGTATATACGTATTTTTATTTACTTTAAGTTGCATGAAAAAAAAAGCAAGCAAATACGATTGGACATTGGAATTTTATTTTAAACTGCAAGTGAAATGCAAGGGAGTTCGTAGCTTAAAACGAGTAATATTTATATTCGATAAATCAAAAAACACATTTGCAGCGACTCCGGTATTCCAGAAAAAATTTTAAAGAGAGGCGCACATTTTCGTGACGCAGCGACGACCCCTCAAAAAAAATTGCAAAAAAAAATAAAAAAGATCATAAGGGGTGGTCTTTGGGGATTGCTTGGAAAAACATTTTTTTTTTTTATAATTAAATGGCAATAGTATTCCTGACAATAAAAAAAATATCGATGTTCGGGATTACCAAAAAAATCCCCTGTATATCTTTTTGGTAAAAAGATCTGTCTGTCTATATACATATGTCATATTACATGTGTAGTAAAAATCACACATCCCCCCTACACACGAAAGTAATAATGCAATATAATATATATATGCAATGTATTTTCCTCATGAAATTTTAAAACATTTTAATGTACTGTATTTTTTTATAATAAACATTTTAGGTAAAAAAAACGGACATATATCTATATACATTCCTTTTTTATATATATAACATATATATGTATATAAAAGATATCTACTCATTACAAAAGTAGAGTAATAGGAAATGCTATGGGCTAGTAAGATCCTAGTTGCCCATTTTTTAGTGGTCGTGTGGCATGGTTTGGTTTAGCACTGGCCTCCGGTTTCATCCCCGGAGTGACCTACTTTTCGAGCCCTGGTCAGGGAGGGTTTTTTATTTAAGTGTATATGTATATTTTCATGTAACCCCCCCCACAAATATATATTTATATTATTTAATATTTTATATATATAATATATATGCATATATTACCATACTATTATACAATATATATATTAATTATGAATATACATGATATTTGTCTGTGTGTTTTTTATAATATATTTAAATAGGACAACAATCTTTTATATCTATATCTACTATTATATTGGTGTGTGCACAGAATGGAAATAGAATAGGGAAATTAATTACAATGTGTTATGGGTATTGGTTTTTTTATTTATTATGGTAAATTTATAGAAAAAAATGTTTTTACTTATGTCCTCAACATTTTAATGTTATCAATATTACAAAAAAAAAAAAAGTTTTGTGTACATAAATTTAATTTTTTAAGAACAGATTCTCAGAAAACCGAAAAGAAAACAATAATTAAAAATTTTTAATAATCTTATTGTTTAAATTTTTAATTGTTGTGGCATAAAGTTTTTAAAACTGAAGTATGGAAATATTTAACACCTTACTCCTCAGGAACAACAGTTTAGGCACAGGTGGTGTGAACCCCCCTCGAAGCACACAAGAAAACGAAACCTCCCACTCCTCAGTCGGGAAAGAGAAGGTAAATCAATATTTCTAAAAAAAGCGTGAGGCCAAAGGGGGAAGCAAAGAAAATATTAATACAGAAAGTTTTAAATACTGAAAAAAGTGTTTTCATATGGCTGGAGACATGATAAGAATTCTTACTAAAGCAAAATGTCAGTGGAAAAGAAAACCACGTTTTCAGTCGAGCAGGACTCTGCGGAAAGAATAAGGCGGTTGGATGTGAGGGGGGGTGTTGTTAAGGGCGAAGTTACCCTTTCCCAAGAAGGCTGGGGTTGACTTTTCCATCGGGTTTTTTTAACTTGAAGGAGGGGGGGTTTTTTAAAATGACGGAGGAAACAGGTGATGCGAAAATTTTTGTTATTTTCTTAACGGAACAATAAAAGTAACGGGTACTGGGGGCAAAAATTTAAACCAGTAAGCATCCTTAAATAATTTGCAGTTTGTCGGTTATAAAGTAAACGTTCCATAATATGTATGTAAATTTCCTACGCGGGTAGCAAAACATGAAAGTCGGTGCCTTGCCTCTCCAGCTCTTGCAGGACGCCTCTTCACTGCTAGGGGGGTTCTCCTCGGGAAACCAAAGGCGACAGAGCCTGCGATCTGTGGACTGAAAAGGGACTCGGGTCCCTAGAGAGGAACACCCCTTAATAAACTGTGTCTTTTTTTTTATGAAAAATGTATAAAAAGATGTGATGTGTGCCATTTTCCCCTTATATTAACACGATTTTTTTTGAAAATTTGAAATTTTATCTTTAGCATAATAACCAATCTTTACTTGTTTCACTAGAATTCTTTTTGTCAAAAACCTTAGCATATGATACAGGTACATTGCGCCTTGAAAAATAGACGTGAAGTTGTAACTCCCGTCATCAAGATGGTTTAGGCCGTTCTTGTCGAGGCTTGCTTTATTTTTCTCTAAAAAATTGACTTATATTAAACGCGAAGAGGTTCTTGCGACTTGCAACTGCAAAAAGACACCAAGGGTTTTAGGAATACAAATGATTAAGGAAAATTATTACAAATTATTTATGATAATTAAGTTTTTAAAGATTAATGAGCCCGAATGTTTCGCTTTGCATAGAGCGCAGCACGGCCCCCAAAAAATTATAATTTTTAAAATAATTATTAAAGTAAAAATTCAGAAAAAAACGAAATGAAACGTTCTCACTCAGCCCAACAAAGCACTTTTTCACTCCTTCACTGAGACGCCTAAAAGGGAAAGATATTGTTAGATACGAAATATATAATGTTTATATAAATGCCTATAGGAAAAACATTTCTATAGTTTTCCCAATTTTTTATTCTTTTGTAAACATTAGGCTGAAAATAGTGTTGGTTGCACTGTAATATTACAAATTGTCCTTTCTCTCCCATCTACTCTTTATGCGCACTTTTGCTATTTAAGATATTAACAGGTAGACTAATTACTTTTTAAAAAGTTGTGAGGAGAGGCAGAAACTGCGGCCATTGCAGCCAAGAAGGTCAAGGCTTTGATCATTTTCTGGAATATAGACAATATGTGTTAATCCGATGATATTCTGGAGATGTTGCCTAGAAATACAGCCATTATTAATATGTTAGTACAACAAAAACAATTTTGAAATTTGTTACATCTCTAAACTTACAATACAATCCTTTGCAGGTCATGTCGAAAAAAACAAAGTAATGAGATGAGCTTCCTTGTAATAAAAGCCTTGTACTTACCCTAGGTGAGCAGAAGCAGACGAACAGCTTGACAAGCGTCCCTTTTTAATGAGATACGTGACTCAGGTTTTCTTTCTTGTGCGTGTCATCGGGAAAAAAAAAGACATGCTCCAAAATTTCAGGGGAAAATGTGCATTTGTGCTATAGTTGAAAGGGGGGGACGTTGTAAAAAAGTCTAAAAACTGATCTTTTAAAAGTTTTGTGATTTTTTGAATTCATAGAAATCTACTATGTAAGGGAAATCTGCAAATGACAAAACATCGTCGAAAACCCCTTTAACATAAGAGGTAAAAATAGATTTCTTAAATGATTGTCTTAAAAGTCTGTTTTATGAGGGTTTAATCCTTGAATCGTTTTTATTTCATCTGAGTGTAGGAAATAAAATGAAGAAAATAATGATAAAATCTTGATTTTTCTTAGGGTAAAAATTTCTAAAATATGCTTTTCACTCATTCGGTTTCTTTTTTTGGGAAGTATGTAAGGTCTACATATATATGGATTCTTAGCAGAGATCCTTTGGGAAAATGTCATGAAAGAAAAAAAGAATTCCAAATATATTTATGCACATCCACAAACACTCATGTGTGTTATATATACATATGTATAATATACAACATGTATATATATATATATATATTAATAATACATATATATATATATTATATATATATATTATATTATAATATATAATATACATATATATGTATCAATATGTTTATTGTATATTATATATCCATAGGTATATAAACGGACATATACATATGTACATACATACATATATATGTATAAATAAGAATAACGGAAAGGTAGTTTCTCGTATAATGTATTCATGTGTTGACGTAAATAGAATGAGGAAAATATAATTGCAATATGGTTATAGGTATTGTAATTTCTTATTCATTATGGTGAATTACGTAGAGATGTCTCTACTTATGTCATCATACTATTTCAGTGCTATTCGATAATAAAAAATAATGTCTGTATTATCTACATAGATTTTCATTCTTCTGAACAGAACTTCAGGAAACACGTAAGAGAAAATAATTCCACATCTTTTCTAATCCTTATTTAAATAATTTACATTGTTGTGACGTGAAGATTTCATCTGAAGTATGAAAATATTTGCCATCGTTACTCCTCAGGAACAACAGTTGTAGGCTCAGGCGGTGTGAATTCCCCCTCGAAGCATACATAGAAGATGCAGATCTCAAAGTCCTTAATCTGGAGAGACGAAGCGAACGCAATGGAATAAAACGCAATGTCAAAGAGGGGAGCAAAATAAAATGTGAATACGGAATACAGAAAGATTCGAGAAGACGAAACGAAAGTGCTTAATCTATAGGACTTTGAGACACGGTGAGGACTTCGTAAAACATGAATAGAACTTACGGTTTCAAGCGAGCAGGATTCTGTACCAGAGACAAGGAGATCGAGGATGTCGGGGCGGGTGTCGTTAAGGACGGGAGTGAGCCTATCCAAGAATGGCTGTGGGTCGACTGTTCCGTCAGGCCTTATCTGTAGAGCGAAGGGGGGGGGGGTGATAATGATCATGGGAATGGGAGAAAACAGGTCATGTTATTACAGGTAGAGGAACAAAATATATAAAGCATAGTACAATTATCAAGTAATATTTCCATATGCATACTATGCATTTCCCATACGGCTGCCAAATATAAAAAATCAGTCCTTAAGAGAGGTATGCGTTTGGACTTGCCTCTCCACGCTCCTGCTCGATGCACCGCTTAACTGCTAAGTGGTTCTCCTCGGAACCAAAGAGCGATAGAACCTCCGGATCTGTGGAACTGAAGAGGAACTCAGGGTCCACTGGAGAGAGAGAAAAGTCCCATTAATAATGTGTGTTTTGTCTTCATGTAGAAGGTTTGTATAAAAAATTTTTTTTTTTTCCGTACTGTCAATATTAATGCCGTTATCAACAGCACTGTAGTTATTAACAATACTCTGTATGACTATTTTATGAATATCATATATACACATTATCTTGACTTATTTCACTATTGTGCTATTCGTTATAAATGCTATAAAAGTATCCCCAAAATTAGATATCAAACGTTCAAAAAAAAAAATATGAAGTAAGTCCCGTCACAGAGGGGTGAAGCGTTTTTTTTCGGGCATTTCCGATATTTCTCTCCTAATTTGTTGATCATGTTCAATTGCGAAGAGGTTCTTGCAGACTTGCAGCTTCAGGAAGACATTGGAGTTGAATGAAATGACTGATAAACAAGGCATAGTGTCCTAAATTATGTTATTATAATTTCCTGCAGCATAGAAACAGCAGCAGCGAGCCACTAACTAATTCAAATAAAAATATGAGGAGATTAAACGAAATCAAACAGTACTCACATCAGCCTCACACGAGGTCACATTTTCAGCTCCTTCACATGATGCATCTGAAGGTAAGATACTGTTAGATACAGGATTTATAGCGTGATTGTGCAGTAGTGTGTCATATAGCTTTGCTTTAGTGTAAAACGTAGTATTATTTGCACTGTAACGTTACAGATTGTCCTTTCTTTCTTTCTCT
>NC_051403.1:23365469-23387811 GCF_015228065.2 Penaeus monodon
TTTTTTCTTTCATGACATTTTCCCAAAATCTCTGCTAAGAATCCATATATATGTAGACCTTACATACATTCCCAAAAATGAAACCGAATGACGTGATACAGACATATTTCAGAAATATTTTACCATAAGAAATAATAAAGATTTTATCATTATTTTCTTCATTTTATTTCCTACACTCAGATGAAATAAAAACGATTCAAGGATTAAACCCTCATAAAACAGACTTTTAAGACAATCATTTAAGAAATCTATTTCAACCTCTTATGTTAACTGATTTACGGACGATAGTATTTGTCATTTGCAGATTTACCTTACATAGTAGATTCTATGAGATGTACTCATATCACAAATACATTTAAAGATCAGTTTTTAGACTTGTTTACAAACAGTCCCCTCTTTTAACTACCTAGCATCAAAATGCACATGTTGCCCTGCAATTTGGATGCATGTCTTATTTGTTCTCCTGATGACACGCACAAGCAAGCAACACTGAGTCACGTATCTCATATATAAAGGACGCTATGTCAAGCTCGTTCAGTCTGCTTCTGCTCACCTTAGCGGTAAGTACAACAAGAGCTTTTATTACATGGAAGCTCATCTCATTACTTTGTTTTTTTCGACATGACCTGCAAAGGATTGTATTTAAGTTTAGAGATGTAACAAATTTCAAAATTGTTTTTGTTGTACTAACATATTAATAATGGCTGTATTTCTAGGCAACATCTCCAGAATATCATCGGATTAACACATATTGTCTATATTCCAGAAAATGATCAAAGCCTTGACCTTCTTGGCTGCAATGGCCGCAGTTTCTGCCTCTCCTCACAACTTTTTAAAAAGTAATTAGTCTACCTGTTTTTTTTTTTTTTTTGTTTTGTTTTTTGATAGCAAAAGTGCGCATAAAGAGTAGATGGGAGAGAAAGGACAATTTGTAATATTACAGTGCAACCAACACTACTTCAGCCTAATGTTTACAAAATGAATAAAGAATTAGGGGAAAACTATATGAAATGTTATTCCCTATAGGCACTTTATATAAACATTATATATTTCGTATCTAACAATATCTTCCTTTCAGGCGTCTCATGTGAAGGAGCTGAAAATGTGACTTTGTGTGAGGCTGATGTGAGAACTGTTTCATTTCGTTTTCTCTGACATTTTTACTTTAATAATTATTATTAAAAATTATAATTTTTTGGGTCAGTGCTGCTGCATCTATGCAACGCGAAGCATTACTGAACTCATTAATCTTTATAAAACATTAATTATCATAAATAATTTGATAATAATATTTCCTTAATAGCAGTATTGTAATTCCTAAATACCCTTGGTGTCTTTTTGCAGTTGCAAGTCTGCAAGAACCTCTTCGCATTTGAATATAATGATCAAATTAGGAGAGAAATATACAAGCAATGCCTCGACAAGAACGGCCTAAACCATCTTGATGACGGTGAGCTTACAACTTCACGTCTATTTTTCAAGGCGCAATGATATCCATGTATCATGATGACTAAGGATATTCTTGACAAAAAGAATTCTAGTGAAACAAGTCAAGATATGGTTGATTATGCTAAAGATAATCATTCAAATATTCATAAACAGTCGTGTTAATAGTAATGGGAACATAGGCACACATCACATCTTTTTATACATTGTACATGAAAACAAAAGACACAGATTATTAACGGGTGTTCCTCTCTAGTGGACCCCGAGTCCCTCTTCAGTCCCACAGACTCGCAGGCTCTGTCGCTCTTTGGTTCCGAGGAGAACCACCTAGCAGTGAAGCAGTGCGTCCTGCAAGAGCATGGAGAGGCAAGGCACCGACTTTTCATGCTTGCTAGCCGCGTAGGAAATGTACAATACTATATATATGGGAACGTTACTTTATAACTCGACAAGACTGCAAATTATTTAAGGATGCTGTTCTGTGCTTTAAATATTTTGTTCCAGTACCCGTTACCTTTATTGTTCCGTGTAAGCAAATAACTAAAATCGCATCACCTGTTTCCTCACGATCATTTTCAACCCCCCTCCCTCCTTCACAGTTAAAACCTGATGGAACAGTCAACCCACAGCCATTCTTGGACAGGCTAACTCTCGCCCTTAACAACACCCGCCCTCACATCCTAGACCGCCTTATTCTTGCCGCAGAGTCCTGCTCGACTGAAAGCGTGAGTTCTCTTTTCCACTGACATTATGCTTTAGTAAGAATTCGTTATCATGTCTCACAGCCATATAGAAAAGCACTTTCATTCAGTATTTAATCTTTCTGTATTAATATTTTCTTTGCTTCCCACTTTGGCCTCACGCTTTATTTTAGAGAATATTGATTTACCTTCGTCTTTCCAGACTGAGGAGTGGGAGGTCTGCGTTTTCTACGTGTGCTTCGAGGGGGAATTCACACCACCTGTGCCTACAACTGTTGTTCCTGAGGAGTAATGGTGTTAAATATTTCCATACTTCAGTTAAAATCTTCATGCCACAACAATGTAAATTAATCAGATAATGATTATTAAAGATTTGTAATTATTGTTTTCTTTACGTGTTTTCTGAGAATCTGTTCTTAAAAATTAAATCTATGTACACAATACTTTTTTCTTTTGTAATATTGAATAACATTAAAATGATATGAGGACATAAGTAAAGACATTTCTCTATAATTCACCATAATAAATAATAAATACCAATACCCATAAGCACATTGTAATTATATTTTCCCTATTCTATTTCCATTCTGTGCACACACACACATATAGATAGATAGATATAGATATAAATAGATATGTATGTCCGTATTTATAAGTATATTATGAAATATACACACAGACACATATACATGTATATTACATAATGAATATATATATTGTATAGCATATGTATGCGTATATATATGCATATATTATATATATTATATATATATATATATATATATATAATATATTTGTGGGGGGGATGTACATGAATATATACATATACACATATAAATAACAACCCTCCCTGACCAGGACTCGAACGTAGGTCACTCCGGGTATGAAACCGGAGGCCAGTGCTAAACCAACCATGCCACACGACCCACTAAAAGGAGTGTGCAACTAGGATCTTACTAGCTCCATAGACATTACCTATCTACTCATACTTGAGTAATGACAGTAGATATCTTTCATATACACATATATATGTATATATGAATATAGAAAGGTAGATGTATATAGATATATGTCCGTTTTTATACCTATAAATGTTTATTATAAAAATACATACAGATACATATAAATGTATATTACATAATGAATATACATATTGCATATATATATGTATATATGCATATATATACATATGTGTGTGTAGGGGGGATGTGCATGAATTTATATCTACACATGTATATATGTACATATGTATATAGACAGACAGATCATTTTTACCAAAAAAGATATACAGGGGATTTTTTTGGTAATCCCAGAACATCGATATTTTCTCTATTGTCAGGAATACTATTACCATTTAATTATAACTGAAAAAAAATGTTTTTCCAATGCAATCCCAATGACCTGACCCACTTATGATCTTTTTTTATTTTTATGACAATTTTTTTCGAGGGCTCGTTGTCTGCGGTCAGCGAAAAATGTGCTGCATCTCTTAATTTTTACTGGAATGACCGGAGTCGCTGCAAAATGTGTTTGTGATTTATCGAATATAATATTACTCGGTTTTAAGCTACGAACTCCCTTGCATTTCACTTGCAGTTAAAGTAAGATGTCCAATGTCCAATGCGTATTTGCTTGCATTTTTTTACATGCAGACTGTAAAGTAAATACAAATACGTATATACTGTACACGACTGTGTGCACACACACATACCTATATATATATATATATATATATATATATATATATATATATATATATATATATATATATATATATATATATATATTTATCTATTTATACATACGTATATATATATATATATATATATATATATATATATATATATATATATATATATACATAATGTGTGTGTGTATAAGTTCAAGCAAATGCCCCACGAGTGGCTCATGCTAGATCTATCCTGAGGAACGACCCTTCTTTTTTCAGCAGCTTAGAACGGAACGTGATGAGGGAAAGAATCTGATTCAGCCTTCGTTCTTTCACTTGTTGGCGATTCGTCTGGTGCTGAATTTAACCAGACGTCTGATTTTTTTTCAAACACTTCCACAGCTCTCGGTTGAGTTTCAAATACTTTTTGGCATACTATTAAACAGCCTCGGATGTTTTACACAAGGGATGTTTTAGAAGTTATGCTAAAGCAATAGAATGCTCTTTCCTGTCTAGGGTAATAAATATACGTATGGATACACACATATTTGTATATGTATGTGTGTGTATATACGTATATCTGTCTATATATACATATATATACACATTTATGTATGTATGTATAAATACCTATATACTTATATTTGTATATATATGCGTATATATGTATGTATACATATATATGTAATATATATACTAGAAATATTTTCCAATAAACAAATGGGTGTTTTGGGGTTTTTGGTTTTTTAATGCAAGTTTTTGAAATTTCTAATCCTGCCCCCAATTTATTTCCCTTTTGAAATTTGGATCCCGGTTTTTAGGCCACAAACCCTCTCGTATATCGTTTATAAAAGGCTATATATACATAAAATTAATGTGATATAATCCCCTTTTTAAAATATTTTTGTATTAGGTATGTATATGTGTATATATGTGTAAAACCATACATGAAAATTTTTAATTTGTATTACTTTCCCAGATTATGTTACACCCGTTAAACACATGGTGAAAGGTTGTATTCAAAATTTTAAAGCTGTGATATTTCTCTTCCTGCCCCAAATTTTTTCCCGGGCAGTGGGATACATGCCTTACTTTTTCCCCCTTGAGGGACGCGCACAAGCAAGAAAACAATGAGCCCACCCAACTTTTAAAAAAAGGGGACTTTTGGTCAACCCTCATTCAGTCGTTTCGCTTTCCCCTTTGGTTTAAGTCCCGGCCTTCATGTAAGCTAAAACCTTTACTCTATTTTTTTTACATGACGTTCATAGAGAACGAATTTCAAAATTGTGTTAGATTATGCCCAAAAAAATTATTAGGGTATTTAAACATTTACGCCAGAAATGACCAAAATTAAAAACGTTTTGTACTGTTTTTCCAGAAAAGACAAACCCTTTTGATTTTTCCTTTAGCTGCAGTAGGGGGTTTTTCCTGCCTCTCCTTCATATTTCTTAAAAAGTAAATATGTCTGGTTGTTATTCTCTCTGAAAACAGGGCGAGTGAGAGAAAGAGAGTGACAGAGAAAAAAAGGGGAAAATTTTGTAAGTTACAGGGGCAAATACTACTTTTTCCCCCCTAAAGCAAAGTTTTAGGACACCTATTTGCCCCAAATCACGCTATAAACCTTTTTCTAACAGTATCTTATTTCAAGCTAAATTTAAAGGAGCGGAAAAATTGGGGCCTCGGGGTGAGGCTGTTTGTGATTTACTTTTTGTTTTCGTTTAATCTCCTCTATTTTTTTTTGAATTGGGTCAGTGGTCGCGGGTTTCTACCCGAAAAAAAATTATAAAAAACAAAATTTTGGGAAACACTAGGGCCTTTTTTTATCAGCCCATTTCATTCAACCCCCAAGGTCTTCCTGAAGCTGCAAGTCTGCAAGAACCTCTTCGCAATTGAACATGATCAACAAATTAGGAGAGAAATATACAGGAAATGCCTCGACAAAAACGGCTTCAGCCATCTTGATGACGGTGAGCTTACTTCATATTTATCTTTTTTGAGACGTATTGATATCTAAGTATTGGGATGACTTTTATAGCATTTATAACGAATAGCACAATAGTGAAATAAGTTCAAAGATAATTTGTATATATGATATTCATAAAATAGTCATACAGAGTATTGTTAATAACTACAGTGCTGTTGATAACGGCATTAATATTGACAGTACGGAAAAAAAAAAATTGTACAAACCTTCTACATGAAGACAAACACATTATTAATGGGTCTTTTCTCTCTCTCCAGTGGACCTGTTTTTCCTTTTCATTTTTAACAGTCGGAGGGGTTCTATCGCTCTTGGTTCCAGGAAAACCACTTAGCTTTAAGCTGCATCGAGCGGGAGCGGGGGAGGGGCCCAAGTCCAAATGCATAACTCTCTTAAGGCACTGATTTTTGATATTTGGCAGTCGTGTGGGAAATGCATAGTATACATATGGAAATATTACTTGATAATTGTACTATGCTTTATATATTTTGTTCCTCTACCTGTAATAACATGACCTGTTTTCTCCCATTCCCATGATCATTATACCCCCCCCCCCCTTCGCTCTACGAAAAGGGCCCCCTGAGGGAAAACAGCGACCCCACCATTTTGGATAGGCTCACCCCCGTCCTTAACCACCGCCCCGAAAATCCTCGATCTCCTTGTCCTGGAAACCAGAACCCTCCCTCGCTTGAAACCGTAAGTTCTATTCATGTTTTACGAAGTCCTCACCGTGTCTCAAAGTCCTATAGATTAAGCACTTTCGTTTCGTCTTCTCGAATCTTTCTGTATTCCGTATTCACATTTTATTTTGCTCCCCTCTTTGACATTGCGTTTTATTCCATTGCGTTCGCTTCGTCTCTCCAGATTAAGGACTTTGAGATCTGCATCTTCTATGTATGCTTCGAGGGGGAATTCACACCGCCTGAGCCTACAACTGTTGTTCCTGAGGAGTAACGATGGCAAATATTTTCAATTTCGGAATAAAATCTTCACGTCCAAAAAATGTAAATTTTTAAAAAGGTTTTAGAAAAGATGGGGAATTTTTTTCTTTTACGTTTTTTCCTGAAGTTTTTTTCAGAAAAAAAACATGTAGAAAATACAGACATACAGTAGGGGAATCTTACGAAATTTCACGAAAATCTATGTAGAAATACAGACAAAACAGTAGAGACACTCAAAGAAATTTCCCCCATAAGGGAATAAGAAATTACAATACCATAACCATTTTGCAATTATTTTTTCCTCTTTTCTATTTACTCAAAAATGAATCCCTTTAACGAAAAACCCAAAAACCTTTTCCGGGGTTTTTTTTTTCCCTTATTTATACATATATAGTATGTATTTTACATATGTATAGGGTCCGTTTATATTTTAATGGATATTTAATTACAATAAAAAATTTTGATCAATAATGTATTTTTTTAAAATTTTTTTAAAATTTTTAAAAATTTTATATAAATATAAAAATGTTGTATATTATACAATTTATAAAACACACATGATTTGTGGGGGATGGCTAAATATTTTTTGGAATTTTTTTTCTTTCAAAACTTTTTCCCCAAAAGGGAATTCTGCTAAGAAATCCATATATTGTAGCCCTTTAACCTTACTTTCCCCCAAAAATGAAACCAAATACGTGATACAGACTTTTTCAGAAATATTTTACCATAAGAAAAAATAAAGATTTTTTTCATTATTTTCTTCTTTTTATTTCAAACACCAGATGAAATAAAACGATTAAAGGGTTTTAAACCCTCATAAAACGATTTTTAAGACAATCTTTTTAAGAAATCTTTTTTTACCTCTTATTTTAATGTTTTAAAGGGAGGGATAGTATTTGTCTTTTTGCAGATTTCCCCTTATTAGGTAGATTCAAATTAGATGTACACATATCCAAAAAAACTTTAAAGACATTTTTTTAGACTTTTTTTAAAAACCCAGCCCCCTCTTTCAACAAACCTAGAAATCAAAATGCACATTTTCCCTGAAATTTGGAGGGCATGTCTTTTTTGTTTCCTGATGCCCCCGCACAAGAAAGCAACACTGAGTCACGTATTCTTTATAAAAAGGACGCTATGTAAAGCTCTTTCAGTCTGTTCTGCTCCCCTTTGGGCGGTAAGTACAACAAGAGCTTTTATTACAAGGAAGCTCATCTCATTACTTTGTTTTTTTTCGACATGCCCTGCAAAAGGGATTGTATTGTAATTTTAGAGATGTAACAAATTTCAAAATTTGTTTTTTTTGTACTAACATTTAAAAAAGGCTGAATTTCTAGGCAACATTCCAATATCATGGGTTTAAACCACATTTTGGGTTATATTCCAAAAAAAATGATCAAACCCTTTGACCTTTTTGGGCTGCAAGGGCCCGGGTTTGGCCTCCCCTCACAACTTTTTAAAAAAGTAATTAGTCTACATTTTTTTTTTTGGTTTTGTTTTTTTGATAGAAAAAAGTGCGCAGAAAGGTAGAGGGGGAGAGAAAGGACAATTTGTAATATTACAGTGAAAACCAACACATTTCACCCAATGTTTACAAAAGAATAAAGAATTGGGGGAAAACTATAGAAATGTTTTTCCCCTATAGGCATTTTTATATAAACTTATATTTTTTCGTATCAAAACAATTTTTTCCTTTTCCCGGGCCGTTCATGTGAAGGAGCTGAAAATGTGACTTTGTGTGGGGCTGATGTGAGAAATGTTTAAATTTCGTTTTCTCTGACTTTTTTATTTTAAGATTATTATTAAAAATTTTTAATTTTTTTGGGTAGTGCTGCTCCCATCTATGAAACGCAAAGCATTACAAACCCTCATTAATCTTTATAAAACTTTTAAAATTATCATAAAAAATTTGATAATAATTTTTCCCTTAATAGCAGTATTGTATTCCTAAATACCCTTGGGGGTTTTTTTTGCATTTGGGCAAGTCTGAAAGAACCTTTTCGCTTTTGAATATAATGTAAAAATTGGGGAAGAAATATAAAGAAATTGCCTCACAAGAAGGGCCAAAAACCATCTTGGGGACGGTGAGCTTACAACTTCACGTCTATTTTAAAGGCGCAATGAACCCCTGTATCTTTGATAAACTAAGGATTTTCCCCTTGAAAAAAAAGAATTCTAGTAAAAAAAAGTCAAGATAGGTTTAAATTAGCTAATAAAAAATAAAAAAAAAAAAAAAAAATTCAAAAACATTCGTTTTTAATAGAAAGGGGGAACATGGCACACATCACATATTTTTTTAAATTGTACATGAAAAACAAAAGACACAGATTTTTTAACGGGTGTTTCTCTAGTGGCCCCCCGAGCCCCTTCTCAGTCCCCACGGGACTCGCAGGTCTTCGCTTTTTGGTTTTCCGGGGAAAAAACCCCTAGCAGTGAAGCAGGCGTCCTACAAAGCTTTGGAAAAGGCAAGGCCCCAAATTTTCATGCTTGCTAGCCGCGTGGGAAAAATGTACAATACATATTTTAGGGGAACGTTACTTTATAATTCCGAAAAGATGAAAAATTTTTTAAGGGATGCTGACTTGTTTTAAAAATATTTTTTTCCAGTCCCCTTTACCTTTTTTGTTCCGTGAAAGCAAATAACTAAAATGCATCACCTTTCCTCACGACTTTTTAAACCCCCCCTTCCCTCCTTCACAGTTAACCGGATGGAACATTTCAACCCCACCCCATTTTTGGGACAGGCTAACTCTCCCCTTTAAACAACCCCCCCCCCAACTTTCCTAGACCGCCTTATTCTTCCGCAGGTCCTGCTCGCCCTAAAAGCGTAATTTTCTCTTTCCAGACTTATGTTTTTAGTAAAAATTTTTTTACATGTCTCACAGCCATATAGAAAAGCATTTTCAGCGTATTTAAATCTTTCTGTTTTAAATTTTTTCCTTTGGGTTTTCCCCACTTGGGGCCTCACGTTTTATTTTAGAGAATTTTTGATTTACCTTGGGTTTTTCCGGGATGGGGAGTGGGAGGTTGGTTTTCTTGGGGCTTCGAGGGGAATTCACCCCACCTGTGCATACAATGTTTTTTCCTGAGGAGTAATGGTTTTAAAATTTTTCCCCCATACTTCATTTAAAAATTTTCAGGCCCACAACAATGAAAATTAATCAGATAATGATTTAAAGATTTGAAATTTTTGTTTTCTTTAGGGTTTTTCTGAGAATTTTTCTTAAAAAAAAATTTTAGTACACAATACTTTTTTCTTTTGTAATAGAAAAACCCTTAAAAATGATATGAGGACTAAGTAAAGACTTTTCTCTATAATTCCCCAAAAATAAAAATAAATACCAATACCCAAAACCCCCAATGAAAATTTTATTTTTTCCCTTTCTTTTTCCATTCTGGGGCACACACAAAAATAGATAGATGGGATAAGATTTTTAAATAAATGTATGTCCGTTTTTAAATAAGTATATTAAAAATATCCCAAAAGACACATATACATGTATTTTAAAATAAGAATATATATATTGTATACATTTTGTTTTGGTATATATATGCATATATATATATATATAAAAAATATATATATATATTTGGGGGGGGGATTTTAATGAATATATACATTTTAACCAATATAAAAAACAACCCTCCCTGCCCCGGGAAAATCAAAACGTGGGGTCATTTGGGTAGAAACCGGGGGCCCAATTGCTAAACCAACCATCCCCACAGGGCCCCACTAAAAAGGAGTGTGCAACAGGATTTACTAGCCCCCTAGCATTACCATCTATCATATTTGATTAATGACGGGAGATATTTTAAAAATATACACATATATATGTTATAGAATATAAAAAGGTTTAGATGTTTTAAGAAATTGTCCTTTTTCTATCCCATTGTTTTTTTAAAAAAAATACATACAGATACATATAAATGTATTTAAATAATAAATAAAACATATTCCCTTTTATATATTAATTCAATATATACATATGTGTGTGTGGGGGGGTTTGTGCTAAATTTTTATATCTAAGCAGGTATATTTTTAAATTTGGGAATAAACCAGCCGGGGAAATCATTTTTACCAAAAAAGAATACAGGGATTTTTTGGGGTAACCCCCAGAAAAAATCGATATTTTCTTTTGTCAGGAATACTTTTTGCCTTTTTTAAAATTAAAAACTAAAAAAAAATTTTTTTCCAAGGGAAACCCCAAATGCCCTGACCCATTATGTTTTTTTTTTAATTTTTTTTTAAAATTTTTTTTCGGGGGCCTCGTCGTCTGCGGTACAAAAAAGTGCTGCATCTCTTAAATTTTTTACGGGAATGCCCGGAGTCGCTGAAAAAAGTGTTTGTGTTTTTATCGAATATAATTTACTGGGTTTTTAAAAGCTACGAACTCCCTTGCTTTTATTTTCAGTTAAAGTAAGATGCCCAATGTCCAATGCGTATTTGCTTGCTTTTTTTTTAAAATGCGACTGTAAAGAAAAATAAAAATACAAATATACTGTAAAACACTGTGTCCCACACAAAACATACCTAATATTATATATATATAAATATATATATATTTTATAATATAATATATATTTATATTATATATGTGGGGTGTGTGTGTGTGTGTGGTATGTGTGTGTGTTGTTGGGTGTTGTATTTGTGTGTTTTTTGGTGTGTGGTGTGGTGGGGGGTGTGATTTTCAAGCAAATCCCCCAAAAGGGGTGACTCAGCTATTCTATCCTGGGGAACGGCCCTTTTTTATACATCTTAAAACTAACGTAAATGAGGGACGGGAATTTCTGTTTTTCAGCATTCGTTTTTTCACTTTTTGGGGCGATTCGTCTGGTGCTAAATTTTAAAACCAGACGCCCTGTTTTTTTTTCAAACACTTCCCAGCTCCCCGGTTGGGTTTCCCAAATTTTTTTGGGCCTTGGATTTTTACAAAAGGGATGTTTTAGAAGTTTTTGCTAAAAAATTTTAAAATGCTTTTCCTGTCTAGGGTAATAAATATACTTTATGGATCCCCCTTTTTTGTATATGTATGTGTGGTGTTTTCGATATCGGGTTATATTACACTTATATATCCCCCATTTTGTATGTATGTATAAATACCTATATATTTATAATTGAATATATGTTATTATGTATGTATACATAATATGTAATAATAACTTGTATAATCCGAAATAAACAAATGTGTGCATGTGTGGTTGTATTTATAATGGAAAGGAATTTTTTAACCCTTCCCTTTCCCATTTCCCTTCCCTGAAATTTGGATCCCGGGGGTTTTGGGCCCTACAAACTCTCTCGTATAACGTCTATTTTATATGTATATATCAAAAAAAAATTTAATTTGTTATATCCTTTTCCCTATGTAATATATTTGTAATAGGGTATATAATATATGTGTATATGTGTATACATACATGTAGATATATTTGTAATACATAGAAAGATATATGTATACATCCGTATAAACACATGTGTGTATGGTTGTATTCATAATGTAAGCTGTGTATATTTCTCATCCTGCCTCCATTTGCTTCCTGCAGTGTGGATACATGCCTTACGTTTTCTCCTGATGACGCGCATAAGCAAGCAACAATGAGTCACACAACTCATATAAAAAGGACGTTTTGTCAAGCTCATTCAGTCTGCTCGCATTCCCTCATCGGTAAGTACTTCACTTCCCTGTAAACTCAACTATTTCCCCATTTTTTACATGACGTTCATAGAGAACGAATTTCAAAATTGTATTTGTTAGATTATAACATAAATTATTACTGTATTTATAACACTTTAACCCCGTAAAGACCAGATTAACACGTAGTACCGGGCTATAAATTCCCGAAAAAGATCAAAGCCCTTTATCTCTTAGCTGCAGAGGGGCCGTTTCTGCCTCTCCTTCATACTTCTTAAAAAGTAAATATGTCTGGTTGTTATTCTCTCTGAAAACAGGGCAAAACAAAACTTATGAAAACTACTGCACCAAACCGCTATAAATTCCCCGTATCTAACAGTATTTAAACCCTTTAGATGCATTAAAAAAAAAAAGTGAAGGAGCTGAAAATGTGACCTCGTGTGAGGCTGATGTGAGTACCCGTTTTATTTTGTTTTAAACTCCTCAATTTTTTTTTAATTTGTCATGGCTCGGGTGTTTCTATGCAGCAGGAAAATTTTAAAAACAAATTTTTGGAAACCCCTGCCTTGTTTTCATCTTTCATTCAACTCCAATGTCTTCCTGAAGCTGCAAGTCTGCAAGAACCTCTTCGAAATTGAACATGATCAACAAATTAGGAGAGAAAATACAGGAAATGCCTCGACAAAAAACGGGGTTCAGCCCTCTTTTTTGACGGTGAGCTACTTCATTTTTTATCTTTTTTGGGACTATTGATTCTAAGTATCAGGAGATTTTTAGCATTTTTTAACGAATAAACAAAAAATTTAAAAAGTCCAAAATAAAGTTTTATATAGAAATTTTATAAAATAGTCATCAGAGGGGATTGTTTTAATAACTACAGTGCTGTTGATAACGGCATTAATATTGACAGTACGGGAAAAAATCACATTTTTTATACAAACCTTCTACATAAAGACAAAACACACATTATTAATGGGCCTTTTCTCTCTCTCCAGTGGACCCTGAGTTCCTCTTCAGTTCCACAGATCCGCAGGTTCTATCGCTCTTTGGTTCCGAGGAGAACCACTTAGCAGTTAAGCGGTTTTCCCTCCCGAGCAGGAGCGTGGAGAGGTAAGTCCAAATGCATAACTCTCTTAAGGACTGATTTTTTGATGTTTTTGGAAAAAGTTAAGTTATATTTAATGTTGCTTTTATAAACTGTACTGTGCTTTTTATATGTTGTTTTTGATTGTGAAACACATGACGTGTTTTCTCCTATTCCCACGATCATTATCACCCCCTCCCCCCTTCGCTCTACAGATAAGGCCTGACGGAACAGTCGACCCACAGCCATTCTTTGGGGTAGGTAAATCCCCTCCTTAAAGAACCCGCTCTGACATCCTCGACCACCTTATTCTTGCCGCAGAGTCCTGTTCGACTGAAAGCGTAAGTTCTACTTGTCCATTGCCAGTACTTTCAAGTACACTACTCATTATCATGTCTCGCACAGTGATACAAATTAACCAATTTCATTCACTCTTCTTTAATCTTTCTGACTTTCTGCATTCACATTTTGCGTCCCCAGTTTGGCATCACGTTTTATTTCAGTGTCTATTGATTTTCCTTCGTCTTTTCCAGATTTTTGAAATTTTTTAGATCTGCATCTTCTATGAATGCTTCGAGGGGGAATTCACACCACCTGTTCCTACAACTGTTGTTCCTGAGGAGTAATGAAATAGTGATATCCTTCCGCTGAAATCTTCATGTCACAACAATGTAAATGAATAATATAATTGTAAAATATAATATTTTCCCGAAATTTCTTCTAAAAAAATTTGATGCCGATATTTAAAAATTTGGGCTTTTTCCCAAATAAACTGAATAACGGGAACTAAAAAAGAAGACAAGCGAAAGAAAACTCCCCAAAAGATAAATTCAACCCTAATAAAAAATAAAGGGCCAATTTCCCATAGGGATTTTGTGATCATATTTTCCTCGTTCTATTTATTACAGTCAAAAGGGGTTTGAACATCATTCAAGTAAACTGTATGTTGAACAAACGATTTTACGTCACACATCCATGTTATATCATAACTTCTGACATACACATTTATTCCCGGTTTTAAAAAAACCCTTTTTAGGGCCCTTTTTTCAATCTGCTTTTACATTTAGGAATCATATTCTTTGTTATGTGACGTCACAAGCTTGAGGGTTTTTGGGCCTTCCCCGGCTGGGGTTATGTGACTCACGAGCGGGAGAAAGTGGGC
Source organism: Penaeus monodon (assembly GCF_015228065.2). Taxonomy (NCBI): domain Eukaryota; kingdom Metazoa; phylum Arthropoda; class Malacostraca; order Decapoda; family Penaeidae; genus Penaeus; species Penaeus monodon. Next base: position 23,380,081 of record NC_051403.1, read on the forward strand.
GTCACGGGCTGGGTCCGTGTGACGTCACGAGCGGTGCGACCGAAACAGAAGTGTTGTTGAATTTTTTATATTATATTGGCAATGTACATAGGAAACGGTATATGTGAAATCGAGTGACGGGTTTCGTAACGCATACGAGAATTCGTAAAATTTGGGTAGAAATGCAAGGTAGAGAGCGTTGGTATCCAAGGCCGGTTCAAGGATACTTTATATATGTGTGTGTCTGTGTGCGTGTGTGTGTATATGTGTGTGTGTGTGCAGAGGGGTAAACAGATAGATATATACACGCGCAAAATATATATATATATATATTTTATATATATAATATTTTAAAATATAAAATAAAAATAATATACCCAAAGTTTTCAACTGTGTTAGTAAACATGTCTAAAGCATTTTGGATAAGAGATTCAAGTACAGATCCCATTTCTAAATCACTACTATCTATCCAAAATGCTGTAGATAAAGCATGTGTATGTGTGTGTACGTATGCATACAGTTCGTAGAAACGGTCAAGATTTGATAGAAGAATCAAGTCAGTAGAAGGAAACAAGAAATTTATTGATAAAAAAGAGAAATTTAGAAAATTGAGGTTAGGCATCTGGGACCCTTGGGCCCCTTTTGGGTTAAATGATATGTTTATGATGATGATGAATGATGAGATGATGATGATATGTTTGGTGGGTGGTGATGATGATGAGGTGGTGGTGATGATGGGTGAGTAGATGATGATTTAGGGTGATGATGATGATGAGGGTATGGTGGTTGGGGGGGATGATGATGATGGTGGTGGTGGTTATGATGAGGGTGATGATGATGATGATGGTGGGGGTGGGGTGAAAGATGAGGTGGTGTGATGAGATGGGTGGTGATGATGATGATGATGTGATATGATGATGAAAAGATGATGGTGGTGGGGGAAAGATGGTGGTGGTGATGATGATGAGATGGGGATGATGAGTGGTGGTGGTGATGTGATGATGATGGGTTGGGGTGTGATGAGAAAGGGGGGTGGTGATGATGATGGTGGTGATGATGAGATGAGATGGGGGGTGATGAGATGATGGGGGGGTTTGATGATGATGATGATGATGATATGATGATGATGGGGTGGTGATGTTTAAAGGTTTTTATGAGATGAAAAGAGATGATGTGATGATGGTGGTGAGATGAGATGATGGTGGGGATGATGATGATGATGATGGGGAGTGTGATGATGATGATGGGGGTGGGTGGTGGGGAGATGATGATGATATGATGATGATGATAGATGATGAATGATGGGGGGGGTGGTGATGATGATGGTGGGGGGGTGATGATGTGATGATGATATGATGATGATGAAAGATGGGGGGGTGGTGGTGGGGATGATGAAAGGGGGTGGTGATTTATGATGAGATGATGGGGGTGATGATGATTGGGGGTGGGGATGATGAGGTGATGATATGATGTTTATGAAAAGATGATGATAGATGGGTGATTGGGGGATGATGATGATGATGGGGGGGTTGATGGATTGGGGATGGTTTTGATGGGTGGGGGGGGGGTGTGATGGTGGTGGGGGGGTGTGATGGTGGTGGGGGGGTTTTGATGGGGGGGTGTGGTGTGTGATGGGTGATGAAAGGGGTGGGAATGATGATGGTGGTGGATGATGAAAGATGAAAATTTATGAAAGAAAGATGATGGGTGGTGATGATGAAAGGGTGGTGTGGTTTATGCTGATGGGGATGATGATGATGAGGGTGATGATGGTGGTGAAAGATTGATGGGTTTGGTTTGGGGATGAAAGATGGTGGTGATGATGATGATGATATGAATGATTTATGATGATGGTGGTGGTGTGATGAGATGGGGGGGTGATGGGTGGGGTGATGATGAGATGATGATGTGATGTATTGGTAGGGGAAAGGTGGGGTGATGATGATGGTGGGTGTTATTGATGATGAGAGGGTGATGATGGGGGGGTTTGATGATGATGATGGATGGTGGGTGATGATGATGATGGGGGTGGTGATGAAAGATTTGGGGGTGAAAGATGGTGATGATTATGATGTGATGATTGATGGTGGTGGTGGTGTGATGATTTATGATGAAAGATGATGGGGTGGGGATGATGGGTGATGGTGGTGGTGTGAGAGGGTGGTGGGGGTGATGATGAAAGGTAAAGATGGATGAATGATGGATGATGATAAAGATTTATGATTAAAAGAGATGAAAGAAAATGATGATGATGATGGTTGGGGGTGAAAAAGGGTGAGGATGATGATGATGAGGAGGAGGGGGAGGGGGGGGGTTTTGTGTGATGATGATAATGATGATGATAAAATGGGTGATGATGATATAAAGATTAAAATGATAATATAAAGAGATGAGGATTAAAGGAAAGATGATGAGATAAGATGTGATGATATGAGAAATGATGAAAGAGATGAGGGTGATAAAGAGGGGGAGGGGGGAGGGGAGGGTAAATGATGATGAAGAAAGAAAGATAATGAAAGATGAAAAAATGATGATTATGATGATGATGAAAGATGATTGTGATAATGATTAATGATGATGATGAGGGTGATGATGAAAGATAAAGATGATGTGATGATGAAAGATTGATGAATGATGATGATGAGGGTGAGGGTGATAATGTGATGATGATGATGATGGGATGATTAATGAGATGAAAAAATGATTTGATAAGATAATGAAATGATGTTTATGTAATGTTTTTGAAAATTATGAGAATGATTTTAAAGATGATGAGGGGGAAAGGGGGAGAAATGATTTTAAGGATGTTTATGATGAAAGATGAAAAATGAAAAGGAAATTTATAAAGATGATGATTATGATGAAGAAAGATGATTGGGTGATAAAGATGAGATTAAAAATGATGATGATGATGATGAAAGATGTGGGTGATGAGATGATGATAAATAATTATGATGGAAAAATGATAATGATAATTGTGATGATGAATAATGATAGAAAGATGAAAAATAATGATGAGATAATGAAAAGATAAGATGAGGGGGAAAGGAAAAGGAAAAATGATGATGATAAAGGGGTATAATGATGAGGGGAGGGGGAAAATGAAAGGGGGGAAAGAAAGGGGAAAAGAAAGATGATTAAAGTTTAAAGATAATATAGTAATAATGATATATAAAAATGATTTTTTTTATTTTTTTTAATAAAATAAGGAAGATTTTTTGATGGGTTTTGGTAAAACGGTTTCTAAAAAAAAAAAGAAAAAAAGAAAAAAAAAAAAAAAAAAGGGGAAGAAGAAGGGAAGAAGAAGGAAAAAATATATATAATAATATATATAATATAATATTTTAAATTTTTTATTAAAAATAATTAAATATATATAATAATAAAGAAAATAAAGCTTTTATAATGAATTTTTAAAAAGGGGGGAAAAAAAGGAAAAAGAGGAAAACAAAATGAATCGAATTTTAAGTTGATGTTGATTAATTTATTAAAAATGATAAAAAACAAGGGCTTTTTAAAAATTTTTAAAAATTTTTTTAAATAAGGTTTGTTCATTGGGTTTTTGGTAAAAACGGCCTAAAACCGGCGGGGAAGGGAAAAGAAAAAAAGGGGGGGTTTTTTTTTTTTTTTTTTTTTTTTTTTTTTTTGTTTTTTTTTTTTTTTTTTTTTTTTGGAATTACTCAAATAAATTTTTAATTAAGGTTTTTTTTAGTTTTTCATTGGGCCGAAAAAAATTTGGTTTTTTTATAAACCCCGCAAAACCCCTCCGTTTTTTTAACTACAAACCCCTAAATTAAAAGGAATTTTAAAGCATTCCCGGTTTATAATTTTCCAAAATGCCCTAACCACCCCCAAAAAAAACAGCACTTTGTTTTAAGGGAAAATTTCCCCAAAAATATTTTATTAATTCAAGGGGACCCCGGGGGTTTTTGGGGATATCGTTTAAAAATATTTGTTTCTTTTTTGAATTTTTTTTATTGTGCGCCTTAACCCCCTAAGGTGTTTTTTGGGTGTTGTGTTTTTTTGTTGTGTTTGTTTGTTTTTTTGTGGTGTTTGGGGGTTTAAAAAAGGGGGGTTTGTTTGGGGTTTTCTTTTGGGTTAGGGAAATTTAAATATAAGGGGTTTTTAATTTTTTTCAAAAAATTCCCCGATTTGGTCAGTGTCTGTTTTTCCCCTTTCCCCCGAAATTTAAAAAGGAAATTATTTTTTTCCCCTTTTCTGTTTTAAACTTCCTTTGTTTTTTCTACAACTTCAAAAAATTTTAAAAAAATTTTTCGTAAATTTTTAAACCCCTTCCTCTTTTTTCCTTTGATTTTTATCTTTCTAAATTTTTTTTCCCCTTTTTTTTTAAAATTTTGAAAAATTATTTACTTTTAAATTAATATTTTTTTACTTCCCCCAAGAGGGGTCGGTTAAAAAGGTTTAAAAAAAATGGGGTTTTTTTTTTTTTTTTTTTTTTTTTTTTTTTGGGAAAGGCCGGGAAAAGGGGCCCGGGTTTTTAGTTTTTTTTTGCTTCCATTTTTATTTTTTTTTTTCTTTCCCGGAAAAGCAATGAAATTTTTCCCGATTTTTTAAAAATTTTTTAGTAATTTTACCGGGTTTTTTTTTTTGTTTTTTTTTTGTTTTTTTTCCCTTTTTTTTTTCCCATTTTTAGTTTATTATGTTTCTAATTCTAGATTGTCATGTCTGTATCAAAACCTTACCCAGAGTCTCGTAATAAGAATATTTATTCATATCTTCCTTTCGCAATGTTCTTTCCATCTTCGCTTTTCATTTATACTGACAAACTTCACAAAATATACATTATAGCGTAATTTTAAATGCATTCCGTGCATAATTTCCTAATGACGTGCTCATAACTCACTCTATAAATACCTATGTGTCACTTTCCGTTTCTACTGACAAACTCTGCAAAAATATACTTTACAGTCTAATTTCAATGCATACCGTGCATAATTCCCTAATGACGGGCATACGCGCACTTAACACTATGTTGAGTCATACATCTTATATATAAAGGAAGGTTTGTTTTCCTCATTCAGTGCGCCTCTAACCACCTCAACGGTAAGTGCTTTAAGAGCCAACTGTTTCGATTACCTTTTGATTACGATGTTTGCTCCCATTGCCATTCTCTTAAATTTGTGGCATTGCTTTGGTAAGGTTAACCACGTGGGAAATATAAGTCTATGGGGGTAACTTTCTTACTCGAGTTAGATAGATTAATATATATGAGCTTACTATGTTTTCAGAAAATGATCAAAGCCTTGACCTTGATGGCTGCAGTGGCTACTGCTTCTGCTCTTCCTCCCAGATATTTTATAGGTAAATATCGTTAACCTATGACTGTAAATTTAATCAATATAAATCTGTTTAACATACTGCACATATTTCATAAATCCAAAAACTGACTGTATGTTACACCCGATACTCTTCTTCTTTTTTCAGTTGTTTTATTTGTATGCTTATCTATTTAGTTTCCATTTATTTGTTTATTTATTTATGTATTTATCTATTTATCTATTTATTAATATTTATTACCTTCAGATGTATCGTGTCAAGAAGCTGAGAATGTGACCTTGTGTGAGGCCGACGTGAGTATTTGCTTCATTTCATCTCTTCCCGAAGCATGATTCGGATATAAATGAGTAAATCGACGGTTTCTGTTGTTTTATTTTTTCTTTCTTTCTCTTCAGTAGCATGAATCCAATACCTTAAATACATTTTGGTGTCTTCCAACAGCTTCAGGTTTGCAAGGACGTCTTTTCAGCCGACAAGGTAGGGGAACTTAGGAGACATATATACAAGAGTTGCCTGGACGAGAACGGTTTGGACCATCTGGATGACGGTGAGCTTACGACGTCGTTTAAATCGTAAAAATCATTATTTTTGATTGTTGGTTCTTTGGTTTGTCGCCAGGGTAAAGCGAAAAGTTACTGGTCATAGTGATGAAATTTACGTGTGGGTTGCATGTGGTCCATGAAGCGATTGATTTAATTTTGGTACTGATCTGTAATAGATGAGTAGATCATGACTAGATTTTCGAGTAGAATTTGATTACATTTGATTGTATTGAATGTTTTTCTTTTTATGATATACAAATAGGTTATTATTGAGTGAGTAGAGTGTTTTTTTTTTTCTTTTCTTTTTTTTTAGAAGTAAAATTATCAGACTTTTTAAGGAAAGATATTAGGGTACATGAACCCCAACAGCGGACATTAGTGCTTTCTGGGAGCTTATAAATATTTATTATGAAACTGTACATAACATCAAATACTAAAAAGAAGTTATACGAAAAAGCCTTACTTGACATTCTCTCTCCCTCTCTCCAGTGGACCCCGAGATCCTCTTCACTCCCACAGACTCCGAGGCGCTTTCGCTTTTTGGAAGCGAGGAGACGCAACAGGCCGTGAGGAATTGCGTCCTTCAGAAACTGGTGAGGAGCGTAGTTGTGTTCTTCGGTAGAGAAATTTCGAAGTTTTTTTTTCTTCTATTCCGTTTTGTTCATATCTCCGTTATTAGATCTGTGATGATATAGGTGTTGGTGAACGGGCGTCAACACAAAAGTTGATTTTTTATTTCCCAACCGTTATCGTTGCAATTTTCACTGATTTTTCATATGTTACTGTTATTGTTGATTACTTATATCTCGAACATTATCGTTGACTTGATTTTTCATATCAACCATTATCGTTGATTTGTCATATCGCCCATTGTCGTTGATTTTTCATATTTCTACCATTATTGTATCCCTTTTGTACAGCAGGTGTTGCCTGACGATGCAGTAGACACAGAACCTTTCCTGGAGAAGCTGACTTTCGCCCTTAACGACACCCGTCCTGACATCCTGGAGCGCCTTCTTGACACAGCAGAGTCCTGCTCGATCGAAAACGTGAGTTCCTCCACTCCTCTCATCTTATTACCGTGAATAGGAAATAGGATCACGTCAGTAACAAAAATTAATCCCTCACTATTAATTACCTTTTTGTCTTTAGTCCCTGATTTTGTCTTATTTTTGCCTTCCTATTTTCCCCAGATTGATGAGTGGAAGACGTGCGTCCTCCTGGGATGTGTTCAAGAGGAGTCCACGACGCCTGTGCCAACGACCATCGCTCCAGAAGAGTGACGGCGAGAGGAGAGGTTTCCTTGTATGGTGTAGGGGTTCAATTTAATAAACAAGTCTCCAAAATTTATAATGTTTTTATTTTTTGTCCTTATTATTCAGCCCTTCTTTGTCAGTCTGACGATGGTATTAGTTGGCTGTCAAGTATACCTGTTTGCGTATGAGACGTTTCGCCGAATAACGAATATGCTTCACATTTAGCAAGAAGGTTCTGGAATGGCCTGCAAAACCAGTATGAATGAGATGAATTCACACTATATATTCTGTATTTTGCATTATGTATCAATTTCTTTTAGGCATAAGAAAATCTGTCGTAGTATTCGCGTAAACGGTTTACGCACGTACATCAGTTTTTCTCAGAAGAACCTATGTCAGTTTTGTTATAGCATTATGGAATTTAACGTTCTCATATCTGAATTATCGCACGAGAATGAAAATGAAACCACCAAATAACTTATATGCTCTGGAACTTCATTTTCTTATATCTATCAGTATATCTGGACCTACCGATACAGTATTTGGCAACGTAGTGAGTTAGTGAGCCCATCATTAGGAAATTATGTATGGTATGCATTCAAGACAATAAAATCATGTCTCTGTATTATTAAACAGGGAAAACTTTCGACTTTATA
>NC_051403.1:23387911-23393500 GCF_015228065.2 Penaeus monodon
CAGTTGATACTAGTAAAGCTGTTCAATAGTGTTATGATGCTAATGCCAAACAAGCCTAGTATCCCGATACTCAGGAAGGAACAGAAATTGATAGAAAGTTTTGAATTACAGAAGCTTTATTTTATTTAAATCACTGTTGCAAATATGCTATAACACTTGCATATTTATAAGTGCATTCTGTATTAAAAATAGTCTTTGTAACGACAGAAGCGAAGAGACAGTTGACGCCTCACTCCTCCTCAGGGGCAAGAGTTGTTGGCACAGGAGTTGGGAGGTCTTGTCGGACGCAGCCCGAGAGGACGCACGTCTTCCAGTCATCAATCTGGGAAAACTAAAAGGGCAAAAATTAGAATAAAAAAAAACAAACAGATAAAGGCAGACATGCATAAGAAAAAAAAAATCCTTACAAAAAGTAAAAATATTTGTGAAATAAAAATAATAATGATTTGTATGACAGATATAATTTTTGTTTTTCCATTACGATTTCATGTTGACACCAAAAGCAGGAACTCACGTTTTCGACCGAACAGGACTCGGCAGTGTAAAGAAGGCGCTCGAGGATGTCAGGACGGGTGTCGTTAAGGGCGAGAGTCAGCCTGTCCAAGAAAGGCTGCGGGTCGACTGTTCCGTCAGGCTTCAGCTGTGGGACGAAAGGGAGATGAAAAAAGAGAAAAAAGGCTAATAGTAGTTCATCATATATACACTTTCTTGACTGCAGAAACATTTAATAGGATAATTGAATACTACTACTATTACTAATAATAATAATTAATAGGAAAATAGTGTTGCATGAAACAAGCATAATAAAATGATGACAAGAGCAAACACATCTACTATCGTCACTACCGAACCTTTATACAAAAGCACTGCCAATAGCCATGCAAAATACAGCGACTGAACAGCGCCCCGCAGCGTACACTTACCAGTCCCTGTTCCCGAAGGACGCACTGCTTCAGAGCCTCGTGCTTCTCCTCGGAACCGAACAGCGAAAGAGCCTCCAGTCCTGTGGGGCTGAAGAGGATTTCGGGGTCCACTGGAGAGAGACGAAGAGGAATTTAAATTTCGAATTGCCTTTTAATTTATGTCTAATGTGCAGTTTATGTAATCATCATTAATGACAAGCCGATACTAAGGACGTGAAAGCTGAACTTTTGTCAGTATGAGGGCTTATGTACAATCTAATTAAGCCTTATTAATATGAAGTCAACATTAGTTTAGTAGAATCTGGTACAAATAGAGAAGTGGAGACTCACCGTCATGGAATTGGCTGAATCCATTTTCGTCGAGGCATTTGTTGTAGATGTCTTTCCTAGCCTGTTCGTCCTTGTCTCCTGTGAAGAGGTCCTCGCAGACCTTGAGCTTTAGAAAGACATCAAACATAATTTTTAAAATAAGTATTACTGCTAAAATGACAATGATATACTTGCACGCTACTGGATAGGTGCAGAATCGGTATATTTCATGGTATCAGTGGAGCATCAGGATGGAAAACGAAATGAAGCAGTACTCACATCAGCCTCACACATGGTCACATTCTCAGCTTCCTGACATGAGGAGGCTGAGGGAGAGAAAATATTAGTATACCACGAGATGAAGTGTATCGTGTCTGACCATATACATCTTAAATAATAATTTTTGTTATTACATGTCAAAGGGGTATTCCAGAATATTTACCTCTTAAATAGTAAGAAGGAATAGCAGAAGCCGTGGCTACTACAGCCAACAAGGTCAAGGCTTTGATCATTTTCTGGAAAGAAGTCAATACTTATATCAATATCATTATATCCAAGAAGCAAATACGAATATAAGTATACATCTTGCCATCACGGCTACTCGATGTAAGCCATAACACAAAATTTGAGTTACGGCAAGAGCAGCAGTGCAAATTCAACCTAAGCATCGGCTCTTGAGTACCTATCGCTGAGAAGGCTCGAAGCGGACTGAATGAGCAAAACAAATCGGCCTTTATATACAAGATGTATGACTCAATATGATATTACTGCGCGCGTCACAGGAAATTGCGAAATGCATGCATCCACAATGCAGAGCGATATATGATTTTGTGTTGTTTGTTGAAAGAAGAAGACAAAGCAAGACACGTAATAACGCAGAACAGGGAAAACAAACATACACAATACAAAGGACTGAAAGAAAATTTATGCATTTTTATATATCAATGCACGTTTACAAAGGGGCTTATATTCTGATTCCTAAGCTCTTGATATGGCTTTGGAAAGCAAGAACATGCAGACCACGTATTCTTAGTAAAGGCAAACACACACACGCATACACACACACATGTGTGTGTGTGTGTGTGGACGTGTGTGAATATGCATGCGCATATACTTAAACACAAAACACACACATCTGTATCTATATCTATCTATCTATCAGTACATTGCCTGTATATATGTATATATAACACACACACACACACATACACGCACACGCACACATGTATATATATATGTATACGGTATACACACATCAATTATACATACATACTCGTACATACATATATGCACACACACAGACATTATAAACACACACACACACACACACATATATGGACTCTCTCAATTCACAATTGCGAGATTATTTGGCTGCACCGCCCTTACCTGATTGGATGCCCTTCCTAATCAACCGCGGTTCGGCGCACTACCTCTAGTGCCACGGCGGCGACGTCCCCTATGACACCTGCATTTGACTTCTGAAGGCGATATGTCGTTTTCTCGCCGTGCGATCAGGCTCGATCCTTGAAGCGCGGCGGGGAAGTGAACTCGGGACCATGAGGGTCAGAGTCCAGTACTCTAACCACTGGACCAACCTAGCAGTCACATATTTATATATATATATATATATGTGTGTGTGTGTGTGTCACACACACATAATATATATATATATATATATATATATATATATATATATATATATATATATATATATATATATATATATATATATATATATATATATATATATATATATATATATATATATATATATATATATATATATAATATATATATATATATATGGTATATGTGTGTGGACATTTATTAGTGTTTGTGTGTATGCATCACGCATAAATGATTACCTGGGGATGAGTCTCCCTTCAGGAGCTGCTGCCATTAATTCTTCTTCCGTATTTGGAGGATCGCTCACCCTTTGGCTCCGAGGCCGATGCGCGACTTGCGTAATGGGGTAAAAGATTCTTAAGGAATGTTAAGCCCATCGTGAATGTTTTTCAAAATTTATCATTAATCTAAACGTTGTTTGCAATCAGAACTTACTATTCTATGCGGCCTTCCATTTTCTTTTGGAAAGTTTGATGCCTCTCTAGAAGCTTCATTCGAATTAACTCTAAAATGTGGAGTGATTTGGACGTCACGCTGTAGGATCGATGTATCTTATCTTTTGAGCGAGAACCTTTTTTTTACAAGGTATAAAAATCATGGGTCCCAATTTCCTTTTCTCTTCCTTATCACCCTCCATTGTCTCAGTACCCCCCCCCCTCCTCGCTGGATTGTTTTCCTGCCAAAGCCTTTGAATCTATGACGTTTGTCTATGAATATTTGTAATAATGAAACACATGCACATAAATATTCACATATATCTGTCTTTATATATACACATCTATATTATTATATATATATATACATATATGTATATATACACATGTACACACACACACACACACACACACACACACACACACACACACACACACACCACGCACACACATACAAGCACAAAAAACTGCAACATAACTCAAGGCTTTCAACAGGCAAAGTAATTCAACGCAGCGAGATGATAATAGACACAGAAGGATAGAATGGGAGGAATTCACAGGAATTGGGCGACTAGGTTAATGTGCCTTGCAGAGTTCAGTTTCCACACTGGGACTTGGAATGAAGTAGAATGAAGCTTTTAGATACCGCGAATGGAGTTAAAATGTCCAGTTTTGGAAAGTATTCATAAGAATTATTGCAACTGAGAACTTCATGTCAGTTTCATCTCACATTTCATCGCCAAACACACACACATGTATACTTGCACACACACCTATCATATAAAAAGAATAAAAAGACACACACATATATATATACACACACACACACACACGTGTGTGTGTGTATATAATATATATATATGTGTGTGTGGAGAGTTACAAGTGCATTATTGTGTTACAGTCTTCATAACTGAATACTGTATGTTGGTTTGTGTTCGTGCCTTATAGATTAAAATATTGCTTTCTGCGACATAAATAAAAATATTAATTGATATTAGTGTTGTACAATGGAAAAAAACGAAGTAAACAGAGGAATGGACTTGAATTCTTTCTTTTGAAGTGATTCAGAACCCAGATGACACTGTTTAAAGCTAAAAAGAAGCACTGTATATATATGTATACATGTGTACATATATACATGTATGAATGTATTCTTTATCATTCCTCCAGTTGATTCTTCTAAAGCTTTTGGTTTGGCCAACTCTGATTCTCAGTGCTGTGTAATGATGCTAATGCCAAAATAAGCCTAGTATCCCGATACTCAGGAAGGAACAGAAATTGATAGAAAGTTTTGAATTACGAAGCTTTATTTTTATTTAAATCACTGTTGCAAATATGCTATAACACTTGCATATTTATCACTGCATTCTGTATTAAAAATAGGCTTTGTTACAACAGAAGCGAAGAGACAGTTGACGCCTCACTCCTCCTCAGGGGCAAGAGTTGTTGGCACAGGAGTTGGGAGGTCTTGTCGGACGCAGCCCGAGAGGACGCACGTCTTCCAGTCATCAATCTGGGAAAACTAAGAAAAGAGAAAAATGTACAGTAACTAAGAAATTAATTTGTATGACAGACATGATCTTTGTTCTTCCATTACGATTTCATGTTGACACCAAAAGCAGGAACTCACGTTTTCGACCGAACAGGACTCGGCAGTGTAAAGAAGGCGCTCGAGGATGTCAGGACGGGTGTCGTTAAGGGCGAGAGTCAGCCTGTCCAAGAAAGGCTGCGGGTCGACTGTTCCGTCGGGCTGCACCTGTGGGAAGAAAGGAAGATGAAAAAAGGTGAGAAAACGCTTACACTAGTTCTTTTTATATGTGCTTTCTGTAGAGACCATTTAATAGGATAATAATGTTGCATGAAATAAGCACAACATAATGAAGATAGGCACATCTACAAAAGCACCTGCCAATCGCCATACAAAATACAGCGAGTGAACAGCGCCCAGCAGTGTGCACTTACCAGTCCCCGCTCCCGAAGGACGCACTGCTTCAGAGCCTCGTGCTTCTCCTCGGAACCGAACAGCGAAAGAGCCTCCAGTCCTGTGGGGCTGAGAAGGATTTCGGGGTCCACTGAAGACAGACAAAGAAGACTTTAAATTTCGAATGACTTTTTTCTTAATGTCTTATGTGCAGTTTTGTAATCATCATTAATGGCAAGCCAATAGTAAGGACGTGAAAGTGAAGATTTATCAGTATGAGGGCTTATGTGCAATCTAATTATGCCTTATTAGCTTGGTTGAAATGGCAAAATGGAGAAGTGGAGACTCACCGTCATGGAGTTGGCTGAAACCATTT
>NC_051403.1:23393600-23401100 GCF_015228065.2 Penaeus monodon
CCTCCCAAACTCCTGTGCCAACAACTCTTGCCCCTGAGGAAGAGTGAGGCGTCCACTGTCTCTTAGCTTCTATTATAACAAAGGACTAGAGTGTTAAAGCGTTATGACCTATAGGTTATGGAAATAAAAGATGCTTATGTAAATGTAAAATGTAAAAGTCTAATGTAGCTATCATTATACAGAAATGAAAACCAGAGCTCGTCAAACGAATAGAACTCTACACAAAAAAACAGAGTGAGGATAGAGTATATTGGGTATATTATATATACGTATATTTCCTATTTACCGTCCAGCCAAAAGATTTTCTATAATAATCATTAAACCGAAACAGTTTAATGCTGATACGATCTGAGGCCAGATTTTGGGCAGAATGACGTTTGCCTTTCTAAATCATTCCACGAAAGGTAAAAATAAAGGCGATTCTTCTCCATACTTTGTTTATACCCCTTGCATAAAGCTAATAAAAAACGACGATTTCAATCACAGTAATAAATATATGCACACTTTGATAAGTAATAAGTCACTTCTCATTCCCCGCAATAAAATCAGAGGTGATCGTTTTTACCGACTTTTTATGTTTTCACGCACAAACAAGGAAACAAACAATTACACATTCAACAACCATACACAAAAACACGCATGTATGTGTGTGTGTGTGTGTGTTTACTACCAAGGAGAGAGGAAAGTAAACGAAAGGTTTTTCCTTTTTTCCTTTCTTTTTGCATTTATACTGATCGAAGAGAAAAACCTCTGTCGTTCGACCAGTTACAATGAACTTCAGCAAGGCGATATATACAGCTGTCCAGACTGACAGTCTGGAACCTAGGCCTCTCAGGCCTTAACATGAATATAAACATACATATATATGTGTCTGTGTGAGTGTGTGTGTGTGTGTGTGTGTGTGTGTGTGTGTGTGTGTGTGTGTGTGTGTGTGTGTGTGTGTGTGTGTGTGTGTGTGTGTGTGTGTGTGTAAACACACGGATATATATATATATATATATATATATATATATACATATATATATATATATGTATATATATATATATATATATATATATATATATGTATATATATGTATATATATATATATATATATATATATATATATATATATAATATATATATATATATATATATATATATATATATATACACATATTCTTAGGCAAACACGGATATGCATCTCGAAATAATTCAGACTCAAAGATTTTAATAGGTAGAGCAATCAGTAGGGGGGGGGGGGGGTACTTTGAAATGCCGAAGGATAAAAAGGGGGAGATAAAGGCATGGAAATCTAGGGGTAGGCATTGCTTGCTGAACATAACACACTTCATCGATCTCACAGTGACTTGGAATAATGTATAATTGTGGGAGACTATTCCGTTGTTGAAGGTTATTTGGAGTGAAGTTTCTAAGGAAATAAGAGGCATCAAACACTCAGCAGTTCTGAATGCAAACGACGTGTAGATTAATAATGAACATCGCAAGGTATTCACACCAAGGTTATACGCTGTCTTCATTAATAAAGTTCTAATTCATAATATAACATTGGCCTCGGATCCAAAGAGGTGAGCAATCGTCCTAATATGGAAGAAGAATTTAATAGCAGCACGTCTTGAAGGGACACTCATCCCCAGGTAATTATTCATGGTGTATAAACAGGAACTAATGTGCATACATACATATGCAGATATGTACACACACACATACACACACACACACACACACACACACACACACACACACACACACACACACACACACACACACACACAATTACAGAGAGAAAATGTCGTAATCATTTGTCCAACACTTCTTTATTGTGGAAACGTGATCTAGATATCAATGCATTGCGAAGCCTTGGTAAGAACCCCGGATTCAGAATATAAGCAACATGACAACCATGTACATGTTTTTTCTTCTTGCTCTTTTCCTGTTATTGCATTTTTTAAAATATATAGTCTTCTTTTGTTATCAAACAACAAAAAATATATGTTGCACTGCACAAAGTGGATGCATGCATTTCGCAATATCTTTTATATTGCGCTCAGGTAAGATACTAAGTTATAAGTCTTATATATAAAGGACGATTTGTTTTCCTCATTCATTCTGCTTCGAACCATCTCAGCGGTAAGTTCTTCAAGGCTTGATGCTTAGGTCGAATTCACATTGATGCTCTTGGCATAAACATTGAATTTTTTGTCATGGCACATGTTGAGTGGGCCATGAGAGCGATTGTTATATATATTGCGGTAAGATATGTTTTTCTATTGGCCTTTGTAGTAACAAGTACTGATTCTATTTCCAGAAAATGATCAAAGCCTTGACCTTGCTGGCTGCAGTAGTCACGGCGTCTGCCCTTTCTTCTTACTACTTGAGAAGTAAATATTTTGGAAGGAACATTAATCTTTACATTTTCTGTAATGGATATCTTATACTCAAAAATATTTCCAAATCCCTATGATTTATATAACTAAAGGATTCTTTATTCAAAGTGTATATATTCAGACACGAAACCTTTCATTTCGTGGTACACTAATGTTTTCTTTCCCTCAGCCACTTCATGTCAGAAAGCTGAAGATGTGGTTTTATGTGAGGCTGATGTGAGTACTGCTTCACGTCGTTTTCCATGCTGATACATCATTATGGTACCATGAAACAGATCAAGACAGTATATCTTTATTTTAGAAATAACACTGATTTCTTGACGCCTTTCAAAAGATCAGAGTCTGCGAGGACCTCTTCACAGGCGACAAAGACGAAGAGGTTAGGATCGCCATCAACAAGAAATGCCTCGAAAAAAATGGCTTCGGCCAACTCCATGATGGTGAATTTCAAGTTTTCCATTTACACAAAATTCAATCGAATTTTTATGAATTAGTATATAAAATGCGAATAAAACTTACTGATGAAATGTAATGCAAACTCAAATATCCTCCTCGTTTTTCTCCAGTGGACCCCGAAACCCTCTTCAGGCCAGCTGGACTGCAGGTTCTCACACTGATTGGTTCCGAGGAGAAACACGAGGCTCTGAAGCAGTGCGTCCTTCGGGAACGGGGACTGGTAAGTGCATGCGCTGTTACGCATTGTATTTCGCATGCATATTCCCTGTTTTTTTTATGATGTAAGAGTGTTAGTGACAAATTTCTTTAATGTGTTTGCGTTTTACTTTGTTTTGGTATATTTTGTCTCGCCACATTATTAAATTATTGAATGGCTTCTACATTTCTGAAAATAGAGAAATAGTCTAGTCATATATACAACATACTTGAGCATCATCAAGTTTAGATTAATGAAAATTCAAGAATAAATAAACGGATATTTTTTCATCTCTTCGTTCCACAGCTGAAGCCTGACGGAACAGTCGACCCACAGCCATTCCTGGACAGACTGACTCTCGCCCTTAACGACACCCGCCCTGACATCCTAGAGCGCCTCCTTTCCACTGCAGAATCCTGCTCGGTCGAAAACGTGAGTTCTTGCTTTCAGGAACCTACATGAAATCATAATTAAGGACTAAGATCATATCATATCTGCCATAGGAATAAAGCTCTCTCTTTTATTACTTTTGCCTTTCTGTCTTTATCTGTTGATGTACTTTAATTCACATTTCTGTCCTCTTAGATTTCCCAGATTGATGACTGGAAGACATGCGTGTTCTCGGGATGCGTTACAAGACTTGAGTCAACAACTATTACTCCTGAACACGACTGAGATGTCAACTATTTCGTTTTGTTGTTGTTGTGAGAACTAGTGTTCAGGATACAGACCCATTATATGTTATGGAAAGAAAATGTGTTTTTTTTTTATTCAACTTATTTCATTTCAATACGTAATTTTGTTATTGACATTTGTTATTAATGAGGACCAGAAAAACTTCCTGTCTCTCGACCAGTCATAAAATAAAGTTGTTAATATTTATGTTATTATATGAATCTCACCTTTCTGAATCACTACGAAAGTATGAAATAAAAAAAGAAAACGTTTCCAGCATATCTTGCATTTTTCCTCATGTACAGTACTTCATATTAAGCAACGCAAAATACCAATATGGACATAAGTATTGCATAATCTTAGTTGTAATTTTTAGATAAGGATTGAGTAAAAAAGTGTTTGAAATGTAAATTTTTTTCTTGCTATTTATATCTATTTATCCGTATATATATATATATATATATATATATATATATATATATATATATATTACATATATATATATATATATATATATATATATATATATATATATTATAAATATATTGTGTATATATATACACATATATGTATATAAATAGTGTGTATATATATCCATATATGTGAATATATATAAATTGTGTGTATATGTATAAATATGTGTGTGTGTGTGCGTATGTGTTTACATGTGTGTGTGTGTGTGCGTGTGTGTGCGTGCGTGACTGTGTGTGTGTGTTTCTGTGTGTGTGTGTGTGTGTGTGTGTGTGTGTGTGCGTGCGCATGTGTGTTTACGTGTGTGTGTATGTGTACCTTATTTTATTCGAGAAAAATTAAGAACCTCTAACTTGACCTAGGATTACTTTTGTCCTATATATGTAAGTCCTATTGTATCATGTGATCATAAATATTTCGAAAATCAGCTCACCATTACTAACATTGTCTAAAAATATACCAAAACCTCCAAGATATTCCTCAGGTCCACTTACTGCTTGCTTTTCTGGTAAGTATCCATTACTTTATCATTACACTGTACCTACGTTTACTTTGCTGTACTTTGTTGTAGGGTTCATCTGAATATACGCAACGTTTACGCGTGTACGTTTGCACAGACCACTCGAATATACTTTTTCTGGTTCTTGCGCATTTGTACATTGTCCTCTGCACATATCAGCACTCCATGCCGTGCCACAGGCTATTGTTCATGGAAAAAGAAATTCTCTGATAATATGTTCATATAAGATACAGTTAGCTCGATCCTCTGCGCAGGCGTCTACACACCTTGCCTTGCGAGTGTTCAAAACAGATAACATAAAATTGTCTCGGTAGATAAAAGAATATCGTTAATGGTGTTCATCCGTTTTGAACAATCCGTGAGGCGAGGAGTGTAGAAACTTTCACACAGGATCGACCCCCCTACGGACTACATGAACTTTTTTTCAATTATCTTGTGTTCTTTGTAACGTTATAGTCATGGTATGAGGCTAGGTCTCATTGACAAATTTGTTGTTTGTACAAAGCTACGGTTTTTTCCAGATGGTTAATATGTTTGTGGTTCTCGAGTCTCACACTAGAGATCTGGCTAAAAATTTGTACTCACGCGTAGATAGCATGTCATGGAGTTGACACCAAGCAAGATACAAAATATGAATGTTCACTGGTCTAGAAATTGATCATTGTGTGTACTTTTCAAAAAATGCAAGATGTAATAAATGAAATAAAAAAGGAAAAGCGATTTGTACAAATCTTGTACTGTAATAAGAAACAAAAGACAGATTGCTCAGAAAACAAAAATAAAAATCAAGGGGGTATAGATCTGTGTTGTTTGAATATGCGAGTCGATTCCATTTCACTTGACTGTCCTGGATAGAATGACGCACGGAGGAAAATAAGATAACAAAATAAACATATGTATTAGTCTTTATTTCCACATTGTGAAATGTGATATTAAAGACACATAGGCACAAAAAAAGCGATAGGAATTCGTATGGTAATGACATAGACCCTTTTAATCAAGCTGTTGTATATCTTTACTCTGTTTTATTCATGCACCTTGCTGTTGTATGATTATAGAGTATGATATGATGAAGCTGGTCCATATACTTAGGTGAAGTTTATAAACTTTGAAGAGATAAACTGTATCCTATTCATTGTAGTCCTCATATCCAGTTACTGCCATATAAGTTGTTTAAAAACATAACTGAATGCCTAAGAGGCTGCATAAATTTGAATTCTTAAAAAAAATATAAATAAATAAATCAATATAAATAATAAGCCTTAAGATGTAAATATGCTGAAGAGAAAACGAGTCATATCTCCAAAAATGATTCACTCTCTAGCAGTGAAATGAATACTATCAATGAACTAATATTATCAAAGAGATGGCGAAGACTTCCCTTCTATAATACACTCGATAGTCAAGTCTTCATTACTCCTCAGGAACAATAGTTGTAGACACAAGCATGACGGGGTCTTTTTGGAGACATTCAGACACAATGCACGCTTTCCATTCATCAAACTGGAAAAATGAGAAATATTAAGGAATACTGAAATTAAACGAAGGCACGTAAGGTACTCATAGAAAGTACCATAGAAAGATAGGACTAACTATGTGAACACAGAAAGATAGAAGGACTAATAAATATGAACAGAAAATACAAAAGTAAAAAATGTTAACAGGGATGAATATGACTAGAAACAAAATAACATAAAAAAATCTGAACAAAAACTAAACCGAAAAAGACAAACGAAAAAAAAAATAATAATATAAAGAATAAATGAATAAATAAAGAGAAACTAACCTCCAAAACTATACCAAAGCGTCAATCACAACTGCCCATGAACTCACAACGTCACCCTTTACCATGACTCACGTTCTCGACCGGGCAGGACGTCACGGCGTAAGAAAGGCGGTCCACGATGTCAGGGCGAGTGACGTCAAGGGCGAGAATCAGCCTCTCCAGGAAGGACTCTGGGTCTACCCTCCCGTCAGGCGTCAACTGTGGAAGTGAAGGGAATGCCGTGGGAGGGAGGGAAATGCGATACGAGTGAAGGGAATAGTATAAGAGTGAAGGGAATAGGATGGGAGTGAAGGGAATAGTATAAGAGTGAAGGGAATACGATGGGAGTGAAGGGAATAGTATAAGAGTGAAGGGAATACGATGGGAGTGAAGGGAATAGTATAAGAGTGAAGGGAATACGATGGGAGTGAAGGGCATACAAAGGGAGTGAGGAGAACATAAGGAGAGTGAAGGGGATAAGAACAGAGTGAAAGGAATGTGGCCAACCGTCTTGCTCCACTTATTCTAAAATCGTTATGATTAATCTAATGACAAGAATATATAAAACAGCTCATAATCTTCCTTTACATCTTATCACTCGGTCCTCACCTCTATTTCCTCACGGCCAACAAAATTCCGCATCTTACTTTACTCCAATGTCTCTTCCAATTATCCATCGCCTAGGCCTTTATCTATATTTCCTCGCAACCAACAAAAATCATCTCTATTTTCCTCGCAACCAACACAGTTCATTTATTTTCCCTCTCAACAAACACAATTCATCTCTATTTTCCTCACAACCAACTAAGTTCACTTCTGTTTCCTCTCAACCAACAAAATTCATCTCCATTTTCCTCGCAACCAATAAAATTCATCTCCATTTTCCTCGCAACCAATAAAATTCATCTCTATTTTCATCGCAACCAACAAAATTCATTCTATTTTCATCGCAACCAACAAAATTCATTTCTATTTCCATCGCAACCAACAAAATTCATCTCTATTTTCCTCTCAACCAACAAAATGCAG
>NC_051403.1:23413600-23425681 GCF_015228065.2 Penaeus monodon
CCTGGACACTGTTTTAAGCCCATACATAAATGCAGAATTTTTATTCAGATATATGCAAATCATCATAAACGAAGATGGGTGACACTTCCAGATGACTTAAAGGTCTTTTGAAATGCTTACATAAAGAATAAAATAGTAAATCTACTTATTTCAATAATATTTAGAGTGTAATAAAAGTTCATTTAAGATAAAAATATTATAAAGAAGGCTCTGTTGAGGGACAGACAGACAGACAGAGGGAGAGAGGGGGAGTAGGAAGGCGAGGGCACGAAAGATGAGAAACAAAAAGAAAGAATATGTATATGTATAGGAAAGAGAGAGAGAGAGCATGAGACTGAGAGAAAGAGAGAAGGAAGGAGAGGGCCAAAGAGATGAGAAACAAAAGAGAAAGACTATGTATATGTATAGGAGATAAAATGAGAGAGAGAGCGAGAAGGATGGAGAGGATGAGAAAGATGAGAAACAAAAAGAAAGAAGTCAGCACTAAACAGGACTGAAAAGAAAGGCAAAGGATCTTGATTCATAATTCTATTTTCCTAGTCCCTCTAATTCACTTAAAAGTAAAGAACATTTAATTAAAGTAGATTTTCCAGTGTCGTGTGAAAAAGGAGGGATACTGAGTTAAGAGAAGTTTTATATACTTGATGAAATGTAGGAAAATGTGTCTGTAAATCTGCAATCTGACTAGTTCTTAATAAGTCATGTAAAACCTCATATGTATCCCAGGTTTGGTCAGTTCTTCCATGAGATTTATGGCAGTAGGAGTAAAAAAAAATATTTTATGATATTACTGAAGGAAATGCATCTTGATAAATATACTGGCATTTTTGCAACTTCAATTATTTACAGTGAATTATATCAAATTTTAATAATGCTTTATGACATCATTGTTTAATTCATAATTTGTGGTTAAAATGGAGCAAATATGGTTTTTGAAATCTCACTAAGAGAGTAACTGTTTATTTTTCCATGACCTACTGACTTTTGAACTGTATAAAATAATTATGGAATGCAATGTATTCTCAAGTAATTCACCAAACTAATAAATGTTTCCGAAAAATGTACAATAAAAACAGTAATAATAATAATAATAATAATAATAATAATAGTAATAATAATAATTGGTACATGAGGTGCATTTACAAAATTCTTGGGGAATATCATAAGTAATTAAGTGTATTTTAAAACTCAAAATATGTGATGCATATAGTGGATTTTGTATGAAATTCTGCAAATGTTTTCAATATTTGCAAATGTGATATTTTCCTTTTAAATCTGAGTCATATAAAGATAATATCTGTATAAATGAAAAATATTTGGGCAAAACCTTTTCACTGTTATAATAGCACCAATGTCTATGCAGTAAACATCATACTGAAAAGAAATAAAAAGTCTTGGGTGCAAGAATCTTCTTTGCTCAGCTTTCTAAATACCAATTTCTGTACAGATCTATAGATATATAAAAAGGAATATCAGAAAAAAATAATAACAGGGCAATGAGAACATAGCTAAATGCTCTGAAATTTTGTGATATCAATGATGATGTCTCCAAAATCTCCAAATATGAAAAAATATGCTTTAGATGTTAATTTACATACAATTACAACTGATTATTTGATAGGAAGGTTGATGTTCAAACAAAATTAATGCTTTATCTTTACCAAATACTAATGCATAGCAAAGTATTATGAAGATTGTGTTCCTGTATAGGAACCCTGAATAAGTAATATTGGTATGCAGAAGTTTATAGGATTTATTAATTTTAATTACTTTGTTATTTAAACAAAAATATCTTATAACTTGCTTACACAATGATGGTTCCTTATACAGATATTTATATATTTATATATTTATATATATATATATATATATATATATATATATATATATATATATATATATATATATATATATATATATAAATTCATTATCATTAATTAGTTAAAGAATATGAATAACATTAGCACAGACACTCCCATCAATTTTACTACAATCAGTGACATGTAGAAATGCCACTCAGGACACTGACCCACCTTCCCATTATATTTAGTTTACTGTTCAAGTTTTTTAAGTGTAGGTGATCCTTTGAAGATAGGAAAGATCCATAATTTGAGAGTCGGAAGAGTATTATTAGATTGTTATTATTATGCAATGTGTTGGTAAGATGTATTATCAGGAAGTCCTGGGATTAAGGATTCTTGCAAAACCTATATGATAAACCTATATTACTGAGTAAAAAAAAGGAAATAAAAAATAGATAAATTGCAATGTTTATAAGCAGTTTACATTTACCAGTAGAATATTAATTTCATGATTACTGTGTCACTTTGTAGATAACAAGCATTCACTTAAAATCAAACTTTCTAATTTATAAAATAAATTCACTGCAATATTCTTCGTTTTCAGGCTTCCGAAATGTTTTTCTTCATGAAAAAGTTGTGCACAAAAAGCCTCTATATTTGTGTGTGTGTGTGTGTGTGTGTGTGTGTGTGTGTGTGTGTGTGTGTGTGTGTGTGTGTGTGTGTGTGTGTGTGTGTGTGTGTGTGTGTGTGTGTGTGTGTGTGTGTGTGTGTGTGTGTGTGTGAATATTTTGTGTCACTTGATATAAATACTTTGAAATTTTGAGTAAAAGCAGTTTAAATGATGACATCCAACATTTAGTGACATTTTTTTTTTTTCCATTCAGTTCTGTGTTACAAAGAGGAATTGGTCATCTTTGCATTAAGCCATTTGTCAATCACCAATTCCTTTTATTCTGTTTTCATATTTTGATTCAATTTGCATTGAGGAGACAATATAGTCCAGACATGTATTGATTTTTTTTTTTTTTTTTCTTTTTTTCCCCTTCTTGGACATAGGAAGTGCTAACAGAAATCTTGTGAGTTTGGTAGTCTCTCTTCATTTGGAAATGTAATCTGATTTGTCTGTTATTTTATACAGTCATATACATGTACAAATAATATAAGCATATGCTGGATATAACTCTGGTTCGGAGGTGATGTGCATGTAAAAGTCATATATTCATTATGTTAATCTAAATTCATTGTTATAAGCTCACAACAAATAGCATTACAATGTGTATAGCTCCCATACCAACTTGTGAATAACAGTAATAGGGTTAAAGATACATGTTTTATATTTGTGCTTAGATTGCAGGTCATTATTGTTAAATGTTCTCTTTAGTATCAACACTTTATTTGCTTTATTCATAATACTGTCATTAATAAAATATTACTCAGATGCCTCAAAATCACCCAGCATGAAAAATTATGACAATTATAAGTATTTTGGGATTAATCGATAAAAGTTATTAATGGAATAACTTCAATGTATTTACTTTCAAATACATGTCTCATTTTTTTAAGTCACTGGTTTACAAATATTCTTGGATTTATTCCATTTAGGATTTACAAGTGGTTTCACATTTATCTTCCCTAATGCAGAAGAGTTGACATGAAACTGGGAAAGTTGATGTTTTAGTTACAGATATTTTGTAAACATCGAACCATAAATATTCAAGAAACACAGTGAAGAAAATTAGTCTAGTCATGCATTGTAATTTCTCTTCATAGCTATATCATTAATGATATCATTCTGAAGTATTATTTATACTTATTACAATACACAGATATCTAGATATGACACTAATAATGAAACCTATAATAAAAAAAAAGTCACTTAGACACTACATCAAGGAGTCATCTGTATTTTTATAGACAATAAATCCTTTCATAAATCATTCTTTTATGATAAGTTTGGCAAGTCATTCTTAGAAGAAAAGAAAAAAAACAAAACATGGACTGACAAGACACATAATATGAGGGATTTACCATGCACTGCAACAAGCAAATAAAACCAATTAAAAGCAGATCACACATTTCAAATCATATCTTTGCATTTAAATAGATAAATTCACACTCACCAATGTACTGGTTATAACAATGATCATTCACACAACCACAGATGACTGGAAAGGGCCACTCATTCAAAAATCTTTCACTCTGCAGGAAACACAACTTACCAGGACCATTCATTCACAAAAATAAGATTTATGCAGCCTGTTATCTATAGTTACTTATGTGCCTGACATTTATACATCAATACAATTTAGTAATATTGATCACAGTTCATCAAATTCCCCATGATGTCTTCTATCTCATTACAAAGATGAAATACATCTCTCATACATTTTTAACTACTGGCTAATGGACTGAATACATCAAAACAATCACTTTAGTCTTCTATATGAAAAAATAATGCTAAAGTTTTCTATCGTAAATATCAAACAACATTCTTTTCATATCACAGACATCTTTTGCAACCCACAAACTCTCTAATATTCATCCAGTCACTCTTCGTTATCTGTTATGCAGAGGGTTGCAGTTAACCATCTATCTTTGCAATTATCACAATACTGTCTTACTGCCCCGAACCCCTTGTACTTAGTCTTATGGTAACAATTAACTATGAAACAATTCCATAAAATGTAACTATCTTTTGTCTCTAGAGAGTTGACACTTGTTGTTGCTTGTCTTCAAACTGACATTTGAGGGTAAATTGTGACTCCTCTTCCTTATGCATTTTCACCAAAAAGTATGATCAAGAAAGGCTATGTATTAACTATAGTAATGCTTCAAGATGCTTGAAAGGCAATTATGCAAGATGGAAGCTGTTAATAAGTTAGTTTTCTGTCATACAATTTTGTGAACATAAAAAAAAATAATAATAAATAAGACACTAAAACTCTCCAAGTATCATTCACCAAACATGGATGGCTTCTGTTACTGAACTAGCTGCAAAAGTTTGCTTTCTTCAGCATATTCTTACTCCATAAATAGAGCAAAAATCATTGTCAAACTGTTCTTTTTCATTATATTAAGACACTATCTGCACCTAAATGTAATGTACCAGAAACATAATGGATGTCAGCAAAAACAAAAAAAGGACCTAAAAATATATATATATATACATATATATATAACATACATGTATACATATACATATTTATAATATACATATATATACTTATTTATACATATATATACTTATTTATATATATATATTTATTTATACATATATATATTTATTTATACATATATTTATAAATATATATATACATATATACATATATGTCTGTGTTGTATTATTATATAATATAATATATAATATAATATATAATATAATATATAATACATATATATATGTATATATATATACAAATATAGATATAGATATAGCTAAATTCCTTATTGGCCACTAATGTGTGGGTGACTTCCAACACCAATATGAAATTTTTAAGATCTATAAATTAGTTCATAGAAATTCAGTCTGGGGTATTCAGCATTTCATAAATTTCTAAGAGAATGCTTGCACTTTTACTAATTACATCATAAAGAAAAGCTGATTAAATAGTGTATTGTTCAACAGATGAGGTTTAAAATGTTTCCCTAGCTGCTTGCACCCTTTAACCCATTAGCAACAGGGCCAAATTTTGCTGTTAAGTTCAAGGTAATGGAAAACCTGATGTTTTTTCCCCACCTCAGTCTTACCCAAAGAGCTTTATAGCAAGAATGTGGCACGGCAGAGGCATAGTCAAGCAAGATGTGATTATCCTTGTGTGATTCTGGTTTTATAGACTTACTTGACCAATCAGATTACAATTCATTGCTGGAAAAGAATGGGAACATGGAACAGACTGGCTAGAAAATTAATCATGATTTCTACTATATTAGGGCAAAATTCAGTGTGACATGATATATTCTAATCTTACATTTCCAGAATTAACTTATCTCAGCAGAACCAATAATCTTCTAACAATGTGCTCATTTTTGAAAAATTGAACACCCAAAGCATGACTTCTCCCTTGCAATATGCCATGCTGTCCAAAAGTCAGTTTAAAAACTTATAACTGAACATCATCTGATAGTTTTCGCATAAGCTATGACATCACAGGTTGCCAATGGGTTGGACAATATATTTAGTTTTAAAAATTTCCTTCATTTGAATTACATCTGCTGATCAAGGAAATGTATAAAAATTAGAGGACATCACACAAAGTCTACATATAATGTAGTGATGAGTCTGAAGTTTGTGTATTAATTCACTTTCTTCAAATTGGTGGATGTGTAACAATTTTATGAAGCTATATAATTTCTGATGAAGTGTTAAAAAGTATTAAAAAACACAAGAGAAAGAGGTTAAAAGATTGTTTCTTTTCATTCTCTTATCAAAAAATTCCAGTATATAATAATCCATGATATAAAATCAAAACTTTACATATATTATTCCCAAAAATGGTGTATGATTCAAATTCATCCCATCCAAGTTAAATACATCATTCAGAGTGGTGCATATGAAAAAGAAAAAAAAAATTAAACATTTTCTTGCTATTTTATTTTTCTTCAAAGAGGAACAGTCTTATTTTCCCCTACTCTTAAGTTAACCAATGTTATTTTCTGGAGGGGGGGGGAGTATGGGGAAAAAACATAAATCTAAAAAATGACCAACAGTGTTTAATACAAAATTTATTTTCACTCGTCAAACCAGCACTTTAACAAACCACCACAATATCCATGACTCACAGAACCCTTTTCAAGGTCATTCTCAGCCTTCCATAGAACTGTATCCATCCAACTGGCCAAGCACCATATTTCATCCCACTCTTTCAGCCTTGCAACCCTAAACATTGGTGACGAATGCCAACTGCCTATAAACGCTAGACATTGTGTTGATTAAATACTATAAGAAGTATTTTGATGCACTGAAACACATAATGTGATATTGGTATGATTATACCTAGCTTTGAAAAGGCTCTGTGTCCAAGGATTATCTACTATGCTAAAAATGTAGTCTTTTCGTGACCTTGATTTCTGACAAGCCATCTATGCACAACCAACATCCCCTGTATGTCTCCTAGTGCAGTTACACTTACCACAGAATTTGCATGTGTAAATATAGGTTTACATATGCTACTTTACTGCAACAAGCATATTTGATAAATGCACTTCTCTATATTCACAGCACAATGATTATTGGCCACATATGTTGTAAAATAACCACCATCACACACACACACACACAAAAAAAAAAAAAAAAAAAAAAAAAAAAAAAAAAAGTATGGATATATGTGTGTAAATTAGTGTGTGCACCCTAAAATTATGAGTATATGGTATGATCAATGCACTCACTTAAATCCACAGCACAATTCTATTTGCCACACTTAACATAAACTACAGCTGACATACCATCCAATCTATTATGGTAAACAAATTGTACCTAAGGAATATCCTTAGTCATAGTTAAATGCATCAGTAGATTCAAACCCTTAGAGCTACTACCGATTTATAAAGGTATATATGCATCTATGTATAAATAGAAGTGAGAGAGAGAGAGAGAGAGAGAGAGAGAGAGAGAGAGAGAGAGAGAGAGAGAGAGAGAGAGAGAGAGAGAGAGAGAGAGAGAGAGAGTGTTGTGTGTGTGTGTGTGTGTGTGTGTGTGTGTGTGTGTGTGTGTGTGTGTGTGTGTGTGTGTGTGTGTGTGTGTGTGTGTGTGTGTGTGTGTGTGTTGTGTGTGTGTGTGTGTATGTGTGTGTGTGTGTGTGAGAGAGTGAGAGTGAGAGTGAGTGTGTGAATGTGAGTGTGAGAGTGAGAGTGAGGCAGCATGTGTGTGTACACACACAATGAGAGTGTATTTATCTTACTGAATGTAAACAATGATAAAACTGTTGCTAATGTAGTTCAAGAACAGAATGTATATAGTATCTCATGCATATTTCATTCCCTACACTCGAGCTCCACAACAACATCATTTAACGTGGTTGTAACTTGAATCTTGTTGGACTATAGGCGCTATTGCAGCCAGACCTCTAACCTAACCATCACAGGCAAGGGCAAGCGTGTAGCCCTTGTCTTGTATCAAGCCGAAACACTGCTGGATTGTTCGGTGCCTTGCCACCCACTCCACTTGGCACTGGACCCCAGATAAACCCAGGCGGCTTGTGATGGTTGATACCACCTCCTCATCCACAATTTCTGTCAAGGGAAGAAAAACGACTTAATCATAAGAATAACACTACACATTCAGAGTAACTAAATTGTTTTTTGTCAAGCAGAATTCTAATACCATTATTACTATTAATTAATTAAATTACTGAATAAATATTATGCACATGTGAAAAGGTATGAATTAGAACACATCATTTCACAATGCAAGAAATGTAATGGGCATATTTTAATTTTACATCATCAGAATAACAAATCTGTCGCTTTGATGTGGGAAAATCATTAATTCTTAATCACAACTTTGTCACCATAACCTCTGTTCATTAACTGAGTTCATCCTATACTCACCAGCAGGATCATTGTGTGTTAAGACCTGGATGTCATGTTTCTGAGCAAATGTTGTTAACTCTTGTGGTACTACACAACAGGAGGATAAGTTGACTTGCACTGTGGTTGGCTTTACCTGAAAAAGAGTTTTTTTTATACCATGCTTTATATACACCTTTTATCCTAGTAATTAACACTATAAAATAAAGTTTTTATTAAGAAAGAGAACAAATTTTGGGAACTTGTCACATTGCCTACTTCAGCTTGTAAAGGAGGCTTGACAAAAGCATCTTTTGGGGTTCCCTATTCTGAAGTATTACAGTAAATAAGAAAGAAAAAGAAAAAAAATCTTGGGTAGTGTTCAAATATACATATATACTCTTTTTCATTATTATTATTTTCCTTTCTTTCATTCTCTTTTTTACATTCAGATGAGCATATCAAAGAAGTGGCAAAACAGTAGCTTCTAGCTGTCTGTAAGCTGTGCTCTTTATACCAGAAGAGGACTGAAGAAAATCAGATGTCACAGATTTCTGTGCTATGTTTTGTCATTTCTAGATAAGTTGGTTGCCTTTTCTCTGTGGTAAATGATCTATACATAACTGTTATTTTAGTAAAGAAAGAACACCTGCTGTGGGATGGATAACACATTTCCATACCATTATAAACAGCACTTTCTTCTGGAAAAGACAAAAAAAAATAAAGGACCATGCACCCAGCAAACCCATCTTACCAGCAGCAGACAGTCTCAAAGGAAGTTATAGTAAGTAATGGAGTGAGCTGTGGTTACCTGTTGTCCACTGAATACGAATATTACTGCTATCATAAAAAGACTATATCAAGCAAAATGGTTTTTAACCTCTAAAAGATTTATCAGACAAAATAATGGCTAGACTAATTGCTGTAAACTGGAACATATACATTTCAGGAAACCTCCTTTTCCCCAGCAAATATTACTTATAGATGTTTGAAAAATGTTCCTATTATTACAATAGAAACCTTGAACATCAAGTGAATCAAATTCTATCCCTCATCAAATTAGTTTTTAGCAGCTGAAAGACGGGTGGTCCTCCAGGATGGCCCAAGCACGAGCCATTACTTGGGCTCTTGCCTTAATTTACACCAAGCAATCAAGGAAATCAATGAGGAATTTTACAGCAAAGGCCATAAAATTCTAAATTAATTTAAAATGTCACTCACTAGGTGCAATGGGCCATTCACCAGTGCTCAGACAGTAAGTAATTAACAGCTATGGAATTGTGTCATTGTTATCAAATGTGGTATCAGTGTCAGAGCAGACACATGCTCACCTCCTATCTCATGGCCATTTTTTACAGCCAAAACTAGAAGACTTCACTCCAGCTATCATCAGTTTATGGTAGGTGCTAATATTGAATAATTGAGAATTATGAAAATAATTATCCATAATTCTTTTATGCAATATGATTATATTTTTCATCCATTTTTTTTCTTTTCCAAAATATATTACATCAGGTTTAATTCTTCTTTAAGCAGAGAGAGCAAGCAATATATTCAGGCTGAAAATACTTAGAATAATGTACTCTAGATACTAAGGAATAAACTATCCCTTAGATGTACCTAAAAGCAGCTTAAAAAATCTCATTTCTTTAGAATGGTGACATGTGATCACAATGGCTAATTTGTTATTCTTTTGTTGTTTACGATAACCATGTTATCTGTTATGTATTGTGTGCCATGATTTACAATATATATAATTAAATAATAATAATATTATTTTGGTATTTTTCAAAGTAGAATTTATAGGTTTTTTTTTTTTTTTTTCTACAGTAACCAATTGGTAAAATGGATTTCTCATAAACCAATATAAGTAATGAAGTTCAATGCCTGTAGTTTTTTTTGTTATCTTGAAAATGGAACTTCAGATTAAATACCATTCCATTTTTAGAATGGCAAACACAAGGAAATATTTGTTAACCCTTCGCCGCTTGGGCCACTACCAATACAGCCCGGGAGGGAGGGCTTTCATATCAGGAAACCACCCAGCAGCAATGGGTTAAAGGGCTAACTAAAGGTATTCAAGCCAAGTGTAAAAAGATATATTTTTTATATATCTTTTTAGCAGAAAAAATTTAAGCATTGCTAAACTGTTTTGACTACTTTTACATAGTACAAACAGGTTTTGCTATCTTCATCAAGGAGTGAGCTTATCAGTTAATGACATGGCTAGATAAGAATAGCAAGTCACTTGCACCTGAATATTCCATGCTAAGAGAATGAATAACTGGTGTAATCTGACATAACCACCATACCATGTTTAGCTTATTTCTTAAAAATAAACAAATACATATATATAAATACACTACTGTGCCTTCTTCTTCACTTCACAACAAATGCACTTTCTTTTAAAATTGTTACAGGTATAACATTCCCATTATAGATCTAAAGAAGAGGAACACTATTTACCAGAACTAAAAATCTCAAGCAGTGGCTACGTCACAACTACTTTGGGGACCTTACCTTCGCCCATTCGTACAATTCCACTAAAGCTCGCACTGGGATATCTGCCAGACCTATGGCTTTGACAGCCCCTCGGTCAACAGCGTCTTCGAGTGCTCTCCACATTGGCTCCAAACTAGCGAGCGTAACATCATCACTGACATCAGGGGGGCTGACAATAACCGAGTCTATGCTTGGGAGATCTAGGCCATCACATACTGGAAAGTAAAAAGAAAAATAATAATAAGAAGAAGAACGGAAAAGCTTGGATTATATTTTCCTTTTCCCATAACTTTGCAGATCCTTAATACTTATTTTTAGCAGCCATGATCAGGCAAAAAAAAGACAGAAAGAGTGAAGTGGGTGAGGAGAAGCAAAAGGAGGGCAAAAGCAAGAGAGGGAAAGAGAAAGAAAGGAGATATGACAAGAAAGATAGTAGAGAAGCAGATGAATGATAGGAGGAGGAGGATAAAAAGAAAGGAAAAGAAGAGAGGATGAGAGAATGAGTGAAGAAAGTGTTAAAAAGTGAAGAGAGAGAGAGCAGGAGGAAAAGAGACAAAAATGAGTGTAAGACATTGCAAGGTGGAAAAAGAAAAAGAGGGAAAGAGAAGGAAAAAGTGAGGGGGAGGGGGAGGGAGAAGGAGAAGGATAAGGAGAAGAAGAAGAGGGAGTGGGAGAGAGAGGGAGAGAGTGGGAGAGGGAGAGAGAAGAGAGAGAGAGAGAGGGAGAGAGAGAAGAGACAGAGAAGAGAAGAGAGAAAGAGAAGAGAGAAAGAGAAAGAGACAAGAGACAAAGAGACAAGAGAAAGAGAGGAAGAGAGAAGAAAGAGAGAAAGAGAGAGAGAGAGAGAGAGAGCAGAGATATTGACATACACAAGAGAGAAGAGAGAAAAGAGAAGAAGAGAGAGAGAGAGAGAGAGAGAGAGAGAGAGAGAGAGAGAAGAGACAGAGAGAAAGAGAGAGAGAGAGAGAGAGAGAGAGAAAGAGAGAGAGAAAAAGAGAGAGAGAAA
The DNA here is from genome assembly GCF_015228065.2 of Penaeus monodon. Classification (NCBI taxonomy): domain Eukaryota; kingdom Metazoa; phylum Arthropoda; class Malacostraca; order Decapoda; family Penaeidae; genus Penaeus; species Penaeus monodon. Next base: position 23,425,415 of record NC_051403.1, read on the forward strand.
AAGAGAGAGAGAAAAAGAGAGAGAAAGAGAGAGAGAGACACGCACAGAGAGAGAGAGAGAGAGAAAAAGAGAGAGAGAGAGAGAGAGAGAGAGAGAGAGAGAGAGAGAGAGAGAGAGAGAGAGAGAGAGAGAAGAGAGAGAGAGAGAGAGAGAAGAGAGAGAGAGAGAGAGAGAGAACACGCACAGAGAGAGAGAGAGAGAGAGAGAGAGAGAAGAGAGAGAGAGAGAGAGAGAGAAGAGAGAGGAGAAGAGAGGGAGAGAGAGAAG
>NC_051403.1:23435781-23448858 GCF_015228065.2 Penaeus monodon
TAAATAATAATGATGATAATAATAATAACAACAATAATAACAATAATAATAATAATAATAGGAAAACAATAACAATAACAATAACAATAACATCAATAACAATAACAATAATAACAATAACAACAATAATAATAATAACAATAACAACAGCAATAATAATAATAATTAATAGTAGCAATAATAATGATAATGATGATGATGATAACAATAACAATAATAACAGAACAAAAAAGTTACATTAATATTATGATAACAAATAATAATAAACAACAATAATGACAATAATGACAATAACACAACCACCTATAATTATTATAATGATAATCACAACAAATATGTTTATTATAATAATTACATTCATTTATAATTATAGCAATATAATAATCATAACACTAACAATAACAATAATAAAGATATCAATAATAATGATAATAATAGTGATGATGATGGTGATGATGATTTCAAAATAATAGCATTATCATGATTATTCATACCATTAACATCAAAGATAGAAACAAGAAATGAAACAAACTAACTGAAACTGGCATTCACACAAACAACAAGAAGGCGTAAAAAAGTGACTATTGACATCTTGGTATTGTGCCAAAAAACATGAAAGAGATTTAAAAAAAAAAAAGAAAAAAAAAAAACAAAATCATATATACTGTGTAGATGAGAAAAGGAAGAGGATACCCCACTCTACATACACAGGAAATGGTACGCAAATAATACACATTAACATATTCACTGCGAAAAGGTACATATTGCACCTTAGATGGATACCAGCCTTGTCTAAATGCACTGGCACCTAGGCCTATACTTAAGCATGTAAAATCACATTCCTAAAATAATTGACACTATGACAACCAAATCATTCACAAACCTTTGAGAATCCAATGAGATAACAGTATACAGGAATATTGCTAAATGGTAATAATCCCCCCACTGGAAATCAATATCATCTAATATTTATTAGTAAAAAGAGCTACATTAGAGAACTAACGTTTACTGATGATTTATCAATTTCTTGTTTGCTTGTCATACTGTGAAATATTGCATTACCCATTCAAAAGAATTTCTAAGTATTTTAAGAAAAAAAGAAAAAACTGCAATAGTGTATATATATAAAAATATCAATAATAGCTGCACAAACTTAAAACAAACCAATTGCATAAACCGTTTCCATAACAAAAGACTTGAATAAATTGTTATACAACACTAGAGCCTTGAATTAGATGCAATTAAAGGCTTTGGGGTGAAATGTAAAGGCTTGAATTACTGAGATGAAAAGGAAATAATTTCGTTCCTAAATATACATGGACGTCACACTTTCCGGTTCTCATCTGTCGCGTCACACGTCAAAATTACACGTGATGGAGGGCTAGTTTTATTGCTTAATTATAACTAATTACATTCTTCTCATAAATCTTCAAAGGAAAATAATTGGGATTTCTTCCCCACATAAATAAAATTCAAAAATACCCAACATCAAGTCTCCTTTGTCAGCATTACAAGACAATTCCTAAAATAGATTATGAAGTAAATGAGTAAATGACATTACACAGACAGCTAAAGAATTCTGAATAAATGACGACATATCACCAAAGGACTAAACAAATAACATTTCTCTTAAAATAAATGACCACATGCCTCTTGAAATAAATAAACTAAATGACACTACATGAACTGCCCTAAATAAATGTCTCCCATGACCCCCCCCCAAAAAAGGTATATATATGTATCTTTAAAAAAAGAAAAAAAAAGTTCTCACAAAAATTACAATAAACAAGAATACACAAAAATACAAAAACAAAACAAAAAATCCCCATTTCTCATGCATATTTAAGACCCGTGAAGAATAGGTAGGAAATGGAGGGGCAAGTATTGATCTTCTATTTACAGGAAAAGACCGAGAAAAGAGAGACATTCACCTCCTCCGACGTGGTCTGCCCCGCCTTGCGTATCAGGTCCTCCATCTCGAGAATATTCCCGGTGCTGAGGACGACCCTGCGAGGCTGAGAAGAAGACATCCTCCTGGCGAGAGCTGAGGGAGGAGAGAGAGCGACGACGACACACACCTCTTCCCCGCCGCGGTCGCCTTCCGCACTGGCCCCTCGCGCCCAGTGTTGCCAGGGCCAGGCCAGCGCTACGCGGGCTCGGGCTAGTGACGGACCCCAGCCGGAAACAGCTAGATTTGAGCGAGAAATTGATGAAGTTTATAGGTATATATATATTTTTTTTTTTTTTTTTTTTTTTTTTTTTTTTTTGAGAGGAGGGGTATTGAAGAACTTGCTGAATTTTTATGGGTCTACGGTTTGTTTGTTTGTTTGTTTTTTTTTTGGAGAGGGGCGGTGGATCGGGATGTCTATGATAAGATATGATAAGATGGCTTTTTACATTACGTGAATTATAGAGGTATATACGTGGTTCGGATTTCTTTTGTATGGTTTATTAGTAATGTCGTAGACTTTCTGAGACACGAGGCGATGAAAAAAAAAATGCAGTGGGGATACATTTAGATTCTCTTTCCTTTCATTTGCCCAGTTTACAAGATCAGGACCACGTGACCACTCCATCCGAAGTGTTTGGAAACCAAAGGCACTTTCGACGAAAGGCCATAGGTTAGTTTTTGTGCAGACACGTGAAAGATAGATTGAAACTAACAGCGTTGTTCACCGGCGCTTCCCGTGGTAAGAATTAGGCACGGGCAAAGTTTTTTTTTTTTTTTTTTTTAAGAGTGAAAGAAAGATGATGAAAAGTCAGACCACCAGGATTACAACCAGTATATGATTGCAGCTGTAAATGTTAATTTTATCGTGCTGATACAAAAATGCGCTAACTTAATATATGCAGCAAATGTATATCGTTGGCTAACACAACAGTGTTTATTTTGTCAGCCAATAAGAACCTCGCTAAATGCATCTTTTAAGCTACTAAAACGAAACAATCTAACTCCATTATACCAAAAATTACCTGATATAAAGGGAAATCCGCTAAACTGGCCATACTGCTCGCTCCGCCTCCTCCTCCGTCTGGCCGAATGGCTTCGGAGTTTCGTGCTCTGCGTGACGTCATAGAGTGAAGCTTTGAACCACTAAATTGATTGGTGTCCTATTTCTCTTTAGATTTATCTTGAATTGTGTTAGATAATCTACGGTGCCAATTTTGACCAACGTGAGAGTTCATGATACAGATTTATTCGTTTTTAAACCAAATATCTTATAAATGGAATCATTTTTGTTGTTCGCACTGTGGAGGTGTGCGAATAGTATTGGGTCCCTGTATCACACGCTTTGTGACACAAGTTTTTAGAGAAAATGTATCGCACTGGTTTGGGAAAACCGGGCTATTTGTTGACCATTTCCCCCAACTTCCCAAAAATTGTACATAAAATTTCTGAATTGGAACCAATCAAAACTTTTGTGGGGACCTCACATTTCCGCATGGTGGGCCCAAATTTTTAAATATTTGGATTTAAACTAATATCTAAGGATAATTTTTCATTGCAAACTCCCCGGGCGTAAATTTTTAAATAGCAAAAGGGGCAAAAAATTAATTATTTCCCGGTTTCAATAAAATTTTGGGCCCCGTTTTTTTTGTGTTGTTTGTTTAGTTGGGAAAACAGGGCGCATATAACAAAGATAAAGTGGGGCCCCCTTTATATGCTTGTTAAAAACAGGGTTTTTAGATTGGGAAAAAAATTTTGCAGTCAGCTGGGGAAATTTTAGCATCAAAAACAGGTGATTTCCAAAAAATGATTTTAAGTTTCTTAATTTTAAAAACTATTTTTTTCTTGAAGTTGGTTTTTATTTTGGGTGTGGGTAAAATTTAATCAAAAAATCAATAATAACGAAATAAAAAAAGGCAATGTATATTATCTAGAAATATGGATACATATGAGTGTGTATATGCATATGTGGGATATTTCAACACACACACACCCCCCACATACACACACCAACACACACACACACACACACACACACCAACACAACCAAAAAAACACACACACACCACACAAACCACCCCACACAACCCCAACCACACACACACCACACCCACACACAACACCACACACCCCACACAAAACACACCCATCCCTAAAACACACACCACAACACCCCCACACACACACACACACACCACATATATATATATATTTTATATAATATTATATATATATATATATAAATATATATATCATATATTATTAAAATATAATAATATATATTTTATCCCTTGTATATATAACATATCTTAAAATATAATATATATATTTTAATTTTATATCTACTTTATATATATCTATAAAATTTATATTATATTCTATTTTTTATATGTGTGTGTTTGTGTTTGTGGGGGATGTGTGTAGTATTTACACACACACACACCCCACACACACACCCCACAACACACACCCACCCACACACACAACACACAACCACACACACACACACACACACACACCCCACAACCCCACCCCTATCTATCTACTATTATCTATATATTATATAATATATATATCCTATATTTGTGTGGTGGGGTGTGTTGTTGGTGTGTTGGGGGGGGTGTGTGGGGTGGGGTGTGGGTACATACATACATACTTATATATAAAATTTTAAAATATATATAATATATTTTATATATATTATTAAAACCCTTTTTAATATAATTTTATATAAAAATATTTATATTATTATATATGTTTTTATATAAAATTTATATATAAAATATATATATATATATATAAAGAGACAGAGAGAGCGAAATCCTATCCATACACACAAAACACACACAAACGCCCTATATATATATATAATATAGTATATATATTAAAAATTTTAAAAATTTTTATTAAAAATTTATCTATATAAATATAAAACTTATATGTTTTATATTATATATATATATATATAATCTTTTATTTTAATTCAAATATCGTATTTAGTATAATGTCTAAAATATTTCTTTATGTTTATACACCCCACACCCACACACACAACACACACACCCCCAAATCCCACACACACACATATATATATCTTAAAATTTTAAAATATATGGTTATTTTTTTATATAGGTATATATAAATTTTATAATCATACCCATATATATATTAATATTATATTATCTATATATTAATATATATATTAAAATTTTATATTATATATCATTAAAATTTTTTTTTTTTTCTTTTTTTTCGGTAGGTTCATGTTTGAGCCGCCCTGGTCAAAAACCAGGGAATATTTAATTTTTATTTTTTTCATTTTGTGAGTTTTTTGGGAGTGGGGACGTGGTAGGGCCCCCATTTCCTTTTCCCCGGGAAGAGTGCCGGTGTTACCTTTTTAGGTAATAAATTCTCTCTATTTACCCGGGGCCCTTGGGCCCAGACGGCCCTTGGCTGGTTTTGGGCCCCACCCAGTGGCTAGGTAGGCAATCAAGGTAAATTTCCCCTTGCCCAAAAAACCCAACGCGCCGGCGTTGTATGTATATAATTTTAAATATATATATATAATATATATATTATCCCCCCATACATATATATATACATATATATATACATAATATACCAATATATATATATATTATTTTATTATATAAAAATATATTTTTCATATTTTACATACAAAACCCCACACACACCCCAACACACAACAAAACACACACACCACACACACACAACCACACACCCCACAACACAAAAACACACCATAAAATATATATAATATATATATATATATAATATATATATATAAAATAATATAATATATATATAGGTAGCACCTTTGGGCTCTACTTTTCTGCTCAGTCACAGGGGATTTGGTCAAAATATTACAACAAAATAGTGCAGCTTCTCTCAGGTTTAATATCATCAAGGGTAATGTAAAGTGTGGCATGCATATAACTATAAGTCACACACTTTTTTTTTCGATTTTGATTTTAATATGTCTTTTGGGTTTTTTCGTGAGATTTACGACCCCTAAAAACCAGATCACGGACTAAAAATAAAAAAAAATAAAAAATATTGGGTGGAAAGCCCCTTTTTTTTTTTTTTGGGCAGGGTCCCCGTACCATTCCCGGGAAGGGACAAAAAACTGTCACTCTCTTTGTTTATTTTTTTAAAAAAAACCCAAAAAAGGGTTTAAATTTAAATTTTTCCAGACATTTCACACGACAGAACAACAAAATAATTGATATATTGCTCTTCATAGCCACTTGGTGTTATTACAAAGAATCTTATTTTTAGTACTCGCGTAATCTAGGCATTCTTCTCTTGCCTTGAAATAATTTCTGCTGTCATATATCACGATGAAATAACAAGTTTGCTAATTACCCTTTAATCGGTATCATTAATTACTATCATACCCACTTTACATTCGCGGCAACACAGACAAAGAAAGTTTGACTTCATTATCTCAAGTAACTGAAAGGGAAGATTAGTAACAGCTATAGAACAAGGAAGAGGGATAGCTCAAGGTTACAAGGTCAGAGACATAACTTGCTTTTCAATAAGTACCTCGTCACTACAGTCACCCATCTTTTTTTTTCTTTTCTTAAATTAACAAAAACATGGGGGCCCGTTCGAGAAAAACCCCACGGTTTACTAAATTTTGAAGGATGAAACCCGTCCCCCAAAAATTTTCAGTGAGTACCCTAATTCTGAGAGCATTTCAGCCTTTTCCCAAAAACTTCGAAACAAATTTATATATATATATATATATAATATATATATATATAATATAAAATTATAATATATTTGGGGGGGGGGGGGGGGTTTGTGTGTGTGTGTTTTTGGGTGTATAAAAATGTAATATATATATATATAATATTATATATATATAATTTTATATATATATTATTATATACTTTAATATATACCCCACAAATTATAATATATATATATATTTTATATAAAATAGATATATTATAAAATATGTATATAAATTTTATTTTGTATAATATATATTAATATATATTTTATATTATATATATATATTTTTAATATTTTGTGTGTGTGTGTGTGTGGGGGTGTGGGTTGGGTTTTGGTGTGTGTGTGTGTGTGGGGTTGTGTTTTGGGGTTTTATTTTTTTTTTTAAATAAGCACCCCAAAACAAACCCTACACGCACATCATTACAAATTATCTTTTCCCGTCTTTACTGCCCGGGACCGACAAAAAATTTCCCAAACCCCGTTTTAAATGACGCATTTTTCTTTTGGGCCTTGCTGTTTTTTGTTTGTTTGTTTTCCCTTAGCAGAGTGCGACGAAACAGAGGAATAATAAAGAGGATTTAATATTATACCATATGGTTAATTTCTCGCTTTTATCCGCCTTGAAGAAAATATATTCGAAACATAAATTTCATTGATGTTGTCTCGGCCGATTGGTTCAAAAGGAAAATTTTTTTCATAAAAGACGGGATAAATAAAATAGAAAAAATTTAAAAAAGCCCTGCTAATTTTTATCTTAATGCTTTTTTTTCCCTATTAAAAAGGTGTGGTGCCCTTTGTTGGGGATAGCCCACCACACAGCGATCAGGGAAACCTCCGTGCTGGGGCCAAAGGGCCCGACTCGCAAATATCTCGTCTCATGTGTCCTGATGAAGGAACTTTGCCGTATCAATGGAGAGAGAGAGGTTTTTTGGTAGGTCAACGAGTGAAAAACATGTTTGGGCTTTAAACCCGCGTAATTCTGTAATTCTGGGGTGTGAAACCCGTTTATCTGTTTTGTACGTACTAAATAAAGTTGATTTTAAAATATATTCTAAATATCTTGTGCTTTTGGTTTTTGGGAAAAGAAATTTGTGAATAAAGAGCTTTGATCTCTCTCTTCTCTCCCCCTCTCTCTCTCTCTCCCCCTCTCTCTCTCTCTCTCCCCTCTCTCCCCTCCTCTCTCTCTCTCTCTTCTCTCCCCTTTTCCCCTCCCCCCCCCCCCCTTTTTTCCTCCTCTCCTCCTTTCCCCCTCCTTCTCTCTCTCTCTCTCTCTCCTCTTCTCCTTCTCTCCTCTCCCCTCCCCTCTCTCTCATACTCTCTCTCTTCTTTCTTTCTCTCTCTCTTTTCTTTCTCCCTCCTCCCTCTTCTTTTTCCCCTCCCCTCCCCTCTCTCTCTCTTTTCTCTCTCTCTCTCTCTCTCTCTCTCTCTCTCTCTCTCTCTCTCTCTCTCTCTCTCTCTTTCTCTCCCATCAAAAAATTTTAAACATGATGAGCGGGGAACCCAAGTAGGTGTAATGTAAACTCCTCGGTTTTTTTGCCCCTTCGAAAATGTCCTCCATTTGTCTTAAATATAAGCGAGGACGGGACGGAATTGAGTTAAACATGACTTGCTGTGCACTTTGGAACACAAACTGTCCCTTTTTTCAAGGCCAACAATTCTCAACAATCATACCAGCTGCCTGAGAAAGTTTCGCTTGTTCCCTGATGGGCTTTTGACAAGAAGAAAGGAAGAAAAAATGCCGGGATATTATTAAGAAAGACATCTTGTATCCATCTTCCCCACCTCTTTCACTGAAGGATGTTTAACAGACACACACACACAAAACCCCCACAAAACAACAATGTGGGAAAGCCCGGCGCATATGCATAAAAGAAAGCTGTATACATTTTAAATATATATACATATATAAATTATGCATATATAAAACACATAATATGTTTTATAATTTTGGATGTATTTTATATGCACGGCCCGCCGGGGCGCGCGCGTTTTGTGTGTTGTGTGCGCGTGCATGCCTGAAAAAAAAAACCCTGGGAGTGTTTTTTCTTCATTTAACTTTGGGAAAAACCCTTTTTACCTCGAAACCTGGGGCTCTAAAAAACTTTGTTAAAAGAATGAATTAAAACATTTTTCGCCGCTTTAAAACCACACTGCACCCAGTTTAAGGGAAAATTTTAATTCAGATATTCAGCTGTAATTGGTTTTGTTTGTGGGTAAAAAAGAGCATGCAATGTTCGGAGACCCAAAGCCAATCTTCTGGCCTGCCATGCACAGAGGCTTCTTGCCAATCTGCGTGGACGGAGACGGGGTTGGGGCAGACTCCATGTCTTCGCTTCGGATCCTTGGAGGGAATGGAATACTACCTCATTCAGTAAAAGTCGCTGCTATACACACAAAAAAAAAATACACCACACACACACACACCACACATAAATATATACATACATAAAAGCACACACACAGATATATATTTTAAAAATATATATATATATATATATATATATATATATATATATATATATATATTATATCGCAATTTAAAAACTTTAAGGGTATATTCCATCATAATATAGTCCCTTTAAAAAGGAAAACCCCAAAAGCATTGCGAAAAATAATATATATATATATATATATATATAAAATAATATTATATATATATTATAATATATAATATATAAAAATTTTAATATATAATATAAAATTTTATCATTATTATTTTTTTCATCAGTACTAGTTCCAAAAATTTTTTTATTTTTATTATTATTTTTATTATTCTTATTATCATTTTATTTTCATTAATTTTTATTTTTATTTTTATTGTTATTATTATTTATTTTATTATTTTAAAAAAAGCATTCTATTATTACGATTTTTTTGTTTTCTGTATCATCAATATTGCATTGTTTTTGTCATTAAATTAAAAATTAATATTTCATTATTTTTTTCTTTTTGTTTTTTTTTATTACCTATTTAAAATAAAATTTTTGTTTCTATTTCATTATTGTAAGGGTGATAATAACCCGTTTTTTGTAGTGGTTATTGTTGTTGTTGTTATTACTGTTATTTCTTTTTTTATATTTTTATCATTATTATTGTTATTATTATTAACATTTATCAATATTTCTGTTATATTTTATTTTTATTTTAAATTTTTTCATTATTATTTTTTTTCTCAAACGTTATTATTACATTATTGGGTTTTTGTTTTTTTTCATTTATTATTATTTATTATTATTATTATTTTATTAAACATCATTTATCATCATCACCATTTTAGTAGTTATTGTTTTTTTACCCTTATTTTTTTTTTTTTATTATTATTATTAAATTTAAAATTAAAATTTATTATTTTAAACATTTTTCTACTAAAATTATAATAAATCATTATCTTTATTATCAAATAATAACATTATTTGCCCGTGTTTATTGGTTCACTAGTTTCATGGGTAATTCGGGGTATATGAGTAGATGTTAGGGGTAAAATAAAGTTAGATTTGTGAGTATTTTTAGGGTTAGATTTAAGTAGATACGGGTAGACTGCACGTTTATTAATGGGGGTGATGAATTAGAATAGGTTAAGAGATATTAGATTTATGGTAAATAAGTATCGTTATGAAAAATTATTGTTGCCTTTCCCTAGGGTTAGTAGGTTAAAGGGTTTTGGGGGTTTATTAAAAGTAGATAAGTAGATGATAAAGAAAATGATGGTAGATTTGTTGGCATAGAGTAGATGTTTAAGTAGAATAAGGATGGTTTAAAAAAAAAAAGTAAGAGTAAAAAAAAAAAAATGGGATGTTTTGGGTTTATGGAGTTTTTTTTTTTTTTTTTTTTTGGAGATTTCCCAAAAAGAAAAAGGTTTTGGGGAAAAATAGATTTTTTTAAAGGATAGAATGAGTAGAATTTTCCAATAGATTTACGTGTTTAATCTCTCTGTGTGTTTGTTTGTTTGTTTCTATGGGATTAGGAGTTTATATGTTAAAAAGTTACTAAAGTTACTAAATGCTTGTAATTGATGTGTATAATGATGAACCCGATTCGTTTTGGTTTATATCGATAGATTCATTACCAAATGTGATCCCCTTTAGAGAAAAAGACGCTGGCCCCCGTAATGGGAAACCCCCCGAATGCTTTTGATTGAGCATTAAATTTTTTTCAGGGTTACATTTTAGGGAAAATAAGCAAAAAATTTATTTAAAACCCCTATCAGATGTCAATAGAGAAAAGTTCAGACACAATAATAATAATATTCTGTTTAATATGACGATGCTGACCATGAATATGACTCACAAGATAATAAAAAGTACCCCCAGCTTTGGGGGTTTTTTTGGATTTTAAAAAGGGGGATGCATTATCATATTTTCTGGTAATGACAAACAAAAGTCAGCTCATAAAGAAAGAAAACTATTAAATTTAGTATTCTGCATCACGAAAAAAATATAATATAATAATAGCCATAGCGGATATGAAACTTAGACATGACTCAGCATCTTCTTTTAAACATGATGTGAGCGAGAAAAAATTCCCTCTCGTTCTTTAAGGTGATGGAACGAGTAAATGTAAATAGGATAATAAACGAGGTAAAAGATGAATGTTTAAGATTTTATTGAGGGAAAAAAGTAACCGACTACTGTTCCAAATCCGGGACGATGCCCTTTTGGCCCCCCCCACTTTCCACAAAAGAAAATTTTTCGAGGCATTTGTCTCATGATCTGCTAATCTAATTCGTCCAGAAAATATGACCCAAAATATTCAATTTCCTCTGTCGCCGGCGCTGTCTTGCTCCCTTATCCATTCTAAAACCCCGGGTAGAGTTTCCCCCAAAAATAAAAGGCCCTTAAGCGGGGGTGTCCCAGGAAAACAAAAAAATATTAGCTCTGCGAATTACCTCTCGGCTCCTCTTTCATGCCCGCATTTCAAAGCTCTCTAGCTATCTCCCTTCCTTAACCCCCCCCCCCCTTTAGAGTCTTGCATCCTCTCTCTATCTGAAAACAACGTAAATAATCTTCACTTTATTCCGTCTTGTTTAACTTCCTTTTCTTTTCCCGTGTGGGTCCCCGAGTGGGTGGGTCCCTTTTTCCCCAACGTAAAAAAAATAAAATAGATGTGGAATCAAATTTTTTTTTTTTTTTATGCAAATTTTTTTGCTGGGATTTTGTCGCAGATTTTTCCCAAACCCTTTAGAGAGCATTTTAAAGCCCGTGCGTCCCTAGGGTGTTCTCAAAAACCCAAAGCCCCAAAATCATTGGTCAAAAGTTTTTGTTTTTACTTTCATATAAGCATTCGATACTTCTGTACAGATGAAAGTTTTAAAAAAACGTGTTTTACCCTCATTTTTCTAGGTAATAGTGACGGCAGAGGGACCCAGTACAGGCTTTAAAGGGGTGCGGGATCCCTCTCCCAAAAAGGGCCCTATTTTGGTGTTCCCGGTTTCCTTTTTATAGGTTTCATCGCCTTTTGTATTCTAAGGGGCTACGTAAAACCCAATTTCCCCCCTTACTTGGGGGGCCACTACGGTAAAATGAGAAAATTTAGGGGGGACAAGAGGGGGTTTTAAAAAATGGCGGGCCTAGAGACAACGAAACGAGATTAGGTTGGCTGTTTAAAAAAAAAAAAAAAAAAAAAAAAAAAAAAAAAAAAAAAAAAAAAAAAAAAATATATATATATATTTTTTTTTTTTTTTTTTTTTTTTTTTTTTTTTTTTTTTTTTTTTTTTTTTTTTTACAGCCAACCTAATCTGTGTCGTTGTCTTAGGCGCCCCTTTTTTTTAACCGCCCCCTTGTCCCCCCTAAAATTTTTTCATTTTACCGTAGGGGACCCCCTAAAGGGGGTTTTGGTCTTAAAGTAGTCCCTTAAATACTAAACGATGTAACCCATAAGAAAAAACCTGACACCACAATCGCCCTTTTGAAAAGGGATCCCGCCCCCCCTTTTTAAAGCCCGTCCCGGTACCCCTGCGTCACATTAACCCGGGCAAATGAGGGATACACGTTTTTTAAACTTTCATTGTACAGAAGTTCGATATGCTTTTTATGAAAAAAAAACAGAAAAATTTGACCCCAAAGTTTTTGGGCATTTGGGGTGAGAAAAACCCTAGGACGCCCCCTGGGGTTTTTTAAAGGGTCTCTCAAAGGGTTTATAATCGCGACACTGCCCGGGATATTGCAAAAAAAAAAAACAAATTATTCCACATCTAGTTTATTTTGTTACGTTGAGGAAAAGGCCCCAAATTGGGGACCCTCAGCACTGGAAAGAAAAGGAAGTTAAACAAGACGGAATAAAGTGAAGATTATTTACGTTGTTTTCAGATAGAGAGAGGATGCAAGACTCTAAAGGGGGGGGGGGGGTTAAGGAAGGGAAAGGGGGAT
>NC_051403.1:23453958-23464407 GCF_015228065.2 Penaeus monodon
AATTAAGAGTTGAGTAATACTGTATATATGACACCAACTGTATCCTACAGGCTCCGACCCAACCAATGTTCTGGGCCTCACACCGAGGGAAGTGCGCCTGGCTGAGAGGGTCAGGGAAATGGAGCAGCAGAATCAGCTATTGAGAAGACAGCTGAGTATCTCCCAGAATCAGCTGATCCAGGCATGGGGAAATGAGGGGGAGGATGGGGCAGAGAAGATAGGGGAAGGCACAGGGACAGGGGAACAAGGTGCTACTAAGTGCAAAGAGAAGGTGAGGAAGATCAAAGATGGTTTGTTTTTAAAGGTGTTATTAAGGGAAATGTCAGTGTCATTCATTTGAGTTTGATTTTTGCTAATGTTATTTTTCTAATTACTTTTACTATCATTATTTTTCATTCCTGAAAATTATTTTATTAATATTTTTGTATTATTGCTGTTATTGTCATTATCATTGTTGATTATCTTTTTATTTGTCATATTGTTAATAGCATTATGATTATTGGTAATAGTATTTTTATTCTTATTACTATTACTTATATTATCTTTTCTTTACCAGAGGGTCAGTTGTCTGCCATGAATGCAGATAAATTTGCCAGCGTATATATTAAGATCCTCTCATTGATTTTCAGGAATTCGGTGTGCCAAAATGTGAGGTGCTTCATATAGCTATAGTGTGCGCGGGCTACAACTCCTCGCGCTCTGTTGTGACCCTTCTCAAATCCCTCCTGTTCTATCGCCGCAATCCACTGCACTTCCACATGATAGCAGATGCCAAAGCACAAGTAGTCTTGCATGCACTCTTCTCTTCTTGGAATGTTCCTCATGGTAAGTCAGGTGGAACTTCTTTGAATTGGAATTTCAGATTAATGTGTTTGTATTGAAGGGTGAATACTTGGCTATACTTGGGTACAATTAACAAATTTCTTTATGAACATATTAACTATGAGCTGATAATTCCAGCCATTACACTGGATATATGTAGAGCATTTAATTGTAATCTTTTTTTTTTAGTGTATGTAAGGGAAATAAGAATTTGCAAAATATAAATAATCTTTGGGTACCATTTCCTGCATATGGATGATAATGCACTTTACCTAATTAATCAGGAGGCAGAAGAAATGGCTATATGGCAAATGAGATTATTTGAAGATGAGAACAGGAGTTCACATCTTGGGGAACAAAATTCAGGCCTGGTTATGAAATACAGTAAGCTTCAATACAGCTCTCTCATCTTCATAGGAACTTCTGTTGTGTTGTTTCTTTCATACTATTAATATATCGACAACTACACTCCCTTACAGTTGAAGTGAGCTTTTACCTGACGGACAACCTTGCCGCCGATGTGTCCTGGGTACCCAACAAACACTATTCAGGAGTGTTTGGCCTGATGAAACTCACCCTCAACAAGGCTCTTCCACAGACACTCAAGAAAGTCATTGTTTTAGACACTGATATAACAGTTGCCACAGATATCGCTGAGTTGTGGAATCTCTTCTCAAAGTTTGGACCGAAACAAGTAGGTATATGTTAACTAAATGATGGACTTATAAAATATCTTTTGTGAAAGCCTGTTGATAACTGTGTTATTGACTTGATAATTATAGTTTGCTTTCTATAATGACTTGAATTTTGGAAAGTTTAATATTAATCTCACCATCTTTTTTATTATTATAGTATATTGGACTGGTGGAGAATCAGAGTGATTGGTACCTTGGTAAATTGTGGAAATCACATCGTCCCTGGCCTGCGCTTGGTCGTGGGTAGGTTTTGAACGTTGTTTTAAGTAGTTACTTTGTTTCATTCTTCTATCCTCCTATTCCTCTTGTTTTGTCTCATTTTCATCATATTCCTTTTGGTCTTTCTAATCTTTTCTCCTTCCTCCTCTTCCTCTTCTTTTGCCTATTTACTCCTCCCTCCTCCTTCCTCCCTCCCCTCTCTCCCCTTCCTTTTCCTCTACCCCCTTTCCCTCCTCCCTCCTCCCTCCTCCCTCCTCCCTCCTCCCTCCTCCCTCTTCCCTCCTCCCTCCTCCCTCCACCATTGCCACCATCATCACCATCAATCATCCTCATTATTATTACAGATAATATTGTTCCCATAATACACGTTATTCATAACTGAATTCCTTTTTCAGATACAACACGGGTGTTATCCTCATTCGCCTGGACATCATGCGGCAAAGCAACTGGTCCCAGAAATGGAAGCTAATTGCTGAGAGGGATCTGACCACACTCTTCTCAACACAGCTGGCTGATCAAGACATCATCAATGCCGTCATTAAGGTTGGCCATGTGGATGGTTTTATTATCATTTGTTTTATTATTTAATGTATATATATATTTTGTGTGTAGTTGTTTGTGGAGGTTTGCATTCATGTTGGGTTTTGTTTTGTTGCATTTTTCAGCAACACCCAGAAATCGTGTACAATCTTCCCTGCCAGTGGAATGTCCAGTTATCTGACAACACTAGATCAGAGTTATGTTACTTGGAGGTTACAGATCTGAAGGTATGTTGAACAATCTTTTCCTGTTTGTATAGGCCTTTGGTCTGTATTTGGATTTTAGTTCTGATAGCAGATTTTAATTATTTGAGTACATGCTATGACTAAAGATATTAATGTGCTACATGGCAGGCAATCCACTGGAACTCGCCAAAGAAATTAAAAGTGAAAAATAAGCATGTTGAATTCTTCCGCAATCTTCACCTCACTTTCCTGGAATATGATGGCAACCTTCTTCGTAGGGAGCTATTTGGGTGCAATCATTCAAGATCCATTATTGTGCCTAATCCTCTGTCTCAGGTAAGTGTTGTTAGCATTATGATATATAATTTCATGTTGGTAGATTAATTATTAATATTTTGTAAGTTTTGTAATACTTTGGGATATATATTATTTTTAAAAATTCAAACCTTGTTTTCAGCTTAATGAAGAAGATGAGTGCTATGAATTTCGTCGTGCGAGGCAAACCAACTACAGAACACACTTGTTTTTCCTCGACAACGAGTATGATCCGACGCCAGATGGTTTTGATGTGACACTTGTTGCTACATTATCCATGGATCGTCTGCAGATGGTGGAACAGTTACTGAAACACTGGGATGGTAAGATTTTGTTTTTTTTCTTTGTTTATATTTGGATGGTTTTAAAGTTAAGAGTAAGAATACGTTTTTGTTGTCTATGAAAATTATAATGGTAAATATGATCACAGCTCATAACTCTTTTAACATTTTTTGATTTTTTATTACAATTCACCATGAGCTGAAATGAAACGGCAATATTAACATTCATTGTCTTTCAGTCTCCATAGTTTTCTCTATGACATCTCCATTGAATACTAATACCTTCTTTGGTACAGATTAAATTGTTATTCATTTAACTCTTTAACCCTTTCCCGATGGGTAGTATTCATGGTGGCCCGGGTCTCGCTGCCAGGGGCTTATATCGTCGCCCTAGCATGTGTGACCGCTCATGCCAAATACCAGCATCCCTTGCTGTTTCTTCGTAATACTACGAGCATATGTTGTATTTTCAGTTATCATTATTTTCTAAAGTCTCTACTTGCCATATTTCCTGATAAATCAAGACTGAAGGATATTTTTGTTGTTATATAGACTCCATAGTTGATCATTATTCGGTCTATAGTCTGAGTAAATTAAGCAGTGTGTGGCATCAAGTAGTTGAAATCGTCGTTTTGTTGTTGTTGTTGTTGTTGTTTTTGTTTTTGTTGTTGTTGTTGTTGTTGTTGGTTTTTTTTTTTTTGCATAGTAAAAAGGAGAGTGTTAAAAACAACTTAATCACACTTTCAGTGGCAGAAAAATAATATTTTGCCGTGATTGTAACAAAAATAAGCTAATGGCATGTCTATACATAGATATGTAATTCTGAAGCATACCTTGTTCTCTAATTTTATATTTTAGTTGTAAGTAGTGTATCAAGTGGATGGTTAAGGTAGTAAGGTCTTTGCTGTTTGAGTGGCATTTTCCAAATATACTTTTTTTATGGAGACATTATTAATCAGGTAATGGATGCTTCATTTTTTGTTGGTGAGAGAGTACTCTAAATTGGCAAAGAAGTCTAAAGGAAAATGTTGAGAAATCTATATTTTTGGGTTCATAGAGGAAAGTCTGTTCGGGTGACTTCCGGTTAAATGATTGTGGAGACCCAAATGCTTCAGGTAGAGAAATGTTTGGGTGATGTTTTTGTGACATTGTATGATACTCTAGTTTTAACCAGTATTAGAAATGCATATGTATCCTGTGTTGGAAGGTCCAAGGATAGTCATGTGTCTGATGTTATATTGGCTGGCATTGTATATCCTTGTGGATCTTGATATAATCACTTTTTGAAGAGGGTTTTATTTTCATAATCTTGTTTTAGAATCCCAGATAGTCAAACACAGCAACAAATTCCTAGGAGAGAAAATAGATTCTTAGTTTCTTTCATGTGTATATTTTGTTCACAGAGAAAAATCAAAAGCAAGTTGCAGTAATAAAAAAAAGTAAAAAAAAAAAAAAAAGTATTCCAAAATAACAAATAATTCAGCTTTTGAAAATTTTCTCTGTGAGTCTTCTCTCATAAGTTCATCATAGATTTATAAGTAAACCATAGCAAATACATTGAAGAGATTTTGTAAGCTTTTAATGTCTTTTCCAGGCCCTGTTAGCCTCACATTATACATGTCTGATGCTGAGGCTCAGCAATTCCTGTCATATACACAGAGTTCAGAGATAATTGCAAGCCGGAAGAATGTTGCATATCATGTAGTCTACAAGGAGGGGGTAAGTTTGACAGCCTCAATTTTTTCCTTTTCAAATTTTTTATATTTGTGGTCTTAACTTGATTGCACATGCTGCCTCATGATACTTAAAGGTTTATGTTATGCATACTTACGAACAAGGAGAGTTGATTATCTCATTTCTTTTTCAAAATATGTTTATTATGATTTTTTATTTTTGTTAAAAAGGTGATCCTTTTTAACAAAAATAATTTTTGTTTTGTTTTTTGTTTTTTTGTTTTACTGTGTTGTAATTGTAGTAGTCTAACTTTTGGGAAAAGGACTTCTAGTAGATATAGTGACTTTTTGCCTTTTTGTTCCTAAAAGGTAGGATGATGATATTATTAGGTCATATCATCTATGTATCTAAATATAGATGGCCAATTTATTGTTATTATTATTAATTCTTTAGGAGAGGTTGTGGAAATGAAGTGTGATTGAAATAATTTTTTATAGAATTGTCATTTTTTTCTATTACTTAATTGTTTCTCTGTCATTATTATTTATGTATGTATATATATATATATATATATATATATATATATATATATATATATTTATGTATATATATATATTATATATATATATATATATATGATATATATATATATATATATATATTATATATATATGTATATATATATGTATATATATTATATGTATATATATATGTATATATATATATATATAGGTATATATATATATATATATTATATATATATAGGTATATATATATATATATATGTATATATATATGTATATATATATATATATATATATATATATATATATATATATATATTATATTTATTTATATTTATACATTTTATATACTTGAATATTTGAAGAGACAAAATGGTCCAGATCTGTATAGTTTATACTTCATTCATTATACATTTTTTAAAAAATCTCAGAATTATTTAAGAAAAGCACTTCAGTATTTAATATGCCTCTATTTGATTCCAGAATTTTTATCCAGTCAACTTCCTAAGGAATGTAGGAGTGCAACACGTAAACACTCCATACGTCTTCCTAACAGACATAGACTTTCTTCCAATGTTAGGGTTATATTCGTATTTAAGGAAAACACTCCAGAACCTACATCCTGATGATAGTAAGAAGGTAAGGATATTATAATGAAGTCAGCATTGTTATATTGTACTTTTTTTAACTATTATTATTATTATTATTATTTTTTTTTTTTACAATTCTGAAGTTTAGTTACACTTGTCTAAGTTAGTAAGCAGTGATAGGGAAATATATTTATGTCTGGACTCTGAATGTGTTTGAAATATATGATTTGTATATTCTGACTGGAACTTGTCTGAAGAGGTTAGATAAAGTTGTGGGTACACTTGTGACAGATAGTGATTTATCTTTCATATATTGCTGGTTTTTGCCAGTCAGCCTATCCCTCCACTGAATGTAGACTGAAAATGCTGAATATTAAAGTGATTAATACATCTTGGTAAATTTTACCTCATGTTTTATGTTAATGATTATTATTTAGGGTTTTTCAGTTTTCACTTGCATGGTTAACATTTTATATAAGAAATGTTTTCTAGTTAGAAATCAGAAGTTACATCTCAAGATAATTAGGTAACAGGATATGTTATGTAATGCTAGGCATCTTTCTTTTATGAAAAACGGTTTTGAAAAGTAACTTCTTTGAACAATTAAATGGTACTGATGGATGACTATTAGGGATGATGGTTCTCTTTGCATTGTAAGGGGATATGTGTCTGGTGAAAGTAATGGTTGGAATAATCCTAGATCCCTCTACAAGTTATAGGACTATGTATCTGAGCGTTGTATGGAAAATCTTTATCAAATGAACAATTATTCTTAATATGTCAGTAATAAACTTAGCAAAATAACTAATGCAGATTGACACCATTGTCCACAGCAAATGAATGATTAAGGTTCTTGTGAATAGTTTTCAATAGATGGCTGAAAAAATATGTAGTGTAACAATAAGCAAAAGAATTAAAGAAAAAGAAAAAGTATCCATTACTTTTTGCATGATAATTTGTTATCTCTTTCTCTTTCTAAATAACCATTTATTCTATGACAAAATTTTCCTCAAAATCAGTTTTCAAAGTAATTATCACCATATATAAATTCACTTAAAATGGAGTTTATCATGATTAACAAAAAGTAGTATTTAAATAATCACCTATCAGCTTCTTCATCTTTGTCCTCACCTCCCCCTCCACACACACACAAATAGATAAATAAATAAATGAATAAATAAATAAAATAAAATAAAGTGTTTGGTCACAGAATTGCCCTGACTATAGATTCAGGTTGAAGCCTGTGTTAGTCACAAATTTTGATTGATGGATTTATTGATAGATAGGTAGATAGATAGAGAGATAGATAGATAGATAGATAAATAGATAGATAGATAGATAGATAGATTGATTGATTGTATCTTAGCTTTTAGATAGGAATTAGTTCATCTTTCCAGAAATCTAAATTATATGTGTGATTATAACTATAATGTATACTTCATAGTTAGTTTACAACTGTTTTCCCCCCAGGCTTGGATTGTGCCGGCTTTTGAAACACAGCGCTACCGTCTTTCATTCCCCCGCAGTAAAGCAGAACTCCTGAATAGACTTGATATGGGAGAATTATTCACATTTAGGTGAGTAAAATGATGAATATTTAGATGGAATGTTGATCACGACTGAAATTTATGGATTAAAAATGCATTGTTTGTCCCTATTTAGGTTAGTTTCAATGCTTGTTTTTTTTTCTTTCTTTGTATTATTTTTTGTTTAGCTTAAGTTGATATTTCTACTTCAAGGTACCATGTTTGGACAAAAGGTCACGCTCCGACTAATTTTGCCAAGTGGAGGACTGCTACCACTCCGTACAAGGTAGGCCAAAGTTTGGAAGTGTAGACACCTTCCCTTACAAGCATCCAGACCTAATTTACAAAGAATTGAATTACTTTGATCATGTGGCTTACTTCCGTTCTCTCTAGTTGCTACCGAGAAGGAGTCAGTTTGAATCCATGTTAGGAAATGCATTATTCCATCTGACACAGAGTTCGTGTCTGTTATTAGTAATAGTACTTTATTCTTAATATTAACATTGCATATGTCTTCAACATGTTTTTTTACCACTTGAGTTAGTTCCTTAATTTGTTATTTTACTTTTTGTATTGCTGTTCATTTATTTTTTACTCTTTGTCATTTAAAGTAAAATAGTTCAGCATATTGATGAGAGAATCTAATGCATTCATGATGGTGCCATATTTTACTGTACAAGGAGTAAGTAAAATATTTGATGGTGATTATGCCAAAGCTGAAGATCATAGTTAATGTTTCACTCTTGATGTATCAACCCATTGTTGCTGAGGATTGCATTTACTTGCATGCCATACATGTCTAATTTATTTACTGTTTACCTTGATTGTTTTTTGTTGCCAATAGTATTGTTAAAAATGTAATGATTTTCTTAAAGTCAGTGATGATAAGAACAGCATTCATGTTGATAGCATTAGAAAGAAAAAAAATGCTGAAAACTCAAGGAAAGAGGAAATCAGGCAAGGTCAAGTAATTATCAAGTCCTTGGTGGTTGAACACTTGTGGAGTCATCTGTTTTGAGGCATTTCACAATACAAAACTACTGTGAGTATTACAAGTTCCTGGCAACAAGGGATTAATAGCATTAGAAAAAAGAATCCTAAACATTCCCAGGAAAGGCAAAGATCAGTTTTGACTTCTTGGCACCATCTGTGTGTAAACAAAAATTACAAAGCAAACCTACAGTTAATGTGGCTGGCATAGTAGCTTATCGATCTGAATAATTACCATTATCAAAATTATATTATGTTCAGTGGAATATAGTGTGAATGTTTTAGATATAGCATGTGTTCTCTTTAGGTGCAGTAATCTGTATTCTGCTCTTAGTTATCATGTTTTCAGTGCAAAATATAGATAATTTGAAGATATACTAACTGACAGGTGATATTTGATAAGGAAAGAGTATAATCAAAGGGTACTATATTGAGGGCCGTACCTAATGAATGTTATTGTGGGTGCAGTCCTGTAATTTGCTGACAGTGTGGATAGATTCTTCCCATTCTTAGATTATAAAAGAAATTACGTAACAGAAAGCTCTGTACAGCACCCCTACTCCCTGCAGTATGCCCCAGACATAGAACATGTTAGAATTAGGCTATCATAAATTATTTCAGTATTGATATATCAAAGCTTATTTAAATCTCATCTGCAGGTGACTTGGGAACAAGATTTCGAACCCTACATTGTTGTACGTAAAGATGTTCCTGAATATGACACTCGATTTGTAGGTTTTGGATGGAACAAGGTAAGGATAAAGTCTTTCAGTTCATGTCCTTTTCATATATCGTATATATTATGAATGGAAGTGGAGAAAATTGCCTGTTGTTTTAGTCTCTTATTATACTTTACTAAGAACTAGTTGACTATAGATTGCAACTGAAGATAAGTATTATGTAATTGATTTTTGTAGATGTTATCCACTTGTACTTCACTTCAAATGAATATTATTATATGTGATTGATATATATATATATATATATATAGAGAGAGAGAGAGAGAGAGAGAGAGAGAGAGAGAGAGAGAGAGAGAGAGAGAGAGAGAGAGAGAGAGAGAGAGAGAGAGAGAGAGAGAGAGAGAGAGAGATACAACAAAAATGTGTTTATATAAATTACATTGAATGTAGCTATATAGATTGTTAAGATATATCACCTCCATTATCATGAAAATTCATTCAACAGGTGTCACATATCATGGAGTTACACGTGATGGGTTTTGACTTCATTGTCCTTCCAAACTCCTTCATTGTCCACATGCCTCATGCCCCTAGTCTTGACATTGCCAAATTCCGTACATCTCCCCAGTACAAAAGGTGGGTTCAAGTTTCATTTTTGTATTTAGGTAGGGTCTGTTGTATTCTGAGTTGGAATAGTATGTGGTTGTTGTTGATTGTTAAGTTTTTTTTGTTTGATTTGTTTGCAAAAGTGCATGCTAAGTATACTGCCACCTTTGAAGAGGCAAAGTTTGAAGTTTTTTTTTTTCTTATCATCTCTTTTTAATTTTAATGCCAAGATCCTTAAATAGGCTTTCTTTGCATACATTCAATTTTGCACATTTTGCTTGTGAATTGACTCTGAAACAATGTAATAATGTGGAATTATCAGTGATAAAAATGTTTATATTTAAGATGATAATTAATACAGCAATTCTTTTGATGATGATTTCCTGTCCTTGTGAGATACAATGACATGCCTGCTTGATTCATTAGTATAGAATTGCATTTATTTTGGTCTTTGTTATATGTGATTGGGAATGATAAAATCAAGAAACTTCGATTTTGTTAAAAAGTAAATAGATATTTCTTATTGAGGTTTAGAAATTTTCAGTTGGATATCCACAGATATTGATTTTGATCTGATTAAATTTCCCTTATAGAATCAACATTCAACCCATAACCCTTAGATCCATTTCATTCACGACAATCACATGACCGAAAATCCGGGGATTAGGCTTGTGTGATCGGCCATTCTGCTGGGTGTGTGGCTTGTAGGCCGGGCACACACGAACACTTGTGTGCGGTGACAAGGCTCTGCGCCTCCTATCTGCAATGTTATTTTTGCCTTTTATGCTTAAGCGTTTTTAGT
>NC_051403.1:23464507-23469507 GCF_015228065.2 Penaeus monodon
CATAAATGTAAAAGCATTGTTCAAAGTATCCCTGTGTTTACATAAAGAGTTACCATAAGGGATGATATAGTTGTGTATATTATGGGCAGCCATTTGTTTGCATGAGACTGAAGTTAATGTAGTAAGAAAGAGTGTGTCATTTTTATGAAAGAAGTGAGCTAAATGCCAGCCAAAGTGGTTATAAACTGGTAGATCTGACTGTTTTCTTTTTTGTACTTCTTGAGTTATCTGAAGTTTAAAGTTTCTTCATTTCTGACAGCATTTGATATATTGGTTATCAAATTGGATATGCCTGTTTTAATGTAATTTATATTAAACTGTTGTTCCTTCCATATATAGGTTGTAATATCGTGACTAATGAAAATAGAGCCCAAGTTTCACCGTTTTGAATAATCATGGAAAGAAATAAGAAACTGTACCATTTATGATATAAGAACAAATATTTTTGCTAACGAAAAGAGTCCATGGAATACCTTCTCTGGGCTGTGAATGAATGAGTAACCCTGTTTTATGTCTTCCTGTTTATTACTGTTTTTGTGTTAATTTCCAGTGCTCTCACTGATGGAAGAAAGGCCAATTGCACATCCTTGTAATACAATGAAAGAAAAATGCTTATTTACTGATGCATATAGTCATTGCACATGTTAAAGGTGTTGCACATGTTAAAGGTGACAGTCAATTTCGAATGCAAGACACAGTATGTTAAAGGAATGTGCAGCAAATTGGCATTTTTTTCTCCTCCTTTTTCCATAGTGAGAAAACAAATTACAATGAGGTACTTTGCTTATAAAGAGGCAGATAAAATAGGTCCGTCTAGCAGGGAAGGGCTAACTGGATAGAAGGCAACTAAAATCAATAAGTTCTGGACTACAGCCAGAAGTTCCTATATTTTCAAGTATTCTTCTAGTCTTACTAATAGGTTATCTTCTCAGTACCTGTCAGATAACTTGTAGTTTTATTTTGATACTTCTTACGATATCCTGGTTTCAAAGAACTTGATGGTGAAGGTTGGTTTTGAAAGTCGAAAAGAAAGGAATACAAGTTTGTTAATTGGCTGTTTTCTCTCCAAGTTAGATGGGAGTACATTGTAATGTGTTAGGGTATATATGTGTGTGTGTGTGTGTGTGTGTGTGTGTGTGTGTGTGTGTGTGTGTGTGTGTGTGTGTGTGTGTGTGTGTGTGTGTGTGTGTGTGTGTGTGTGTGTGTGTGTGTGTGTGTGTGTGTGTGTGTGTGTGTGTGTGTCGATGTCTGTGTAATTGTTGTTGCCAAATTAAGTACAGTAATTGGGATTGTGCAAACAGTTTTGTTTTTGTGTGTTCAGTATCTATTCCAGTTTGAACAAATATTTTGTGCAATGACCAAGTTTTTCTTTTCATAGTAAACTTAAATAATATATTAAGTTCCTGTAATATTTACAAATTCATGAGTTCAAATATTATTTAGCATCTGTGATTAAACTAAGAGCATCAGGAAATAGTTCCTGTAATTTATTTCTCTTTACCACCAAATGAAATACACATTCATCCTTTGAGAATCTCAGAAAGAGTTGTTAATCAAGAGCAGTGATACTTTTCTGCAGTTGGAAGGCTATAACAAATGCTGTGACTTAGAATGAAAAATAATTATACATGAAAGCAAGTCATGTGAGAATTTGCTTTATCCATAGCTGTGACACTTCATTGTGGAACAATTTACCTATACATTAAGGTGTATTCTTACTATACCTTTTTTTATAAGAATACTTTCAATTCTTTGATTTTCAATATCAATGACATAAAAAAAAGCAACAAAACAAGGCTTTTAGATGATTGCAATGCTGTTATTTGGCTGCATTAGTTACAAATGCATTAGGCTTTTATTTCAGTGCTTACTTACATTAAGTAATTGCACTTTTCTCTCCGCCCGATTGTAGTGTTTGCCAAAGGAGGTTTTGAATAAAATGAGGCTTCCCATTATATATTCAAGGAGGCTGGTCTGAGTTAATTTATGGGATCTATTAACAGGTGATGAGTAGGTGAATCATTTATGCTTCACTTGCTTCACTGGTAGAGTAGATTTACTCACTATCCTTTAGTTATTTAACTATTTATATTCATAGTATTGATCTTAACCTTCATACCTAATTTTTTGTTTTAAGTTGTAACTAATTTGACAGTTGATTATTATTTTTTTTTTATTATTATTATTATCCACAGTATATCTACTTTTTTAGTAGAATGAATTATGAAATACAATGATGTCATGATTTACTATTGTTCAGAGCAAGCAAATTGGTTGTATAGCTCATTCAGTGGCGATGGAAATAGCCATTGCAGGAAAATTGGTCATAATGTTTTCAGTCACATGTTAAGAGCACAAGTGTATTTTTTTATGAGCTTCTGATCATATGAGATTTTTTCTCTATATATATGTTTTGTGGTTTACCAGTAATGTATGAGTAATTTTACTATCTAATAAATATATGATTAGTTTATTTTGTTTTTCAGTTTACCTGTTAAAGTTATGACAATATGACTATGAAATGTAAAAGTTGTGATATAAGATCTAGGGAAAAGAATTGAAGTCAAGGGTACGATGT
The DNA here is from genome assembly GCF_015228065.2 of Penaeus monodon. Taxonomy (NCBI): domain Eukaryota; kingdom Metazoa; phylum Arthropoda; class Malacostraca; order Decapoda; family Penaeidae; genus Penaeus; species Penaeus monodon. The sequence goes on from NC_051403.1 coordinate 23,467,086, forward strand.
ATATATATAGGATATTTTCTTGTTTTTGTCTTTATATTCTTATAGTCATATTATTATTATTATCATTATTATTGTTATTATTATTATTATTATTATTATTATTATTATTATTATTATTATTATTATTATTAATATTTTTATTATTATTGTTATTGTTATCATCATCATCATCATCATCATCATCATCATCATCATCATCATCATCATCATCATCATCATCATCATCATCATCATCATCATCATCATCATCATCATCATCATCATCATCATCATCATCATCATCATCATCATCATCATCATCATCACTATTATTATTTTATTATCATTACTATTATTATTATTATTATTATTATTATTATCATTATTATTATTATTATCGTCATTATCATTTTTAGTAACAGATTTTATTGTTAATATCATTATTAGTATCAAAAATACCTTCCTATATTGTAATTTATTTTTATAATCATATTTATTATTATATCGGGATTATTATCATCTTCATCATCATCATCACTACCATCACTCATCACCATCACTGCCATGATCACCATCATTATAATCAACATTGGTATCAACACCACCACCACCTGCTTGGAACATGGCTGGAACTCGACTAGAGCTCTAAGGTCGAAATTTCAATATGAAGTGATACTCTTGTCTGATTTCATCTATTTTCACCATAAAATGTGAGATTTTTAAAAGCTTTCCAGTGTACACATTAAATCAATATTTTATATAATCATATTTTTAGTCCATCTTGTATTAGGAATATAATGAAGGCCGGTAAGCGTAGGCACAACACACATCTTCATTAAATGTATCATCCAATATCTCTGTTGTAAGGGATCAATGCAAGGTGTCCTATAATGATTTCCTACTAGAATCTGTCAATATCAGTGTGTTTTTCATATCCTAGAGATCCTGTGGCAGAAATTATTTCTATCTATTTTCTTTGTAGAATCTGGAGGTGGGGGGTCTAGGGAAAAGAGTACCTCTTCTGTGCTTATGAAAATTATGAAAAAAAAATGAATGACACCAAAAATTTAGCATTTAATAACATATTCTAATTGATTTTGTTCTCATTTTTGTCTCGTAATTACCATTCCTCTCATAAAGACAAGGTTTCCGCATTGCCACAGCCGGCCAGTTGCACATCTCAGGAACTTGTACACGGTTTTGATTGTCTATACATTTATATGGAATAATTACATAATTTCTATGAGCATTACTGGAGATGCATATGAGATATTTTACATACTTGGAAGTTTTCTAATGATTATATATATCTAATCATGAATCATTTCAACACCTTTTCTTAAAGCACAAGAGTAAGGACCATTGAAAACAAGCGGTAAATGAAACGCACTTTGTTGTTGGATTAAAGATAATGATAGTAAAATGCAAATGTATTCATTATAATGCAGAACAAGCAACTTCTTATGCGCCAGATGGTGTTATATGGCATGAAATTTGAACAGAAATTAATTGCTTACACACGTTTCATGAGGCGAAAAATTGGCAATCTATAAAAAGGGCGTTTTGTAGGTGACATGGACTAGACGTCATCTCCGATCCCAAACAGTAGATAGGTGTTAGATCCTCATTGACACTACCTTGTGATATATAAAAAGGTCTGTGGATCATGTTTCAAATAGATTTTTATGCGTGAAACTGGACAGAAACAGAAATGTATGATTTTATAACTATTGATATGTATCATGTGTGGTTATTTATAATGTATTGCTGATTTGAAATTCAACAGCTTTGTGTTTCCTGATTTGTTCTTTCTGCATAAATTGTATAATTTCATTAAATCTATGAGTACTGTAAAAAAAAAAATAATAAATAAAAAATAAAAATAATGTCATCTATATTTGCTACAACGACAGTAGGCACCCTATGACATTCTCGTGAACATGAATATTTTTTTCTTGAGTTTTTGCAGCTAGTAGTTACCTTGTTTTTTGTTACTTGTGTGGATTGGCTGTAAAAGACGATATAAACATTGTATTAATCTAATCAAACCTTTTTTTTTTTTTTTTTTTTTTTTTTTTTTTAGTACTGCGCTATAAGTGAATTTCCATAGGGGTTGTTAGTATAGAATGCCGAGAATACGATGACTGAGGTGATTGGATATGGGAAGAGATAAATAGTACAGTTCATGGAGTAACAGACAAGTATAGCAGAAAGATTTTTGAAAGAAAAGGAAGCTAGAGTATATCAAAACTTAAGATTAAGAAGGCCAACGTGTATCATATTCGTTATATTTCTCGCTACAAATTAATCCTACTACGAATGATCAAATAGAATGTTTCGAGCCACAAGGGAATTACACGGTACAAACAGTACGGACATGCTACTTAATTTCCTGTTCCATTTATCAGACAGTTTGCTGCTGAAGTGCATCTTTCTGGGCAAA
>NC_051403.1:23474507-23492007 GCF_015228065.2 Penaeus monodon
GGGCTGGACGGGCGTGGGGGCGTCCTTGGCGCGCGGCGACTGCAGGGGCGTGGTGCGCAGCATGCTGATGTTCTTGATGCTCTTCAGCTCGGAGGGATTGCGCAGGAACTGGTAGCAGTGGCGCTCGCCCTGCACCTTCCGCAGGATGTTGACGCGGTAGTAGTACCTGAGGGCGCGGGACATCTTGTCGTAGTTCATGCTCAGGTGGTTCTTCTGGATGCCCCAGAGGCGGGCCAGGCCGGGCGGGTCCACGATCTTGAACACGCCCGTCTCGCGGTTCTTCCACGCGATGTAGCGCGAGTACCGCTGCTGGGAGTCGTTCAGCAGCTGCTGCAGGAAGTCCCACAGCAGCCGCCCGTTCGTGCCGGTCTCCACGGGCTCCTCGTTGGGTCCGGTCTGGCCTCCCTGCGGCTGCTGCGGCTGCGGGTGTGACTGCGGCTGGTGCTGTGAGTGCTGTTGGTGCTGAGAATGTTGCTGGAGAGACTCCTGGTGGGAAGAGACGCTCTGGGCGGCTGCGGCTGCGGCGGCGGCGGCGGCCCGCTGGTAGTCACTCAGGTGCTTGAGGGAGGCGAGGGCGTGGGGGGGATCCCGCGTGGAGTCCTCGGAGTCCGACTGACTCCCGGAATGTGCTGAGCCTGTGGAGGCGGCCGAGGAGTGGTGGTAGGCCGCGGTGGAGGTGGACGAGGTGGAGGAGGCGGTGTCGGGGTGGCGCGGCGAGCCCCCGCTCTGCTCGGAGGGCGCGGGGCTGAGCGTGACGGAGCCGCCCTGGTGGAGGAAGTGGCTGAAGTTGTGGATGTCGGGGTTCATGATGGACCACGGCTGGACCGGGGTGGGGGTGAGGGGGGACGGCGACAGGAGGGGGTGGTGCGGGGTGATGGGGGACTGCGGGACCTGGGGGGCATCCCGCAGGAGGAACTGCAGTGTGTTGTGCAGGATGTCGCCCGCCCCTGGAGCGCGGTCGGCCAGGTCGGACTTGTTCAGCATACAGAGTGCTTTTCCTGAAGGAGAAACGGAGACGGTTAAAACACGCTTGCTTTCACTATATATTTGGATAGTTATTTCCCCTTAAAATACATATTTACGAGATTTTTCGCCAAATTGTTAAGTTCTTATTCATTTCTTAAACACATACTCTCTAGTTAAAACAATACCACTGAAACAACAAACTGAATGAAGATACTACTTGAAAAACAAATCATACAATTCTAATCTTGAGCAACAACAGTAACAAATATCAAAGAAAACAACAACCAAAGAAACGAAAAGAAAGAAAAAATATCTCAGCCACAAAGAAGAAGCAAAAAAAAAAAAACATTTAACTTACCATTCATGCAGAATTTGGACAGGTCGATGGTGGGCAGTTCGAATTCTCTCTCGAACCACCTCAGGAAAGCGGCCACATCCTCGCGCGACCACATACGAGGGTCGGCTGCTGTAGGGAGGGAGAAGGGAGTGTTATTTCACTGTTATTTCGCTGTTATTTCACTGCTCGGTGCTTAGGAATTAGTGGGTTGGGTGTCTTTGTGGGTGGGTGGGTGGGCGTATGTGTTTGTGTGTCTTTGTGGGTGGGTGGGCGTATGTGTTTGTGTGTCTGTGCGTGTGAGGCTTCTTTTGTATGTATGTGTGTGTGTGTGTGTGTGTGTGTGTGTGTGTGTGTGTGTGTGTGTGTGTGTGTGTGTGTGTGTGTGTGTGTGTGTGTGTGTGTGTGTGTGTGTGTGTGTTCACTAAACACAAGACAGACACAGCTTTGTCCTAGTATTATATCCTTTCAAATTCATCTAACTCCATGAATGAAAACAGAAATCGAAAATAACTAAGTCCACATTCTAAATTTCACTTTAAAAAGGAAAACCAACGCGCATTTCAAGGGGGAACTTGTTCATTTTTTGGATTACAATCTCTTCGTTTGACACTACAGGACCGCTGAGACACACGGGGCTCACACTATCTTGTCGCGTTAAAGTCGCCGAAGTCAATTAAATTCACTTCACTTTTTGAAATTAAATTCAATTCACTGACATAACTTGAACAAGTGAACCTGCTTTTTTCACTTTCGATTCACTGCAGAAGTTCACTAAAGCACAAGTCCACAAACTGAACACGGGCATAAAAGAAATCACGAGTTCATTGAAGGCAGAGTCGACGAGGCACACGGAAATTCACTAAGTCCACAAACGCGCGTAACACAAGTTTTCGTAATCCTCAAAATCCAAAAAAAAGAACAAGTCCCGCCACTCGAAAGCGGAGTAACGAACGAAAATCCTCAAGCCACTCACCGAGGTGTGTGGGCATCTGGTTCTTCACGTCAAGCATCGGGGAAGATGGCGACGCGGACTGCGGCAGAGACAGTGGGTACCGCCAGAGCAAGTCGGGACTGAACGGCAACGCCATTCCCACCCGGTTTATATCTGGAGTCAAGTTCAGCGGTGGCACCTTCATACTCTACAGAAAACGGCGCCTTGTCACCTGGAAATGGAAGAAAACGGAGATCAGACGGAGAACGGGAAGGTAATTGTGGGAAAAGGTAATTATCATGGGGGTGGGGGGTGGGAGGGTAAGACCCTTGGTTACGGGTCACTACGCAAGTTCACACACACAAGAAAATGGTATTAGTACGGATGTATAAATAATCACATCCCTCACCGCCACAGGTCCACCTTCGTCTGGAAACAAACTGTACAGCAACCCGGTATAGTGAGCGGAGCGTACTCCAAAGCGGAAGACGCGGGGCGCGGCAGGGGCGGCGCTCGGCCCCGGCCAGGGTTACGACACTAGGGGTCACAGCGAGGAAGCCGGGTCGGCAGATCGTCGCCTTAATGACATTTGGTCACCCTCGTGGGAACCTTCACGACCACTTGCTGGTTCCGCCTTGACGCACTTCGACGTCGACCCGGCTTCCCGGTGCATTCGCGGAGCTGCCCCTGCGACGAGTGAGGGCGGTCCCTCGACGCCCCTTCCCCTACGCAGTCCCTGACATTACGTTTAATCTTTCTGTAGTTTCCAACAGATGACAGCTGTGGTCGGTAACCTAATTCCACAGGAAATCAATGAATAAAACAGGTGGGACTGGTTAGACAGGGCTCTGAGTGGTGACATTACTCCACTCACGCTGCCGTGCTGACTGCTGCGTCACCACCTGGCAAGCAAAGGCGCTCATCTTACAGGCAAATTCATTAACATTAACTTCTTAACTTTGCTTTACTTGTTTCAATCGTAACATAAGCAGACCCAACTCCCTCACGATACTGTCTTACTTGGGATCGACCGAAGAAGGTTTCTCCGCGACTCACTGGGAGAAAAAGACAGTTTATTCACATACGTTGCGAGGATTTATCGCTTGCGCCGCGGGGACGTCCATCCCTTTATTGGATTTTGTACATTCCACCGAGCATCTTTAAACGCCACGTAAGTAGCGAATAAGAAGGCAGGATGTTCTTAAATACTTACTAAACAGGGGAATTTTCCAGCTTAATGGTTACCAATGACTGAACACAAGTCCGAAATTCAAACATATGCACATGACTGCCATTTCACCATTTCTTTCCGCCATGTGATCGAAAATTCTAGTTTAGCGAAGTTTCCCCTCCGCTGAGACGGAAAAGAATCTATTTCACGCATCCTTAATCAACGGATCGAGATCACGGCTTGCGAGGGGGGGAGACGGGAGGAAGAGGAGGAGAAAGGGAAGGGAGGAGGAGCTAGAGGAGGAGCGACAGAGGGAAGGAGGGAGGGAGGGAGGAGGCACAGGAATTAGGGAGGGAGAGAGGGAGGTGGAGGCATCCGTATAGTTGTTAGACTGCGGTGAAATGCGCAGGAAAGGATGTCACAACAAACGTGGCCGGATGAGGAGATGGCGGAGGGGTGGAGGGCGGGACGGAGGGACGGAGGGAGGGAGGGAAGGAAGTCGGTGAAACGAAGGAGAGACTATCAGCTAAGGCGGTGGGAAGGCCTCCTCAGCCTCTGTAGAAAATGGTAATCGGATGAAAGAGAAACGAGATTGTGAAAGAGGAGAAAAGAAAGGTTGAGAAAGAGGAGGAGGAAGAGGTGGAACAAGGATAAAGAGGAGGGTGTGGAACAGAGGAAGAGGAAGAGAAGGAGTTGGAACAAGAGGAGGAGGAGGAGGTGGAACAAGAGGAGAAGGAGGAGGGAGGTCACAACGCCCGAGTGACTCACTTCCTTCCATTCACCCTGGGAGGAACTCGGAGATCCGTCGGCGAGAAACCTTCGGGCCGTCTTATCGGGGGGAAAGATCCGAGATAAGACCGTGATAAGAGAGGGACGCCGTTTCCTGCTTGATCTAGGCGGACGGATGGGAAAGGAGACGGAGGAGGGGAAGGAGGAGGAGGTGGGATGGGGAGGGAAATGGGGAGGGATGGGGAGGAAGAGGAGGGGAGATAGGGAGGGACGAGGAGGGAGAGGGAAGGAAAGGTTAACCGAGCGAAGGGAAACGGGACGCAGTTAACGATTTTCTTCCAAGATTCCTCTACGATAATGAACTTACGGTCGAGTCGGAAGAAAATCAAGCGAGCATCAACTCTGGCACTTTAATGGCGGTATTATCTACGAGAGAAGGAGGAGGAGGGAAAAAAGGAGAGGGACCGGGTTAGAAGGGAGGCAGGAAGGGTGGAGGGAGGAGGGAGGAGGAAGGAGGAGATGGAGAAGGAGGAGGAGGAGGATGCCGATGGGAGAACAAAGACCGTTTCCTGTCTCTCTCTCTCTCTCCCTCTCTCCATCCCCGAGCGTCGACAACGAAACGGGTGAAACGACTCCAGTATATAAAATATTTCGCAGTTCTTATCCTCCAACACTTTCCCTCTTCTTATCTTCCAACTTCTTCGAAAAATATTCATGACGAGGCGGAAGACAGAAAAAAAAGATAGCGCGAAGGAACAAGAAAAGATTCGATAAAGATGGACGAAGGAAAACGGAGAGAGAGATGAAACGGGAAGAGCAAACAAGGCAACTGCATTCGAGGAAATCTGAAAATCTTGCCACATCTATGTCTCTGCGTATTTTTAAAAAATTCTCTCTATCTACCTATCTCTCCTTCTCCTTTTTTTAAGCTTTATTCAGGAGCGTCACGCTATTCACCCGACCGATAACTTCACGCTGATAATCACGCATCCCCCCCCCACCCCCCGCAATCCACCTTCTATCAGCCCCCCTCTCCCCCACCCCTACACGAAGGTATGTTCCCCTCCTCTCTTCCCTTCCCCCCTCCCCCCTTCTCCCTTATTACAACAGCCTAGAACGAGAATCAGGGGACAGATATTGCGTGAATCAAGAGGCTGATAAATAAATGTGGCAACCACGTGATTCCCGTTTTCTTTGTGGTATGGGGAATCTTACTATTTTCTAAAGATGCTTTCATACATCGACGCGGAGGTTTCATGTCAAAGGACGCTAAGGGAAGACATTTTGGGAATCTATGACGCGTTTATCTGTCGTCATTGTTACTTTTTATCATTATTATTAAAGAATTTTGAATTTTAATAGTCACGATTTGATGCTGAGATGGAATTGTGATAGCAATGTAAAAATATAAAATAAAATAAAACAAAATAACCGATAAGGTGAAATAAGATATTAAAATTCCTTCTATTTTGATAAGATTTCATCCGCCTTTCTATCTAAGTCTGTGAGTAATGGTATTACAGAAATTACTGCACCCCCTCCCCCCTGTTCACCCGCGCGCCCAGCCTTCCCAAACCTCTTCGAGACACACACACACACACACACACACACACACACACACACACGCACACACACGCACACACACACACTCACACACACACACACACAAAACTTCCCACTCCCATTCCTCCTCCTTCCCTCCCCCCCGCCTCCTTTCCTACAATTCCACCTCCTGCTTCTCCCCCCCCTTCCCTCTTTTACCTCCCCCCCCCCCCAAACACCACCAGCTCGTCAGCACTGCCCCAGGCCCGGATGCTGAGGACCCCCCCTCACCTCCCGCCCAAAACCACGCAGGAGATGGAACACTCCCTCACCCCCCACCCCCTACCCCATCCTCACCCCTACCTCTCCTTTCTCCTCCTCCTTCTCCTCCTACCCCACCCCCCCACTTCCACATCCCTGTCTCCCTCTACCTTCATTTTCTCTTTTTTTCTCTCTCTCTCTTGGTCTTTCTCTGTTCTTCCATCCCCCTTTTCTTTCTTTTCAGAAGTATTTTGTCTTCTCCCCCCCCCCCTTTTCCCCATTTCTTCTCGTTTCTTTCTCCCTCGAATCAATTAACAAGCATCCAAAAAATTACCCTCATATGCATATGCATATAAAAAAAAGTCACGATACCCTAACTTATCACCCTTCCCACGTTCTAAAAATACACCAAAATAAAAAAAATAATAATAAAAAATAAAAAAATAAATATAAAAAGGACCATAACACAGCCTAATTAAAATAAGAGACGAGAGCGATCGCTATGGGACTACCTTTGGGACGAAGCGTGAGTGGAAAAAAGAGAAGAATGCGTAGGTCAGCTCTCTCATTATCACCCTGGACACTTCATGCCCAGAAAAACATGCGAATCTCCCCCCGTACCCTCCAGACACACGGCCATACGGGCCATTAAAGCACGGGACTGCTATGCCATTTGGAGCCTTAACGACTCGTCTTACCTGCGGCCAAGGTGTAGGTATGTAAGAGAATAATGACGCACATCCGGTCTCTACCAATCTCAATCTCATCTCCTGCCACCTGAGCACAAAGGCCCCATCCCCGCCGACAAACACCGCGGGGAAATGACCCTTACGACGCGAGACAATAGGGGTCAGAATCAATTTAATCCCGTCGGGGTTTCGAAGCCTCGCCGACCCTCGCCCAATACCCCGAAGATGACAAGTCCGGTAGGGCATATACCCAGGCGAACCTCCGCCGCGACTTTCGCCTTTACGGACACCCGCTCGAAGGGCGACGCGCACCCAAGGCTCCGGGATCCACCTGAGACCTTCCCCGGCACAAAAGGAAGGGTGGAAAAGGCTTGAAGGAAGAGGGTGCACCGCGGGGCATAGGGGGGAGGAGGAGGAGGAGGGGGAGGGAAGAGGAGGAGAGGATGTCTGGGTTGGGGTCGGGAGGGGGGAGGAGGGAGGAAGGAGAGGGAGAGAAGGGGGGCCAAGGGGCTTAAGGGGACGGGGGGATGGGGGCGACAGGTGAACTGGGTGTGGGAAAACTTGTGAGACCGTGAGGTGAACTTCGCCCTGGTCATTGTCGCTTGGGAGGGCCGGGGCGAGGGCAATTAAAGGCGTAATTAGGCCAGTTATTTTTCAGGCGCCTAGTCAAGCGTAAGAGGTTTACCGTGATTTCGATTTCGTGAGAGAAGAGAAAGTGTAATGTACGTATGCAAATATGAAAAAAGGGTAGGGAAAAGATGGGAGGGAAATGAGAGAGAGAGAGAGAGAGAGAGAGAGAGAGAGAGAGAGAGAGAGAGAGAGAGAGAGAGAGAGAGAGAGAGAGAGAGAGAGAGCCCACACACACACACACACACACGCACACGAGGGGGGAGAAGATGCCTCTCCATATGACCGTTGGGTCGAGCTGTTGCCACTCCGGGTATGTCGACCGGAATAAATAAACGACAGAGAAACAAACGACAAACAAATCTACATAAAACCCCAATTCAAACTCGCACAAACTAATCTTCAAAAAAGCAACAACAACAACAACCGAATAAACGAGAAAAGAACGAAAACAAGGGAGAAGAAGAGGGAAAAAACGCGCGAAGAGAGGCAGAGAGCTCCCGACGTCGCTCCCTCGCTCCCAAGGCAGACAGACGGCGCTATAGACGGGTATCCCTCACTCCCTCCCGGCCCAAAAAGAGCCAGATAACAGTTAGAAAAGAATCCGAACATGTATTGAGGAGTTGGGTAGCATGTGAGTCACGGAGACCGTAACCCGAGCCTTTCTGACCCGCACGGTACGCTGAGCCACATCCGGGGCTCTGTTTCATACCACCACTTGTTGAGGGGCCGGCCAGGGAGGGGGAGGGAGGGAGGGAGGGGAGGAGGCGAGGAGGGAGGGACGGCGGGGGAGGGACGAGCGAAGAACGCGTGAGAGAGAGAGAGAGAGATGGGGGAGGGAGGGGAAGGAAGGGGGTGGGAAGGGGAGAATTGAGGAGGGACAAGGATGAGAGGGTGTTCCTGAGAGAGAGAGAGAGAGAGAGAGAGAGAGAGAGAGAGAGAGAGAGAGAGAGAGAGAGAGATAGAAGAAACACTAGAAAGAGAGGGGAGGCAAATTGAGGGGAAACATAACGGAATATGATGTTCTCATGTTATTCCCACAACGCACCGTCAAGGGGGTGAGGGAGTGAGGGGAGGAAAGTCATCGAAAGTATTGGAGGAGAGGAATGAGGGGAGGACGAAGGGAGGGAGACGTGATGAGGAGGGGAAAGAAGGGGTGAGCTGAAAGAGATGAAGAGAGAGAGAAGAGAGCGATGAAGAGGGGGGAAAGAGAACGAGGGGAGTGGATTGTTAATTTTGACTCTACGATTCGCATTAAATACTCGAGGGAAGGAAAAAAGTGAAAGGGAAAAAGAGTGAGGGGAAAAGGGCGAGTTGATAGTATGCGTGTGTTAGGCATGGGGGTGGAGTATGCACGAGGGGAGTCCGTCCTTCCTCTCCCCCCCTCCGCAATCGCCACCCACTCTCCCCTCACAGCACGTCACCGAGCAGAGACTCTAATTAGGAGTTGTTTGACCGATGATACAGACACAGACACACATGCACAGACCCCAGACAGGCAGACACGGCGATAAGGGGGGAGATGCGAACGGGAGAACGGGACGAGAGGACAGAAGAAGCTGGCTTAGCAGGGCGGCAGGTCCGTGTGGTGAGTGATGAGGGGAGAAACATATGGATCAGAGGGGACTCTCGCCGCCCCTCTACACCCGAGGGGACAAGATGGCTGTTTGTGCTCTGTCTATGGGGGGAGGGGGAGGGGAGATAGGGGGAGAGTGGGTGGCAGGGGGAGGAAAGAGGACCGACGCGATTCCCGAGGGGGGGGGGAAGGCAGCATCCCTATCATCCCGATGCGTAGAAGGAAGAAACGAAGAAGAAAAAGAAGAATGACAAGAAGAAGAATCACAACAACAAACATGGAGACGTTGTTGTGCATCCCTTCCATCGCGGTGGCTGTCGACCCCATGCGACTCCAACCACCGGATACGCCCACACCCTGTGTAAACGGTCTCTCCCACCCCCGCCCACTCTCGCCCTCGCCGCCCAAGTGCCAGGTCCGCATCCATCGCCCACGGGTTTGTTGTGAGAGAACTTCCCCTCTGCGTAATCCTCCTCGTTCTCCCCTCCCTTTCGCTCCCTCACTTCCCCTTCCTATTCCCTTTCCCTCCATTCCTCTCCTTTCCCTCACCCCTCTTTCCTTCCCCTTCCCTCCTTCCTCCTCCCTTCCCCTTCCTCCTTCCTTCCCCTTCCCTCCTCCTTCCTTCCCCTTCCCTCCTCTTGCCTCACCTTCCTTCCCCTTCCCTTCCGCCCTCTCCTCCAGTGACGAGTTTTCCCGCCATTGGTCACCGTTAAAAGCGCACACACTCATTAGCGGCCTCCTCGAGAAGCGGCTGGAGGTCCGCCCCCGTCCTCTTCCCCTTATTCTTACAGTCATTTCCGCATTTGGCCTTCTTTAGCCTTGAATGGCCCGGGGGGGGGGGAGCGGGGAAGGGGGGAGAGGAGCGAATAGGAGACGGGAGGAGGAGGAGGAGGAGGAGGGAGGGAGGAGGAGGGGGGGGACGAATGGAAGACGGGAGGAGGAGGAGCAGATGGAAGAGGAGGAGGCAGAGGAGGAGGAGGAGGAGGTGGTGGTGGAGGAAGAGGAGGATGGGGAGGAGAAATCACAACCTGTTGCATGCGTTAGATCTTCGGGATATACGTGTATATAAATATTTTATGTTTTTTTTTTTATCTTGCTTCGTAGAAATGCTTGAACTCACGAAACACCCCCCAAAGTGATTCTACGCAGATGGAATAAAGAGACGAAAAGACGAAGGAGGAGGAAGCGGCGAAGGAGAAAGAGGAGGAGCAGGAAGCAGGGAGGGAGGTTGGAAACGGGAGATGGGAGGAGCAATAAAGGAAAGTAATGACCGCTCTGGACACCTCGCGGAACTAGAGACAAATGAACATCGGATAAACGACACACTTTTCGAATCCGATCCTCTTCCTAAGCGGGTTATGATCCCCTACCCTCTATACGTGAAATGAATGAAAGGAATATTACAAACGCTTCATCCAAATATATTTCCAAAAAGAGATACGAGAAAATAACGAAATAAACAAAATAGAAATAAAGAAAGGAAGGATGAAAGCCATAAAATCAGAACCCGCCAACGAGGAGAAACACCAAGCTCGCCCCCCCCCCAAAAAAAAAAAGAATAAAAAAAAAGACAAAGACAAAGAGAAAGGAGAGAGAGAGAGACAAAAAAGGGGGGAGGGGGAAGAGAAAGAGGAAGCGGCAGCTAGAGAAAACCGTCTTCCGGAAATGGCCGTTGAAAACTTACACCACAGCCTAACTTTGACACCTACACCGCCTCGGTCACTCTATTGTTAGAACCTTCAGAGGTGACCCTAAACTCTCGGTGGTATATGCAAAGTGATGAAAAAAAAAGAAAAAAAAATATTTACATATATTCATACAAGGTATCCATTGCTGAAAATTATATTCAATATAGTATTTTACAAGTTCGTTTAAATATGCATAAAAAACTATGCATAAAGTAATGAAATACATGATTGATGACAAATACCTATGAATAAAGAACGCTTCGCAAATTTAAATCACATGACATTTTCAATAAGTAGTGAATAAAAACAATAATAAAACTAGTGAAAATATTACTAACAGCACACCGAAAGTGGCGCCATCTGTCCGCAGACTTTATCGATCCCACATTGTATCAATTATCATTCCATCTTCATATAAATATTCTACACGGACATAACGACAACAACAATAACTGTTCCCGCCCTCGAATGACCTCCCCTTTGATGTCGTGTTTCGTTCAATTATTTATCTTCTTCGTTAACAAATACACTTTTGACCATATCTTTCGCACCTGTCCTAACGCACCTGTCCTTACGACTTTGGGGGGGGGGGAGGAGGGAGCTTCTCAAACACTCACTAAGCTTATGGAAAATAAAAGCATATTCAGGGGCAATTTAAGACGAATGACCCACACTATAACACTACTTTCCTCCTTTGCAAAGAGGTTACAAAATCGTCATCGATACCTCGCTCTCACTAAACATATGGCAGTCTACAAGACGTTATGTAAATATATATATATATATCTAAAAACCTTCGAGTATATCTGCACGAAACAAATATCTAATTAAACTATGAATATCTCAAAACTCTTAAATAAGCTAAGGCAGGGACCACAAAACAATAATATAGTATACCTCCACATACCAGAAATCAATTGAATATACACAGGAGTATGACAAACAGCTGATGTGGTTCTGATGAAGCAATAGAGTGGGATATATATTCGTTATCGCTACCTATCGTTCCCCTTATCTCTAGCAGGAAATGGAGACACACTCTTATCGCCTGAGTTACAGTGCTTTTTTTCGATAATTTCATAGTCTATGTTCAGACAAACATCTACGTGTCATTCTAGAAAAATAACTATCAATATACGGGGGGAAAATCAAAACAAATAAATGCAATATAAATAACAATACAAGGGGAAGAAACTATTTTCTTTTAGAAATTGAGACAAAAAACTCCATTCATTATAACATAACTTTCCATTACGCACGTATTCCCCCCCATCTCTCTCTCTCTCTCTCTCACACACACGCACACACACAAAATAACAGATTTTTTTTCCGTCACGGCAGAGGGACTATATCCTACACCACACACAATTTTCGAACAATACACCGGAAATTACTGCTACCCATCGCCAACAGTCGCTTCATCGGCAGCCCGATAAGTCTTATCTGTGGCCTTCGTAGCTCCTGATTGCTCTTATCACAACCGTAGGGGGTGATGGGAGGGGGGAGAGGGAGTGTTTAAAGCGAGAGAGAGAGAGAGAGAGAGAGAGAGAGAGAGAGAGAGAGAGAGAGAGAGAGAGAGAGAGAGAGAGAGAGAGAGAGAGAGAGAGAGAGAGAGAGAGAGAGAAGAAAAAGAGAGGAAATTTTAAGAAATGGGCGAAATAAAATATTAAAATATTTCCTTTCATGCTTTACACAAAACTCATACGTAAACTATACATTTCTTCTTCTTCTTTGTGTTGACACGCTTATCACACAGACATTTTTTTGCGGCGAAACATAAAGCACGAATATATTTTTAAAACAACTATTACGGTTTATGTTCTCAATGTAATTTCGGAGGGACAAGCGTATCTCCACACGTTATCACATTTTCCTCCTTTTTCCTCTTCTTCAGTGTCTCCATCGAACGAGTAATGGTTACTGTTATTTCACTACACTCGCTGCTTGTAAATCCATGGGAAGCACAGTATTTTATATTGTTCACACTTCACTGTCTTCACGAGTTTATATTTATTTCCACAAGTTCAGAGAAAAACATATCACAGAGTCAAAACCATACGATGTGTATTTTCCATCAAGCTTCGGATAAAATCTTCGCGTCACAAATTCAACAAAAATATACTTAATAGAGAAAACCAAAAAAAAAAAAATCTATATATACCCAGACTGTAACAATATGATCATCTTACACTAGCATAGATATTTAGAATCTTAAAAAAAGAATATATATATAATACGACCTTACTTACAAACGACTAACAACAAACACCTGTTCGGCACAAACGCAACACACTCCAACACACACCTCAGAGAGCGGCTAGAAAGGCTGCCTGTAGCTATGAGGGTACAACGCAGACTGAACCATGAGGCGGATGAGGGGCAGAATGAGCCTTCCTGAGGGGAGCGCGAGACATGCCGTCGCTCGCCACCCGCCCCAACTATTTCCGCTTTGATCTCTCTCCTCTTTTCGTTATTTTTGTGCGTTCTTTTCGTCAAAGGGTAGGGTGGGTTATGTGTGTGATATAGGAGTTTCTGTTTTGATTGTTCATCTTTTGTGTTCTGATTTACGGCAATTTTATCTTTACTTCCCGCCTCTCGGCGATGCTGCCATCGTACTAATATCATTAATCATACTTCCTTATAAATAAATGCGACTCCCATAATGACTCTTTCACTCGGTTCAGCACAGTATCATGCCATAATAACAGAGGCGAAATTAAAAAACCCACGTAGAGGAGACGGTAGAAAATCCCGATAAAGACAGAGATGCAGGAGAGATACACAAGATGAGTTCTTCCGCCCGACTGTACGATGCTGTCACCCAAGACTGCCCCCGCGCCCGCTGCCTGACGCACGACGTGACTTCCAGGTTGGTAGCATGTACAAAAACGTGGTCACTGATTTTGTTTCTTATTTTCTACTTGTTTCTAAGGGTTCTCTGCTTGCATAGAAGTGACGTCAGTAGGAAATATACCACCACGCTCTCTTCCAGACGATTAACACAGAAACAGCGATGGAAGGATCGTCGACGGCATACACTTGATAACATATTTTATTCACATCTCTATCTCTAAGACAACCCACATAAAAACTAAAAATAAATCCTAAACACCCCACCAAAGTTAACCAATAAACCAAAATAAAAGAAAAGGTAAACAAAAAATAGAAAAGAAATTCGAGCGTAAGAGACTTTTACTCCGCACGACGAGAGAAATTGACAACAACGACAACAACACGAAGCAAGAGAGAGAGAGAGAGAGAGAGAGAGAGAGAAGGTCGTATCAGCTGCCTCCCCTCCTCCTCTCGCTTCTCTTTTCTTTTATTTCTTTTTCACATATTCTCTATTTTGGGGGGCTTTTTTTTAGTTTTTTATTGGTACGTTTAGTTCCGAGTCAATGCCGTGTCTTTTGAAGATTGATTATGATGATCATTTTATTTTCCTCTTTCTCTCTCGATGGTTCAGAATGCTGGTAGATGCAGTAGAATGAACACTTCCTGGGTTCATATGCGTATCTCTCTTTCTCTTTTGCTTTTGCTCCCTCTCTCTCTCTCTTTCTCCACCCCCTCCTCTCTCTCTCCGTCTATTTCATAGAAACGGAATGAAAAGTTTGTTTCTCGTTCTCCCTCGAAATAACTAATTATTCCCTTCCACGGAGAGGTCATTCAGAAGCGAGGAAAAAGAAATGAATTAAAAACAAAAGGTACAAATAAGGAGCAAGCCGTCTTGTTTCATTCACAAAGTAATAATAAGAATGACAATAATGGTGATGGCGGTGAAGGAAAAAAATATCATTATTATTACTGCTGGTATTTTGATGCTGGTAAAAATAATGGATATAAGGATGATACTAGTAGTTATAAAGATGATGATGATAACAACAACAATAATAATAATAATAATAATAACAAAGATAATAATGATGATAATAATGACAATAAATGCTAATGACAATAACAACATACTACTGGGAATATAATGACAAAAAAGTAGTGTAATAACAATAGTTGCAGTACTAATAGAAATAATGATAACAAAAAATTACAATTTTATCCACAACCTTCCACACCCTCCTTAAAAAAAAAACACACAAAAGACAAAAAACCCGCCATCTTGTGACAAGTGAAAAACACAAAGCGTGCCAAAATGTCTCCCTTCGGACGAACGCGGCAGAAGCAACTTTCCTCCTTTACTTGTGGTTCCGGGTGGCTACATGATGGGGGGGAGGGGGTAATGGGAGGGAGGGAGGGGTTGTGGGGGGAAGGGAGGGGGTTATGGGGGGAAGGGAGGGGGTTATGGGGGGAAGGGAGGGGGTTATGGGGGGAAGGGAGGAGGTAATGGGGGGAAGGGAGGGCTAATGGGGGGGAGGGAGGTAATGGGGGGAAGGGAGGGCTAATGGGGGGAAGGGAGGAGGTAATGGGGGAAGGGAGGGGGTAATGGGGGGAAGGGAGGAGGTAATGGGGGGAAGGGAGGGGGTAATGGGGGGAAGAGAGGGCTAATGGGGGAAGGGAGGAGGTAATGGGGGGAAGGGATTGCTTAGGTTATAAGAGACAAGGTAAAGTAAAGTGGTTTCACGTAGAAAACACCTTAAGAAGCCACAAGAGTTTTCGAAGTACGGCATGCTCTTGTAAGGCGCAAGTCGTAACGAAAGATTTGTGTGTATGTGCACGTGTGTAAGTGAATTTGTATGTTTGCGTTTGTTTATGTGTATTCCCTTGTTTGTTTGTTTTGAATGTATTTTTGTTTGCTTTAATATATTTGCTTGTTTCCATGCGTTTGTTTCAGTGTACATTTGTGTGCATTACAGAGAGCATATCTGTTTGCGTGTGATACTATAACCGTGTCCATTCGCGCGTGTACACTCACTAGCGGTGTACGTATGTGTGCGCGTCTACAGGTGAGCGAGCGAGTGTGCGTGGATGCTTACGTGCTTGGGAGTGAGTATTTGGTCCAAATCTCATGTGCGTTCTCTATCTCTGTCACCTTTATGAAGTACTTGTCCACGTGATGGCTTCTATCAGCAACGGCGCCCTTGGCTTCATTTTTCAGTACGCTGGGGGAGTCACGTGTTTCGAGTCAGCTTCAGCATTTCCGTTCTCTGACTTCAGCAAAATTGGTAAACCTATAGTGGCTGTTGATGTATGTAGAGACATATAGACTTATGCACTTACATTTCTATATATCTGTATGTAAATCTATCTATCTATATCCCATTGACTGTAAACAAGAATAATCTAAACCTACAACGTATCAGAAATGAATCGAACTTCACAACCAAAGCAAACCAAAGTCATACACACAAACAAAGAGAAGGGTACTTGGCGATTACTCGGGTTGCATAAGAAGCAGATAACAGATTAGTTCACAATCAAGTTGCAAACAGGTGGGCCGAGCTCCGCGCCAGGTGGCTCTGCGGAAATGAATGAGTGTCCGAATAACTGAGTTGTCCGAATAACTGAGCGTCCGAATACGAATGAATGACTTGCTCTTAGAGGCCCAATCATGGATTCCGCTAGACGTAGACACACACACACACATACACACACACACACACACACACACACACACACACACACACACACACACACACACACACACACACACACACACACACACACACACACACACACACACACACACACACACACACACACACACACACACACACACACACACACACACACACACACACACACACGCGCGCCACGCACGCACGTACACCATAAAACACACAAACCTTTTTCTTCTGTACCTCTTAACCTCTTATAAACAGGCACTAATTCTCCCACCCATTATAGAACGAGAATGTAAGTCCCACCTAAACAGAGTCATACAGAAAACGGTGATTAACAATGTCGTATTGGTACTTGTTTATAACACAGGGATCAACGAGCCTTGTGTAAGATATCATTACCAGTCTGGAGAGAACACCCAGTGCGTTGGGAGATGCTTGTGTGTATTTTAGTTTATTTTGTTCCGGATTTCTCTTCCCCCTTTTATTTGGTTTTCTTTTATGAGTGCTTTGGAAGTTCTGTATTTTCGTCTTTGTCGATGTTAAAACGCACGTGATTTTTGTATAAGTATCATATGTACATAAGCATTCTCTCTCTCTCTCTCTCTCTCTCTCTCTCTCTCTCTCTCTCTCTCTCTCTCTCTCTCTCTCTCTCTCTCTCTCTCTCTCTCTCTCCCTTCCTCTCTTCCTCTCTATATCTCCCCCTCTCTTCCTCCCTTCCCCTTCCTCACATCCCAAACCTCGCAAAGTCCCCGCCATATTTATCCAAATTATCTTCTAATCTCAATTCATGAAATAGATCCGCCCACCCACTCTCTGACCTTGCTATACCGCTTCCTCCTCTACAACGAAACAGCTAAAACGACGATCGACTCAAGAGAAAAGAGAGAGAAAAGAGGAGTCGAAATTTCATGTAGGCAAGAAAAAAGGGGGAAAAAAATATAGTAACTGGTAACCGAGCGTGGGATGCCCAGTCGTCTTCTCTCGGTTCCGGGTTGTCACAGCGAGCGGCGTGCGTGCGTGCGTGCGTTGCGTGCGTCGGTGGCGAGAAGACGGCCCTTCCTTGTCCCTCTAGAGTGCCGTTTGTTTGTTTGTTCTTTTCTTCTCTTTTCTTTCTTTCTTTCTTCCTTTCTTTCTTTCTCTCTTTTTCTTTCTTTCTTTCTTTCATTCTCTTCTTTCTCTCTTTCTTTCTTGTTTTGCGTTGTTTTTTTTTTATTATTTTTTAAACAGTCCCCTTCCTTGTCTGTTTGTTTGTTTGTCTTTGATTCGTTGTTATTTTGTTTCTCTTGTAGTTGGTTAGTTTGTTTCTTGTTGTTTTTGTTCATTTTGTTTCTCTGTTTCTTGTATTTGTTATTTTGTATCTTTGATTCTTGTTTTTTCTTGTTTCTTTTATTTATTTTGTTTCATTGTTTTCTTTTTGTATGTTTGATGTGTTTATTTGTCCGTTTGTTTGTATTTTTTTTGGAGTCGGGT